>NC_056671.1:60189852-60498445 GCF_018350195.1 Panthera tigris | reverse complement strand
TTAACAGTGATAAATCAGAGAACCCATAGCATTTTCATTAAACCAAAAATATTTAAGTAGTTTTATTTGCCAGACTTATCTAAATTATGTTCCCTTGAATTCTTAAAGTATTTCTAAATTGTCTTTTGTAAAAATACATTTTTTGCCCATTTAAAGTATTAAAGTTCAATTTCCTTATTGTCTGGAAATTTTAGGAATATTCAGTTTATATAACTGCTTATTTATCTCTATAAACCAACCAGAACAAGTTCCTTTAAGAAGCTTTATAGTCTAATTTATCAATATCATCTAGAGGTAGGAAAACATTATGCATTTATACAATTGGAGATAAATACCTATCTGAGTTATAGACGCAAACACACACAGACAAAAAAGAGAGAGAGAGCTTCAATTTTAAAATTCAGCCAAGGACCAAGAGTAAATAAAGAACCACTAAACCTTACCAGTTCATCTGATAGAACTGATATCCTCCCCAGTGGAAAAATTACAGTTGATTGGAACTCCAAACATAAAGAAAAGTTTACAAACTAAATTTTCCATCATCTCTCCTCTAACAGAGACTAAAAATCACCAAATGATCAGATCAAGAAATTCAACTCCTAATTAAAAAGGTTAACAAACCAGACTCTCCGAACCTAGAATAGATTTCTAGAAATAATTAATCCTTTTACTGAGGTCACCAAATAATCAAACTAAATTCCCAAACATTGCTGCTAGCAATGGGGAATAATTTATTGGCTGGGGAAGAAAAAAGCAAACACAAAATTAGTAGACAGTAGAATTAACATTTGAGAAATAGAGAGTCATTAAAGTTCTGTTACCTCTTTGGAGTCACCTCTAGGAACTAAGAAAAGATGTGTCTGGGCCCAAACCACCCCCAAGGTGCTCTCCTCTGGTGAGGGAGATTACCTGGCTCTGGTAGGTAAATACATCAGGCATCTCAGGAGCAAATCCCTGAAACTGTTATAAGATAATTTTCAGAAAACAGTAAGATCATGACTTTCTTATAGATATAAAAAATAAACTTATGTTCAAGATTTGATATTTCTCATATGAAAGAATCAGGCAGATGTTCTAGCCTGTTCAAAGAAAAAGCCGAAAAAGCACATAGTTGTAAAACCGTTCTCTACAGTGGGGAAGGAAGTCATTGGAAACTCTACCGGAAAAGGTGGTTTACCTATGAGTTGCTTACAATTTACACAAAAGTGTACAATAGCTCAAAAATAATGAACAAAACTAGAATCTGAGAAATCAGAGAACATGCTATAGCCAATGCATAGTTTTGCAATCAAGTTCACATGTATTATTTTATGAGATCCTCAGTTATTCTGTCAGGTCTGAGAAATAGTCATTATTATCCCCATTTCAGAGATGGTCGAACAGAATAAATAAGGTAAGAGCTCAGGAGTATTAGGAAAACAATTTACATGCAAGTGTTCAAACACAAACATTAATGCTTTTATCCCTCTGTACTGGTCATTAAGCCTCTAGTAAGCACTGTGGAAGATGTAAAAGAAGTAAAAACTCCCAACTGATGAACTTTGCAAGTTTAAATAATGCAAGTCATACAACCTGCAAGAGAAAATATAATACAAAAAAGTGTCAAATGACCATGATAAAGGGTTCAGAGAGAGATGTGATCACTTAATACCCAAATGCACCTTTTATCTAAGCATTGTAATTCAGGATACAGTCTTCAATTTATCGAATGCATTTACTTTCATAACAGAAATAGAACATCAATACAATGCATTCATGTATATACCATCTTACTTTCAGCATTAGCCTAATTTTTGAATTTGGCCCTAGCATTTATCTAGTCAAATAAGAGGAGTGTTGACTGCAACTGCCCAGAAATATTGCTGCATAGTCAGTTATCTTCCCAAACAGCAGCAACCTCCTGTGTCTGACTGAAACATCTTCGGTTTGCCTTTAAGTCAGTTTCTCCCATACTAGGTCAGACAGTAATAGGGTCTGTGTGACCCACAGGTCATTGAAACTGGCATCAACCAGGAAACAATCCTTGAAGAGGAAGAAGCTGTAATCTGGAGAAAGACTTTAAAACAGGAATTGTGCTAGATGGTAAGGTCAACTTGAATTGTCAACGAGCTGGCCTCTCTCGAGCTTTCCTTCTATAAAAATGAAACCTACATTTCTTTGTTATATAAGCAAGACCATCTTCCATGCTTCTTTTAGATTTTTGTATTCAGGTGTTCAGAGGTCACCATCACATAGATGGAAATCAAAAAAAGTAAACACAGAGAATTGCAAATTACATTTAAAAAAGGCCCATAGCAAAAATAATGCACTTAATGTAAGCTGCGTCCAACAACACGTAAGGCGAACTTGCCCTACACCAACGGAGAACGGTACTTGGCTTCCCTCTTTACATTTCTCATCTCTAATTCCTTTGTCTTCTTTCATTTTCTGAAGGCTTTCTCTTTATTGTTTGAACATGGCTTTCAATAGTTCCCAGGACTATATACTTCCTTGTTTCTAGTTCAGAAAAAAATTATGAAGGTTACTCTGTTTGAAGCAGCTTAGATCATGAGCTCCCCTTGGCACCATTCATCAGGGCCATTGTGATGGACTGTTTTGATACACTAAAACAATGGAGTTGGTAGTTGGCTAATCCCAGCTGAACTTCTAGTACCAAAACAAGATGAGGATGACTTTCTAAGGAAACTACAGGTCCTTTTTTTTTTTTTTTTTTAGTAGAGAAACACTGGATCTGGGCAAATAAGAACCATCCAAATTGATTTCAGAAACATGGTGGCGTGGAATACTCACTTTCTCAGCTTCAGAAGCCTCGAGCACCAGTGCTGTTACTGCTGCTCACTAGGCTTTGTAAAAACATTTAATCTTTCCATTTCCTCATTTGTCAAATGGAGGTAATGCTTATCTCATATGGAGAGGGGTTAAATAATTTGAAAACTTTTCTGTAAAGTGTATATCTCTGTGTAAATTATTTATTCTGGTTAAGATGTGATTGCTTTCTTCCTTTACCTCTTGTCTTTCTGTTTAAGTAAAAAGACTTTACCTCATATTAGCATTGTCAGCTTTAGCAACACAAATAGAATTTAAGTATTTTGCCTCTCATCTCGACTGGTGGTACATGACTCTTCAAATACATTAGAGGAGATCCGAGTGGCCTGAAATGTCCCTGCCACCTGATATAGAGAATTTCCACCCATCGAGCCCTGATTTTACTCTTAGAAGAACTCTGACATTTCAGCAGGATTCAGCTATGATTCAGGTTTTGATCATTTTGATCACTTAGTAAAACAATTTATTACATTTTTAAAATCTGCCAGGTACTTATTGACTAGAGAACATGTAGTGGTTAGTTAAGAGACATTCTTTTCAATAGCGTCAAAATAGAGAATTAGTTACATTTATCCATTGCCATGATGCATACTCTCTTTTTGTGTGCTTGTGCAGTCTTACCTCTCAGTGTCCTGATGATACCTTAAAATGAATCATACGAATTACTAGATGAGTCTGATTGCTAGTGCAAAGCCTCAGAAGTGACCACTCGCTTACCCTGCAGCTCTGCAGTCACGGCACTGTGAGGGAAGAAGAGT
The DNA here is from genome assembly GCF_018350195.1 of Panthera tigris. NCBI lineage: Eukaryota > Metazoa > Chordata > Mammalia > Carnivora > Felidae > Panthera > Panthera tigris. Next base: position 60,494,861 of record NC_056671.1, on the reverse strand, counting down.
GATTCTGTCCTCTTCAAAGTTACTTCCTTCACTGTGGGGGAGGAATGAGCTGCAGTGCATCAATTGGAAACTACGCTGATTGTGGCTTATTTACAAGCAAGGCACCTCCTTAAGCTGGTGTGGGTGACTCACACTATTAAGAAGAGAACATGGTGTAACGTACTAAAGATGCATCAGGGAAAATGTTAGTTACATATTAGCAACAGCTCTGCAAAGCTAAGCTCTGATAGGCCAGAAAAGGAGTTGCCAAGGCAGGCAGTGCAGAGTCAGCCATGAATCAAGAGAAGCCTCTGTCTTTGCAGCTAACTGATGCTTAAAGCTGGTCTACTAGGACATCCTGGCTCTGAGAAGAGGACTCAGTCTTGAAGAGTCTTAGGGATTGCCAGGGTCACAGATTGTGCTTTTTCAGACCCATCGATCAGCAGGAAAAGCTAATATATCAGCTTCGATTAAAGACTTTGGCATAAAGGAAGAAGTTTTCTGTTATTCAAACCCCAGATTATATCAGTTTCTATTTTTTTTTTTCTTTTCCTTAAAGCAACTGTGCAGCAATGAACCCAGAATTATGGAGGGCTATATCTACACAGGACCACTTCACCACTCTGCTAGAATTATCCTTCAATTATAACTAGTTATTAAAGGAGAAAAATATGGAGTAGGCAGATTTTAAAAATCATCTAGTTCAAGACTATTTTTTTTTGTTAGTTAAGTAAAATTAGGCCTAAAGATAAAAATTTCCTCCAGAAAGTCATACAAACTTGAACACAGTTTTCCTATCATTTAATCTAGTTCCCTAAATTGCTTCCAAAGCAGATTATTTTCATGGGAAATATTTTTTTTAAGTTTACTCATTTATTTTGAGAGAGAAAGAGTGTGTGCATGTGAGTGGAGAGGAGCAGAAAGAGAGAGAGAGGGAGAGAGAGAGAATCCCAAGCAGTCTCTGCACAGACAGCGCATGGGGTTTGAACCCACAAATGGTGAGATCAGGACCTAAGCTGGAGTCAAGAGCTGGACAGTCAATTGACTAAGCTACCCTGACACCCTTACGTGGGAAATATTTTAATGTGTTAGTCTATAAATGATAGCGCTTGGATACAATATATATTGTTATTACCTGTATTTTTTTAACAAATCAGCCGGAAAGGAAAAAAAGATAGCATATGATGCACTTGTTTTTTAAGGTTTTATTTATTTATTTTGAGAGAGCAAGAGAGAGCATGAGAAGGGGAGGATGGAGAAGAGGGAGAGAGAGAGAGAGAAAGAGAGAGAAAAAGAGAGAGAGAGAGAGAGAGAGAAAGAGAGAGAATCCCAAGCAGGCTCTGTACTGTCAGCACAAAGCCCAACACAGGGCCCGAACCCACGACCTATGAGCTCATAACCTGAGTTGAAATCGAGTCAGATGCTTAACCGACTGAACCACCCAGGCACCCCCAGCCTGTGATGCACTTTTTAAACTTACCTAGCATGTTTTTTGGGGATGGAGAATGGGGGAAATGTTATTTCCTATTTATGTATAGATAAAATCTTAATAACAGATATCAATGCTTCTAAAAACTTGGTGCTCATGGGAGTCACACTGGCATTTTGTGAAAACACATAGCTGGGGCCAATTCACAGAATTCTTGATTTGGTGTGTCTGGAATGGGACCCAGGGACTTTCCAAAATGTTTCCAGATGATGCTGATGCTACTCCTTTGGATATCACACTTTGAGAACCACTGGTCTTTATGGTGTAAAGTGTAAAAATTCTAGCCCAGGAGTGAGGAAATTTGGATTATAATTCTGGATCAGACAGTATCCAAGTATCCAGGCATGTAATTCCAAGAAAAAAAAAAAGAATTAGATTTTTGACCAATATTTTTTCAACTGTGAGGAGAAAATTGAAGCTGATTCTGTCTAGTATGCTGGGGTTGGAGTTTTCCAGTAACTAGGGAATTGAGGTATCTCAAAGTAGTCTATAACGAGATTTACACTGTTTACTGAAAATCAGTTCCTGCCTTTTTATGAGTTCATATGCTTAAAATCTCACCTGATCCCAGAAGATTGTTGCCCCCACTTGGCCTCAACTTACACAGGTGTATTTGTCGTGTAGCCATTGGTGTGCACCGATGTCTCAGGAGTCACAACTCTACCCACAGAAGGCAGATGGTGGTGAAGCCCTGATGCTCTGTCCATGGGCTGCTCTCTGGCCACAGGAGCATGCTCAGACCAAGCACAAGGCAAACCAGGACCCCTGAAGAATGAATATATGGGAATCAGCCCTGGATCAATGACTGATAAAAGTAGAGGTGTAAATATGCTGCTCTTTGCACCTGGAATAATTTGGAAGTATGTTTTACACTGGTTCCCAGAATCCACCAGTGGGATGGGACACCATTTGCCACAGTAGTAACTGATTCAGTTGTGCAAGGTGTGATTGACTTCCATTCTTTCTCTGTTCCCTGTCCCCTCCTGAGGTCACCTCCAAAATAATCTACTTTCATTTAAATCTTTGTTTTAAGATCCGATGCTGGAGAACACAAACCAAGTATCCTGGTCTGTGTTCTCCAGCATCGGATCTTAAAGACATAAATGAAAATAGTTCAAGAGAAAACAATGAGAATCATTGTTTTTTCATTTGTTATTTTCAATTTTTTCTTTACATCATGAATAACAATTCACTTTTATTCTTCCTCTTAGTGTTAATTTAATGTATTGCTTTATGGCTAATTAAAAATATTTGTCAAAGAGTGCCTGTTGTCTCAGTTGGTAGAGTGTACAACTCTTGATCTCAGGGTTATAAGTTCAAGCCCCAAGTTAAGTTTAGACATTGCTTAAAAAATAAAATCTTAAGGGGCGCCTGGGTGGCTCAGTCAGGTAAGCATCCAACTTTGGCTCAGGTCATGATCTTGCATTTTGTGGGTTTGAGCCCCACATCAGGCTCTGTGCTAACAGCTCGGAGCCGGGAGCCTGCTTTGGATTCTGTGTCTCCCTCTCTCTCTGCCCCTCCACCTGCGCCTCTCAAAAATAAACATTAAAAAAATTAAAAAATAAAATAAAATAAAATCTTAAAAAGATATCTGTCAGAAGTTCTGTTTTTAATGTAGCTTTGATCAATAGTATTTGATGTTATAAGATTCCTTGAAGAAAAGTAATGTTAGTGTCTACTTTTTAGACCCTTGTAGTTGATCAACAAGCTTTATATGGGACAGTGACTCAATCCCTAGGGCAAATCTAATTCATTAAACATTTTTCAATACATGTTTTACCTTTAATCATAAAGTGTGTATATACAGCATACACATTTGGAAGCCTAAAGATTAAATTGCTTTATCTTACTTTTAACCTCTAAACACAATAAGCTCACTCTTAGAAATAGGGCTGGAAGGGACATGAGCCTTATTTTAATACAACCATTTCTCTGTATATGAGTAAATCATGTTCTAGGAATGAAATTAATTGCTGGGCAGTGAATATGTGATGTACCTGGAAAGAGAATTTTGGTGTCCTAATTTCCAGGGCATTGTTCTCACTGGACTTCTAGAGAGTGCACTAAGAGCCATTCAATTTAATTCTCACTACAATCAGAACCATTTAAATGAGTGAGAAATCTTTTACAGGGTATATTGTGAACATCTCGAATTTCTTAAACTTAAAAAGTACTATCAGGACTCATTTCCCAAATGGAGCAACTTGAGTAGAAGATGGTAGAGTTATGTCTTCTGGGTTGAACTCACAGAAATTCAAGAGAAGAATAGATGAAAGTATTGAAGTGGTTGATTGAGATGTTGAAAAGGGGAACTGTAGGGGAGCCTGGGTGGGTGAAGTGTTGGACTCTTGATTTCGGCTCCTGTCATGATCTCATGGTTCCTGAGTTCTAGCTGTGCCTTTAGTGTGGAGCCTGCTTGAGATTTTCTCTCCTCCTCTCTCCTGCCCACTACCCCCCACCCCTTGCATTCTCTCCCCCCCTCTCTCTCTCTCAAAAATAAAAATAAATAAATAAACATTAAAAAATAAAAGAGGAAGGTTACCAGTAATTACAGGTGATGATAGCCCAGAGCTGTACAACATCACGTGGTGAGGAGGAAGAGGAGAAATAGAGAAAAGGCATGTCAAGTTATATTTAACAGTTGAGACAAATTTGGGTACATTGGAAAAGTTCAAGGCTGGTCAGGAGGTTTCATTGTTTAGAACTCATTTTTTAATTGAAATATTATTATATTTATATAATATATATATATATATAATTTATATAATATATATATAATTATATAATAATATATAAAATAATATTATGTTTTAGAACAAATCCTATTAAAATTTTTAGGCAGAAATTTGTAAGATGCATCTAATAAAATTTAATATTCTTTTATATAAAGAAGCCCAGAGCAATTTCCCAAAATATCTTCTAACAATAAAGAAAATACACATTCTATAAAACAAAAGGAGAAAATCTCTCAAGCCATTTATTAACCAGAGAGTGAAGACAAGATAAAATGGCAACCCTTCTAATAACTAGTCCAACTAGTCCTTCTAATAACTAGGTTCCAATGTGAGCCAGGTACACATAAAAAATCAGCCATGGATGTTAATTTTTATTAGGGTAAAATTTACGTTCAGCAAACTCTCTCAAGTACACTGACAAATGCCTATCAAGACACAGATCATTTCTAACACCCCAGAACACTCCCTTTTGCTCCTTCCCAGTTGACCCCATCACTACAGAAGGAGCCACAGACCTGATTTCTATCACTGTAGGTTACTTTTGTTTATTCTAGAATATCTTATAAATAGAACCATACGTTATTAACTCTTTTTTGTCCCGTTTCTTTGAGAATAATTTTTTGTGTGCATGTTACAGTTGGTTCTTTTATATTAGGGAGCAGTATTCAGTTGTATTAATACATCAGTAATTTTTACATTTTTTAACGTTTATTAATTTTTGAGACAGAGAGAGACAGAGCATAAACGGGGGAGGGTCGGAAAGAGGGAGACACAGAATCTGAAACAGGTTCCAGGCTCTGAGCTGTCAGCACAGAGCCCGATGCGGGGCTCGAACTCACGGACCGCGAGATCATGGCCTGAGCCGAAGTCGGCCGCGTAACCGACTGAGCCACCCAGGCGCCCCAATACATTAGTAATTTTTCAACCATTTCCTAATTATACATATTTGTGTCCTTTCCTATTTCACACTATCTTGAATGAAGCAATGAAATTTCTTACACAAGGATTAACATGAACCTATGTTTTAATGTCTGTGGGATGAATATGTAGGAATGGAATATCTGAGCAAATATATCAATTATGAATATTAACTCAAAAGATAAATCTTGTGTTAAAATAGCAAATAAAATATTCCTGAGTTTTCTGAGATTTGGGCAGTCAAAATGGTTAATTACCTACCTCACTGTAGTGTAATGCCTGCAAGATTACCTTGTTTCTTCTGGAATATATTATATATATGTATTTACATATTGACATATAATGAAATAATAATTACCAATTTAAAGTGAGTACTTCTAAGATATTTAAATAGTCCAATCAAGGAAAACCTTGGGTGACTAGCTAATTACATTCTCTCAATTGATATCATAATATAAAAGCTGCTCAAATATTATTTGACATTAAATTTAATATCAAAATCCACATAGTTCAGGATTCTGACAGAGTCACAAAGGAACAATCTGAACGCACTAATTTACCAATGTCCTATAAAAATTCTAGTCCTTTTAGTAATCTATTAGGTATTTACCATATATTAAATACAAACAGTTCCTGTTAGATTCCATGAGTTGCCCTATGAACTGCCTTTCTTTTTGCTCATTCTGAATGTCTTCAGCAGGTATTTACTGTTACAAACTGGGCTGCCTTCCTTGTGCCCTCCCACTGTCTTGGGTATCTCTGATTCCTCAAGCCTGCCCATTCCCTCCCTCCTTGGAATTCTCTCTCTTCCTCTGTCTTCTTATCAGTCCCCACTCAACACTTCTCTGGTCACTTCCTTTAGTGAGGCTCATTTTAGCTGTTTGAAGAAGCTTCTTTAGAACCACTTTGGCTCTAATAAAATAAAGTCATGTTAATTGACATTCATTTAGAACTCTTTCACAATGTTTGTTTGTTTGTTTGTTCATTTTAGTTTGGCTCCACCAATCTATGTTAAGCCTGTGAACATACCCATGCCACCACATAATACAGTGCTAAGTGCATCATATTCTCAAATCACTGCTGATTGATGGATACCCTTTACCATTAAAGTGATAGGTGTACTAGTCGGTAGGTAAAGTCATGCTTGCCTCCAATTAAGTAATTTTATGTTTTAAAAGTGCTCTCATTTGTATCATTCTAGAATGGAGTAAAAAAAAACATAGCTCTATGTTTTCAGTTTTGCTTTGACCGTGTTAGTCTTTGCCTTCAGGTATATACTTTTGATCTTTAAAATTAAGATTTTATCCTTTAGTAGGTAAAACTCACCCCCATATCCTAATTTTGGGTGTGAATGACATTTCCTGTTCAGGATATTTTTTCTGTTTATATAACCCTTTTCTAGGTTGATGACTGAAAGTAATGTTTGGTAGAAAGTATACTAGATTTTAATTTAGGAGAGTTAGGTGCCATTTTTTTATTTTGCCACCAGTGTCACTCCTTGGGGTGTTAGAGTCTTTTTTTTTTTTTTTTCAACGTTTTTTATTTATTTTTGGGACAGAGAGAGACAGAGCATGAACGGGGGAGGGGCAGAGAGAGAGGGAGACACAGAATCGGAAGCAGGCTCCAGGCTCTGAGCCATCAGCCCAGAGCCTGACGCGGGGCTCGAACTCACAGACCGCGAGATCGTGACCTGGCTGAAGTCGGACGCTTAACCGACTGCGCCACCCAGGCGCCCCAGAGTCTTTATATATTCAACTATTTGCATTTAATATCTACTATATTTGATACTTAAATTTTCTCACTAAAATATTTAAATAATATGTAAAGACAATTGTAGCAAATGTGATCAACGGAAAATGAATAGATTTTCTTGCTGCTATTGATACTAAATATGCTGTAAAAGGTGATGTGTATTTAGATTAGAAAACACCAATGCTAAACTTACTTTGCTTCAGTAACATCCATCACGCAGTGTTAGAAGAAAGATTGGACATTTATTTTTTGTTCTCACTTGCTTTAAGAATAATGAGAGATGTAGGGGCGCCTGGGTGGCTCAGTCGGTTAAGCGTCCGACTTCGGCTCAGGTCACGATCTCGCGGTCCGTGAGTTCGAGCCCCGCGTCGGGCTCTGGGCTGATGGCTCAGAGCCTGGAGCCTGCTTCTGATTCTGTGTCTCCCTCTCTCTCTGCCCCTCCCCCGTTCATGCTCTGTCTCTCTCTGTCCCAAAAATAAATAAACGTTAAAAAAAAATTTTAAAAAAGAATAATGAGAGATGTTAATAATAATAATTATTGAAGTTATTATTTAGATATGGGCTATGTGAAAAGTAGCCTGGTGTTGAAAGGAAGGTTTGTTAGCAAAACTGTGCTTGAGGGACTCTCCACTGAAAAGTAAAGCTCAGTTTGTCTTGACATATTTTTTCATGTGTTGTGGTGGTCAGAAAGGTTGAGACAATTTAACCTTTCATCAAGGGACTAATTGTATATATTGACATATACTTATTTGTTCAAATTTTCCTTAGGATCACATGCAGTTGCAGCGTGGTGAAAAGAGTTACCAGAAGCCCACTCAATACGAATTGCTTTAATGATTATATGTGCACTCATCCAATTGTCTGTCTGGCATTCTGAAGATGTAAAACTTATGAGCAATCATAAGCATCATGATTTATTTTTTCTTTCACATTGCCTGTGTCAACAAACAGCCAAATGAATTTTTCAGATACATCAATACAGTGGCGAAAAAACTTCCTACAGGTTGTTTGGTGTATCTCAAACAAAACTCATGATTAATTTTGCTGGTAGTGGTTCTTCTTGCTTACATGATCAGACAACTATTTGCTCTTTGTCCATCGTTAGCAGCAAATCTCTTGACTCTGTACAACACTCTTGTGTGCACATTGTAGCAATGGATGGTACAGAAGAAAAATAAACCCGAGAACCTATGACCTGCTTTTTCCGGGTGCATTTTTAATTCTGGGTGTTCACTATAAATCTGTCTGTTCTAGTTTCTTAGAATGGCTCTCACTTTAATGCATGCAGAGATTAGAAGGAGCAGGGTCAAGAGACGTAGAAAAGAATCTTCCGACCAATTACTGAACCCTGGTTTTTTAAAAGCTTGCACTAAGATGAGCCCTCACCAAAAAGAAAAAAAGGGCAGGGGGGAAAGAAAAACAAAAACAGAAAAAAAGTAAAAAACCCAGCAAGAAATTATGTATCTCATTAAAAAATGAATCTGCATTGATTTACTGCAGTTGTAATCAGGGGGTGCGTGGCCTTATATGCTTTGCTACTCCATTCATAATAAATCTAAGCAGTTAAAAATACATGAGTTTTAGAACACATAATTTAAGAAAACACTTTGAGAAAGTACATGATTATAAGTGAAAGGTCTCTCATGCCCTCTCTGACCATCTCTGTTTAATCATCAAGACCTGGGGGCCTAGTTGGTTCAGCAAGTACTTTGGTTAAGGTAAAGAGTGGGACTGCCCATGTTTACTTTTTTACACTGGTTCTAAACACTGAAGAAGCAGAGAAGCCCAGCAACAGTAATCGTTGGCTCCTCCCTAGCAGTCACGGTTGTAATTGGAACTGAGTTCATCTACTGTGATAAGACAACACTCCTGGATTTAGATCATAAATATAGAGGTCGGCCATAATCGTGGATGGGGACATTTTCAAGTCATCCAAGACTACTCATTTTAAGAAATGCATGTATTAACCACATATAACTGTGAGGAAAATAAATAGTGGCTCTAAGGCCTTACTCAGGAAAGAGAAACAATAAATGATCTCTGCCTCTTTTTCTTTAAACATAGGTTGTAGGGAAGGAGCTTGTCTGCACAAGAGAGGAGCAAAGCTGGTCTTTACAAGTTAAAAAAATATATAATTTTATGTCGTGTGGTAGATTGGGTCATAGCTAACAAATACGTGTTGTCCCTCCTCAGGCGACAACTGTATTTGCCTACCACATCAGTGTTAATAATGATGTGTAACTTGTTTTGGCAAATGAGATAAAGTCTAAATAATCTATCGTGATGTGATTTTTTATGCTTTTATTATTTTATCTGTGACATCTCTCTCGTCCACTTTATCTCTTCTCTCTCTCTCTCTCTTTTTTTGGTCTGGATCTTGAATAAACCTGCCAGAAGTTTATCGATTTAATCGGATTTTTTCAAAGAACTAACTGGTAGCATTATTGAGTCCGTGTATTGTGTGTTTGTTTGTTTTCTATATAGAATTTTTATTTTTTTATTTTGTAATCTATCACTATGATTTTGTTATTACCTCTTTCATAAAATCTTTAGATTATTTTTGCTGGTTTTTTTTAGATTCTAAGAAACTGGAAAGCTCATTAATTTTCAGCCTTTATTTTTCTAAAGCATGTATATGCATATAAAGTATATACATGTATATAAAGTGTATATATATATACATATATATGTTTTTTCTGATACACATGCACACACACACTCACTCACATATGTGTATACACATATTGACATATCTAAATGTCAAACCAAGGGCTGCATTAGGTATTGTCCACAATTTTGAATACTGGTATTGCCGTTATCATTTAACGTAAAATATTTCCTAAGTTCTAGTTCTATTTCTTCAATCTATGGGCTATTGAGAAATGTTTCTTAATTTTCAAACATCTTTCTCTCTTTCTCTGTCATTTGTCATCGACCACAGTTACATAGTAGAGAAAACATTCTCTAGATGTCTCTAGATGCCTTGAAATATGTTAAAGTTTATTTTAAGATAAAGTTTCTGGACGATTTTTGTAAATGTGTTTGGTGTCTTTGGGAAAAAAAATGTCTTCTTTGAATTAGTTGGGTAATATTCTATATATGTTCATTAGATCAATTCTATTTCCTTATCAATTTTGTGACTTGCTATATCAATTACTGAGGTACATATTTCACAAGTATTTAAATTTTTCTATTTTTTTAAGTTAGTAAACTTTGGTCTATAAATTGAGAGTATAGTTTTAATGGTATACATATTAAATGTTTATAGTGTCTTGGTCATTTGAAGCTCCTATTATCATGAAGTAATTATCTCAAGTGCCAGTGTGTTTTATTCTATAAAATCTATTTTGTCTGACATGTAGCATTTGAATCTCAACCCTTCTATTTCTTATGCTTTATATGTATCTCTCATAAATAACATTTGCTTTTTTATTCTGGCGCGGACATGATTGTCTTTTATCTTGATTTTCTTTAAATTTAATACAATGCACATTTACATCTTTTATTCTAATTTGTAATTTTTATCTACTCTACCTATATTCACACACTCTCATTCTTTCTTTTATGGCTATGTCTGGAAAAAAATAGCAACATATATAACTAACCAAAGTCTGAAATTAAAAAAATCTTATATTTTCTTGGATTATCATTAACCCTATTTACACCCATGATATTTATGTGCCATGGCATTATGCCTGGCATTTTCATTCTAGTTAAAAATGTACCCTAGAGATTATTACTGTTTTATGTAGTCGGCATCTATTCACATTTGTCCATATGTGTACTACTTTCATTCTTTTTTTTGCACGACAGGTAAAATATCACTGAAATTTTTATGAATAATCACATTCTCTCTGTCTGGAATTTATACTGTAATAGTCCTTTAATAAGGATCTCTAGTGATTAATTCAGCTTTTGTTTTAAAATGGCCTGATTTTCATTTCTATCATTACAGATATTTTCCTTGCATATAAAATCAATGTGCTGTTGATTTCTTTTGGTATTTTGAAGATACCACTCCATGAGTTTTTTGTTTTTGTTTTTGTTTTTGTTTTTGTTTTGTTTTTGGTGTTTCTGGGTTTTTTTTGTTTGTTTTGGGGGGGGTTTGTTTTTGTTTTGTTTTTGTTTTTTTTCAATTGTTGCATTTGTGAAAACAGTGGTCAGTCTGCCACTCTTTAAAAGAAATCTGTGTTTTATTTGCCAGCTGGCTTTGGTTTTCCTCTTTCATTTTCAACAATCTCTCTGTGATGTTTCCAGGTATGAATTTCTACTTAATTTATCTTGCTTGGGGCTGAATCTGTGGAAGGGTTTGTTATCAGGTCTGAAGAACTGTTGGCCATTATCTTTCTTCATGTTACCTCTACCTAGTCCTGTGTCCACTGTTCTTCTGGGACTCATTTCAATCCCTAAAACCATATTCTGTCTATTGAATTTTAAGTTTGTTTTCTCCCTGGCTTTGGTAAGAACAATATCTTCTTATCTATCCTTTAGTATACTAATTCTCAATTAGATTATGTCATTTCTACTGTAAAGATTTCCACCGAGTTTTTAATTTGCTTTATTGTACTCTATATTTCTAGTACTCTTTTATTTTCTTCAAGTCTTCCCTCACGTTTTCCTTTGTCTTGTAGGTATTGTCTGTCGGCTTGTTGTTGTTTCTTCAAACATGGTCATTTTGTAATCTGTGTTAGATATTCCCAGTATCTGAAGTATGAGTAGATATCTCTCTGCCATCTACAGTTTTTACTCTTTACTCAAATGACTTTGTTCTTTTGAGTGATGTTATTTTTAACTGCATGCTAGACACCCTCTTGAATCAGTTTTGATGTCATTTAAAATTTTTTTCCAGTCCATTTCCTTATTTTTCAAAAATAGTTTGCTTTGAATAACCTAACTCACCAGAACCAGTCAGGGAACTCTGTTAAAATTCACTTGATGCATTTCAGCCAATAAAGAAAACGAAGTAATCAAAGAGGAAACACTGTATTTTAGAGGACGATTTATCTCATCTCTTTTTTATTGTATTTCTTTCAATTTAGTAACATGGCTGTTTGTAAACTGTGTTGATTCCCTTAAAAAGAATTTATCTAAAACTATATTTAAATATGGGCAAAGATGTATAAATAATATTTTGTATTTCATTTATATTATTTGACAAAATTTTAGAACAAACTATCCAATACTGATGAAAAAACATATAATATGAAACATTACATAGCAATTGATTGAGATTTATAAAGCATTCTTAATGAAGTAGGGAACTATTCATGAGATGATATTTAGTTTTAAAATGCAGCATATAAAATTGTTTAAAGAGTGTAATCTAAATTTTGCATGATACAGAGATAAGTTGCCTTTGAGTGATAGAGAAGGATAGAATGCTGCTATCTCTACAAATTGGGAAAATTTCCATGCTTTCCACTAAGATTATATATTACTTAAGAAAAGGAGAAATCTCAGATGAATAAAGTAAAACCAAATGAAAGTATATGTGTGCTTCTTTCCTCTGGCTTCATGTAGGAAAGGCTATGTGTTCCTTTTTTATTTTTTGTCTAATAATTCTAATCTGAAAACTCTACTTTTAGGGAACAGCAACAGTACAAAAGAAAAACAAAAACAACAGTAACAGCAGCAACAATTCAGAAACAAGAGCTAGGGAGGTTCTTTTTCTCTTTGTCATCTGTCAGCATTCCTCCATCTGTCTTTGGCCATACCTTAATTCTCCTGGCAATTTTCTTTTGAAACAGTTTCCACTATCCTCCCAGCTCCCCCCACCCACCCTGGCATCTTGGACCCAAGCACACTGTGCACTGTCTTCTCAACTTGAGCCTCCCATGTACAGGCTTTTTATTTGTATCCCTCTTGATGGAATGCCCTTCCTTCCGTCATCTACGTAAACTCACTTAAGAGTCAGGGTCCATGGGGTGCCTGGGTGGCTCAGTCAGTCAAACAATGGATTCTTTATTTTGGCTCAGGTCATGATCTAACTGTCGTGAGATTGAGCCCCGCGACAGGCTCTGTGCTGAGCATGGAGCCTGCTTAAGACTCTTTCTCCCTCTGCCCCTCCCCCGCTTGTGTGTGTGCATATGTGCATGTGGGTATGTGCAGGCGTGTGTGCATGGTATCTAAGAAAGAATGAAAGAGAGAGAGAGGGAGAGGGAACCCATATGAATGCTTCCTGGGCCCTTCTAGAGCCAAAGAACTGGCTCCTTCCAAATATTATTTCACTTTCTTATTTCAGTTGTTGGCAAAGATCTTGTCAGAATATGACTTGTTTACTTTCCTATCCTCTAATCATGTTTAGAATATCTGTTCATGGGTTACAATCTTTTCCTCAAATTTACTTATTCCAGTGCTCCTCTAAAATAAAGTTCTAATTAAACCACACACTATTGGATCCATCCCCCTCCCCCAGTCCCTGTTATGGAGTTCAACGTTAATACTCAAGCTTCTTACAATTTCTACATAGCCACCAGTTCTTCCCCATCGGTAAGAATTAGGTCCAGGAAAGTATGCTTCTTGTTCTTTTGGCCATCCACCATGCATTCAGGTTGTCAATAAGGTGAGTTAAAATGAGCCTTTCAGCAGATGTCAGGATAAAGAAATAAGGCTGTCATTCTGAAAGTTTCAGGACAATGTGTCCAAGATGAACAGAGCATATCCTCTTTCTTTCTTTCTTTCTTTCTTTCTTTCTTTCTTTCTTTCTTTTGTTCTTTCTTTCTTTCTTTCTTTCTTTCTTTCTTTCTTTCCTTATCTGAGATGCCAATAGTATTTTGTTCTTTTCCTTCATAAATGAGGGCGGATATCTCAAACTTCCCCACTTCCTTTTACTTTCTGTAGTGTTTTGACAGTTAAATACAAACGCCTGGGCTTTTGTGTAGGACAGCCTAATTTAAAACTCATTTCTATATACTATCAGTATTCCAGATCTGGGACTATTTTCATTTCTCAAGAATATTTTAAAAACTACTCTATACCTGTCTATATGTGCAGCCAGCCAGGATTAGGCACAAATATTGCCATTTGCATGGTCTTTTCTCATTAATTTAATTGGCCTATAGTTATCTAGTCTCCCACAGGGAAACAAAATAGCATGAAACCCTTCACCATTTGTATTTTAAGAGGAGGGGAAAAATGCTTTATTTGGAATATTGCAACTTTTATTTGATGAAAGTTACTATTAACATATTTTCATAATCTTCTCAGCCTAGCAACAGCAGGAGTAAAAGGTGTGAGGGCCATGTAATATTCATGAAATTAAGACGACTTGAGATGAAAGGGAGTTCCATTAGAGAGACCAAGTGTGACAATATGACACATATTTGCATATTTTACACTTTAAATCTTTTCAGCACATCCAAGTTGATATATGGATGTAAACATGCATTGCCGGTTTTTAGCATATTATAAGCCCTCAAGACTTTGCATGCATTTTAATATGTTTCATTATTGCTGTAGATTTTAATTTCCAAACTGCACGGCTTTGATGGAAGGAAGCTGGAAGTCAAGGCATCTGGCCTCTGCCCCAGGCAAACACAGCCTTTTCCTTGAATATTTTGGGCAGAAACCAGGCTATTTATTTGTGGGGCAGTGGGGGGAAATTTTTTTAAGAATGTGCTGCCCAGAAGCATGATTTATTTGGTACACATACTAATTAAGTGTTAACTTAACCATCCTGGCAGGAAAGCTTAAGCATTCAACTGTGGATGTGCCAAACAAGACACATCGTGTGGGGCTTTCATAATCCCCTTTTTCCTTTCGATCAGCCAGTCTCAACTTCCCTATTTGGAGAGTGGAGATTATTGAAAGTAGTTTAAAAAATGAGTGTGAAACAGTGTTTATTCCCTAAATCAACTGAAAATATTTTTCAGCTGCCCATTCTATCTTCTGGAACACAGGGTCTCTGGTTAGTAGAGAAAAAGTTCTTCCCATAGACATACAAGGACACATTTGGCCCAAAGAACATGACACTTAAATAATTTTCTTTAAGTATTTTTCTTCTGTTTTACAAGCCTATATATTTAAATAGCTAAAGAAGTGTGATCTTAGTACATTATCACCTAAGAAAAGTTGAGTTAAAGGGAAAAAAGTGTTAAAAATAGTCTTTTAGTCCATTGTCTTGGCCTTTAATGAAGACAGATGACCTTTAAAGATAGTTTCTAATGATCATATCAAAGTTTATTTTTATTGATATTGAACCATCGTGCTTCACCTATTAGCTTCTCTCAAGTGTTCAATAGCATTTTATTTTCATTTTCGGGGCTACATTAAGCCATTGAGATAAAAACTTCTCCAGTTATGCATCTCTGGATAAACGGTGAAAGTACATAGCAATTATCAACTATTTAGGAACATATCTTAATATTCTGCATATGCATAATGCTACAAGAAACATAATAACCATGGAGAAGAAATCAAAAGCTCTATTGCTACTTTAAAGTCTTAAACAAATGAAGGAAAAGTAATCCTTAAATTTTAAAAATATATTTTATCAGTCCTAGAACACAGATATTCATTTGCAAATGAAACAAAGAAAAAAAGAGTCCTTTGGTTTTTTGTGGGTTTTTTTTGTCATACTTTCTTTTCTAAAACTTCATATATAATTAAGCATCACTAGAATAATGTTCCCAAGAACTACGTAACATAAAAACAATAGTTCAATCAGAAACAGTGGAAGTTCTCATTTCATTTTCAGGCCAACATACAATTTACCAAAAAGGCTCCCAGTACTCAGAACACTAGAGGGTAGACTTCGTTGGTTCCATCACTCTCCTCAGTGAATAACATGATATTGTCTTATGTCTCAGTGAATAACATGATATTGTCTTAGGTCTGACCATGCTGATTTGGATGATGGAGGTTTGCAGTCACTGTTTTCATTCTCTTAGCTGTGCCGTGTTTCAGTTTTCCAAAGTTGAGCTTTCTTATGGATAGAACCACAAATCCATGGCCCTAATTTCTGAGCTAATGTTGACAAGGAGGAAAAGTTTATCAGTTAGGAATTTTGAAATTGCCAATTCCTCACATAATAATGGCCCTTGGTAGTTGAGCTACCAAATATTTACAAGACTGGATGGAGTAAGGATGAGTTTTAGATTCTATGACGGTGTTCTATTGGAATATATGATCTGTCTTTCTACTAAGTCACATTTAATTCCTACACCTTCCTCTTCTCTTTTATCCTGAGTAGTAATAAAAAGACTTTTCAGACTATAGCCCCAGATCTCCATCAACTTGGACTACATCATATTTCTCTATCTAGTTCTTGCTAGATCTATCCCCAAGTAATTGAATTCCTCACCTCACATGCCCAGCCATTATCTGGGAATCTGCCATGAATGAATTGCTCTCCCACAAAAAGGTAGTATTCTGCCTAATTACAATAAACATTGTTGCCATGGGCTTTGCTCTACATAACCACTGGACTTTCTTATACTGGTGCATATTGACCTATGGCCAAGTTTGTTACTTTCCTTTGGGACTTTGACTTAGAAAAATCCAACATCTTTTTTGGAGCCAATCCCTTCTGTTAACTATGTTTCTCTTGCTCTTCCCAGACTTCTCCTCCTCACCAAAGATCCTCCAATTTCTCGATGGCTTATCCCAGAGCACACTTCTGTTAATTCATCTTGATGCATCCCCATATGTGGCTTTGCTTTGATGGCTAAACAGGCTCTGAATGTGTGCCTGCCATCATCAATGCTATTGTGTGCTCTGTGAATCACATTTGTCATAAATGAATAGAGAACATTTGTTGACTTATCATCTTTGAATATTTGATCAAATGAGTTAACTCACTTACTAATTCACAGAACATCAAGTTCTTCTGAATGTCTCGCAGTCCTTCAGGTGAATTAGACAGTGACACAAATGGTAAAATTCCCTTCATTTGTGTTCTGTGGTTCTTTTGTGGTATAACATCTTGTCTGCATGATTATTTATTTCTACTTTGAATCTTACATGACATTTAATCAAAAACCACAATCAGAAAACTAATTTAACAAGGGTACATAACTCACGCTGAACCTTTTTACCTTAGAATGGAAACTGCAAACACAAAATAATAAAAAGAAGTACAATATGTCATGAAAATAATAGCTGCTTTCATTGAATGTTTATTATGAGTCAAGCACTTTACCTGAATTACATTACTTTTTCCTCATGACAGCCTTATGAGGTAAGTTCAATTATTTTTATCCCCATTTCAGAGGAGAAAACTGAGGTTTAAGGAGGTTAAATAGCTTTCCTAGTATTATACAGATGAGCCATAGAAGCACATTGCTCTAGCCTTAGCCACAGACTACAGGAATTGTGAGCTTATACTTTGTGGTATCTGGCCTGCCAATTATAGGTTTAAAAAGTCCCTGTTACTTTTCTAACTCAAAGATTATAGAAAGAAGATCTTTTTCCTATCTAGTGTGTGAGCAGGGAAAAGAAGAGAGCTTTTGTACCCTCACCGAAGCTTCCCGCCTTCTCTCCCCAACAAGCATCAGGTGCCAGGTCAAATGTTTTAAATGTTCCATGTTTACTATCTCATCAAATATAAATGTCTTTTCCTGTGAGCGAGGTCTTCTATATTCTTAACTATCCCCCCTCCTCCTAAATCTAGGCCATTTTCCCAATTTCCTAGTATTTCCGTATCTACTGACTTTCTTTCTTTTTTTTAAAGTTGATTTTTATTTATTTTGAGAGATAGAAAGAGAGTGAGCAGGGGAGGGGCAGAAAGAGAGGGGGACAGAATCCCAAGCAGGTTACATGCTGTCAGTGCAGAGTCCCAGCAGGGCTCGAACACACAAACCATGAGATCATGACCTGAGCCGAAGTCAAAAGTCAGACACTTAACCAATTGAGCCACCCAGGCACCCTTCTACTGACTATTTCTATCAGACAAGGGGTCTCTCTATGACCATGTGGGTATCTCTGTCCTAATGCTTTTCCTAATATGGTTTTCCAGAATGGAACGGTTTCTGTGGCTTTCTCAAATCAACCTCAATCCTTTGCTGCTGGTTTATAGATCAGAGTTACCCTTCCCTTACAGAACTTTGTCTTTGTCATTACATTTATTCACTTCATTGTTAATTATTGGCCATTTACTTAATGCCAGGGACTGATCCAGTCTCAGATGGCAAGATAATGAATAAATCAAACTGAGTCCTACTCTTATTGAAGTACAGACATGAGGATAAAGACCAGAATAAACAGTCACAACAAACTGATTATTGTTATGGCTGAAGGGAGGACACCACTGAAGTAATGCCAGATAATGGTGCCATCTTTTTTCAAAGATGGAGACAACAAGGGGTGAGGGCATGGCTGGCAGGCAGGGGAGAGGCAGAGAGGGAGTCAGTAGGCCCATCTTGTGCATCCTTCTGTTCAGCGGTCAGAGAGATGTCTGTGAGTCAAGCTGGAACCAGAGTAGCAAGTGCCTTAAAGCCATGACAAGAAGCCCAGGCTGTTTTAAGATCTAGGACAAATGATCAGATGATTTCAAACAGGAAGGTTTAAACTGGCCTGATGAAACCAAGAATTGGGGCTGTGTGTAAACTTGAGGACATTGTTACATTTACCACTTAGATCACTCCAGCTCACTGTTTAGAATTGATTGGCAAAAGGAATGGCTGGAAGTCAGGGAACCACTTGCCAAACTGTAGAAGTATTCCAGGTAAGTATACATGGTGGCCTCAACAGGGTGATGGCAGCAGAGATCAGAGATAAGTAGACACATTCCAGAGATATGTAAGGACAGAAACCATAGGACTTGACAATTGATTAGACATGAGGGATCATACAAAGAGAGGAGTTGAGGATTCCTCCCATGTCTCTGACTATGGGATCTGAGTGGATGGAAGAAGGAGGAGGACAGGTAAGGAAGTGACAATAATTAGTACAGACTGTACTTAAATTTTAGCTGTGATTATGTGCTACCCTTTATCATCAGGTGTCCAGTCAAACCATGCCTTCTGCATCCAAGCAGATTATAAACTCATAAGTCCAGGGATTGTCTAGTTTTATTTCTTCTGTGTCTCTCAAACAGCTCAGCATTAAGCTAAAAACTCAATAATGGATCAATAAATATTTTTCAATAGTTTTCTGGATTAATGCTGAGAAGTAAGATACTGCCTTCTGGCTGAGAGCTATCATTATGGGACGTATTTTCCCCAATTATAAAACAACAACTGAACTTCACATGTATATACAGTGTTTACTTTGATATACCTGATCTCAGAATGGGATTTCTAAAATCTGCTTTATAGAAACATGCATTTATATAGTGAAGGTGGATAGGGGGGAAAAAACTGCTTTTAGAACCTGGGAAAACAAAGGCATATTAAAAGTATTCCTATGTAGCTGGGGGAGGTAGAAAAAATAACAAGTCTGGCCAGCCTTCTTTTTGTGTGGAAATTCAGTCAGGCATCACTGTTCTTGTCCCCTGGGTTTGTACTTTTCCTCTCTCCATGACTATCTATCACTGCTTGTAAAACTCCTCCACTAAAAGATCTTAAAGTTCACAGTAAAGCAATGCAATTATTCTGAGTCA
The DNA here is from genome assembly GCF_018350195.1 of Panthera tigris. Taxonomy (NCBI): domain Eukaryota; kingdom Metazoa; phylum Chordata; class Mammalia; order Carnivora; family Felidae; genus Panthera; species Panthera tigris. The sequence goes on along the minus strand of NC_056671.1, from coordinate 60,475,450 downwards.
TTCCTTCTTACCTTTTAACCTAAGCTTCAGAGGTGCTGGGACTGAGGAAGCACAGCTCCTGCCCAAAATGAGCCTAATCTTGTCTCTGAAAATAGCACTTCCTTGCCAAGAAGAACTTTCTCCTTTTGAATGGCTGCAATGATGAGAAAAAGGAGCCAGGCTTCATTAATGGTCCTGGGCATGGTGGACACTAAGTCAGAGCACCCTTCCTTTCTACAGAGAATATAGCTCTGTCTACTTACTAAAGCTTTTTCTTTTTTCCCCCTTTTTATCCTTACAACGGCTGCTGGCAGAAAGCTTTGAAACAGCTCATTACTGATTTCTAATTCAATAAGCTAAAAGGGTGAGGGGGAGGGCAATGTAGATTCAGATTTGACTATAATTTTTTGGAATGCCTACTATGTGGCAGGCCCTGGGTTACATGCTGCCATGACAACACTCTAAGTTGGGAGATATGAACCTGACTTAGTAGAGAAAAGGGCAGCTCAGATAAGGTAGGAAAATCATCAAAGCTGGGAAACTTGAACCCAGATCCTCAGATTCCAAATGCATTGATCACTTTCCTCCCTTTAGTATCTGACTGCCAGCAAATGAGCTCACTCCTATATTCCCTTCAAAATGAAGCCATTAGAAAGAAATGGCATCTTTTTAAAAATCTTTTTCTTCCTGCTAACTTCCAGGCAGTCCTTGCATCAACCAGACACTGCTCAGGTGAAAAAGGAAGGTACTGTGGTCCTCCTGCTATCATTGGCCCGTACTCCTCCCTCCACCTGGGCTGGGCATCCAGTCTCCTGCCTGCCTTGGCTAAACTCCCTCCCTCTGTCTTCTCTTCTCTCCCCTGCAAGTCCTGACTCTCTATGGGTCTTACCAGTCAGCATTTAAGTTTCTTCAGATCTCTTCTGACTTGGAGAACACACACACACACACACACACACACACACAGCCTCTGTCATCAAAGAAGCAAAAATCTACCTTGCTGTGTTAGAAAATTTAAATAAACTTACATGGGTCAAGATTTTGGTATATAGTAAATGCACAATAAGTTTGACCTGTTCCTCTACCTGGATGTTGTAACAGACTGCATCTCAATCCATATCTGCATTGAATCTGCTTTCAGGAGATTCAACTGTAAACTTTATTTTATATCATGTTCTCCTCTTGTCTCTCATGACACCCCCACTAGTTTGTTTTTCCTCTCTTTCTCTGGCTGCTGCTTCTTACATCCCATTTATTAAATGTCAGGTCTCTTTTGTATTCTGACATACCCTTTGCTTCACTCATGCTATACTCTCTTCCTTGTTCCTGTCATCTATTCCTATGATTAACAATTTGACAATGACTCCCATTTTATTTTTCACCTTTAAATATACATATCCAAATCCATACTCCTAAATACTTATTCGGCTAACTCAGAATCACTTCAAACTCAGCACTTAATTTAGAAAATCCCTCAGGACATGGGAAGAGTAAGTCACTGTTCCAAAAAAAGAATAAATGTTGCTATATTCTAAATTAGGGGCAACAGGGATGGGGACAAATGGGCAGATTCTAAATATATTTAGCAGGTGGGTGTTCAAGGATTTGATGGCTGATTACATGTAGGACTAGAGTCAAGAATATAAAATCCATAAAGTAAATCTGCTGCCTTAGAGTTTGAAGGAGGAAATAGTAAACACAGATATAGACAAAGCTAGGGAGATGGGCATGAGTCAGGTAATGAAGGACCTTGCAAGCATTTGGGCTTTATCTTCACTGCAAAAGAGAGCTATTGGAGAGTTTTAGACAAGGGAATGATATAATCAGATTAGACCAGGGAATGATATAATCAGATACGTCTTAACAGGAGCTTATTTTGATTGCTTTGTGGACTTACCGTACAGCTGGGTAAACAAAAAAGATGCATATGAAAAAGTAACTAGAACCACTAATGATTAAGTTGTGCCAACATGATTAATGCAAGTAATAATGTGGCTGAAGATAAGAGGAGAGAAATTCTTTTAGATTGCAAAGGAAGTCTTGATAAAGAAATAAAAATTGAAAATTTGAATTAAGACTTGGGTAATGCATTAGATCTCAGTTGGGAAAAAAAGTAGAGCTTTTCAGGCCTACAGAAGTGATATGGTTGTGAATGACATACACAAACTGAAACCCACCAGGAATTCTGTGATGGGGTAATGGACTAATCAACCTTCCCAGTAGAGGGGATTCACATGGAAGGAGAGCATGAGAAGACAGGGGTGATAGCACTTGTGGATGCCACTGACTCAAGACTACATAGGTTCTTTCCTGGGCAACTGGAAATCATTTCAGAGTCCTGAACAAGGAACCGGAATGAGAAAAATCTGTGCTTTAGGACATTAAACACAATGGAAGGAAAGCCTGCAGTTAAGGTTACAGGGATTAGAGACAGAAAAACAAGTCTTGAGTGTGTTAATGGGGGCTGAGGTCATGAGGTAGTAAATAAATTAGCTTCCGGGGAAATGGGGTGAAATTGTTGGAAGTGGGAGTATTAAAGAAGAATGAATATCAGGATTTTCAGAATGTGAGGCAAACATTAGAGGCATTGCTCTAGTTGTCTAATGTCCTTTTAGGATGAAAGTAGGAAATAAATTTGGCTCTGGTAGAATACAGCTCAGTGTCTCTGTTTATGGCGAGGGCTGGCATTCTGCAAAGGGAATTGGGGTTGTTCCTATTTGAAATTTTTCTTCTACTCTTGCACCAGAATATGTATCTTCGTCCTATAGTGCATGTAAATTTAGGAGGAACTGTTCAAAGATGACTGCAAAGTTGGAAGTGAATCCATAATTCCTGTTCAATATTTATTAAGAGTCTCTTATGGAAAAATTCTACTAGGGAGAACAACAATGGAGAAACATTGGTATTGAGATGGCAGAAATGTAAAAGTGGGTAGAAGAGCTGGGGGAGCTGACAGAAAAAGATTTATTTAAGTATCATGTGTAAGTAGAATTTAATATCTTCTGCTAAGCAAGCCAAAATTAATCTCAGGGCACCAGAGTATTTGACTGAATAAAATAACTTCTGAGAGCAGTTATTGCAGACAGTCAAGAGCCGTGTGCCAGCTGATGTTAACCAAAATGTTATACGGCTTGATGTCTACCGAAAAACAAAAGGTCGAGAGTGTTGGATCACAGACTGAGGAAGAAGAACTCAGATCGTAGCTATTTCTCATTGAAGGAAGGAGCCAAGAAATAGCATAGATGGCGGCAGCCAAAGTCAAGAGAAGAGTAATGACAGCTGGAGACAGCCAAGATGTAGGGGTATCTGGACTCACGGGTTGGGGTACTAGTCTAACAAATGCCAGGATCAAAACCAAATAGGCTCTATCTTGCATCTTCTTTAACATATTTGCCTCATTTTGTGTATGTGAGTGTTATTAGTGGTGATAGCAATGGGTAATGTAGGTATGAATGCAGGGTTATTCACAGGACTGTGGACTCAGCAAGTACTCAAAGTTTCAGAAAACTTCAGGCTCTACAGACAATATACAAGTCTCTTCTGGGCAATGAACCTTTAATTGAGAATATATGGAAAAAAGGTTGACACCAAAGCCAAAGTTAAAAAAAAATGTTTTCTTGCTTCATTATCAGAGTTCAAACTCTCACCACCATGTCACCTCAAATGCTTGCAGAGCCAGATGGCTCCACTGGAAAGGCAATCAGGAATAAAGAGAATAAAATCTCTTTAAGGAAATAGTGTCATCTTTCTCAAACATCCTTAAAGTGATAACAATCCTAAAAGAGCAATAATCTGAGTTCCTGAACACCTTGGTAGATTAAATAGCCTTTTCCTGCCCTCTGAAGAAGGACTGAGGAAGCACAGGAATCTGAGAATTCCCACAAATAGTACAGTTAGGGGAAACAGCATAGAAAGAAAAAGTGATTGGACACTGGAAATGCACTTTACACTTTTACCCAGGGCCAATTTCAATGTTTCATTTTTTTTGTTTTGTTTTGTTTTGTTTTCTCTCTCAAAAGTGTTTGGTTAGGAAGCCCCATTGAACAGATGGTGTTGGAACAAGAGAATATCCACTTGCAAAAACAAAAATAAATAAATAAATCTAAACACAGACCACACATTCTTTACAAAAACTAACTCAGGGTAAATCACAGACCTAAATGTACAATGTAAAACTGTAAGATTTGGTTTTGTAAGATACCATAGACAGATACAGAATGACACAGGAGAAAACTGATATGACCACTATAGCAATGACTTTTATATATGATGCCAAAGGCACAGTCTATGAAAGAAAGAATTAATGCACTGGACTTCACTAAAATCAAGAATATTCTGTTCTGCAAAAGATACTGTCAAGAGATTGCGAAGACAAGCCACAGATTGGGGAAAGTGTTTACAAAAGACACAAAGGATAAAGGTCTGATATCCAAAATAAACAAAGAATTATTAAAAATCAATTTTAAGCAAGAAAACAACCAATTGAAAAATAAGTCCAAGACCTTAACAGATATCTCATCAAAGTACATACACAGACGGCAAATAAGCATGTGAAAAGATGTTCCTCATCATATGTCACCAGGAAAATTCAAATTAAAACAACAACAAGCTACCAGTACACACCTGTTAAAATGGCCAAAATCCAGAACAATGACAACACCAAATGCTAGTAAGGATATGGACCAACAGGAACTCTCATTCACTGCTGGTGGAAATGCAAAATGGCACAGCCATATTGGAAGGCAATTTTACACTTTCTTATAAAACAAAACATAATTCTTACCATATGATCCAGCAGTGATGCTCTTTGGCATTTATTCAGAAGAGCTGATAACTTATGTCCACACAAAAGCCTTCACATGGATGTTTATAGAAGCTTTATTCATAATTGCCAAAACTTGGAAGAAACCAAGAAGTCCTTCAATAGGTGAATGTATAAATAAACTATGGTACATCCAGACAATAAAATATTATTCTGCACTAGAAAGAAATGAGCTATCAATCCAGGAAAAGTTATGGAGGAAACTTAAATGCATATTACTAAGTGAAAGAAGCCAATCTGAAAAGGTGACATACTGTATAATTCTTAAAATTATTTTTTAATATTTATTTATTTTTGGGAAAGAGAGCGCGAACAGGGGAGGGGCAGAGAGAGAGCGAGACACAGAATCTGAAGCAGGCTCCAGGCTCTGAGCTGTTAGCACAGAGCCCGACATGAGGCTCAAACTCAAGAGCTATGAGATCATGACCTGAGCCAAAGTTGAAAGCTCAACCGACTGAGCCACTCAGGCACTCCAGTATAATTCTAATATGACATTCTGGAAAAGGCAAAACTATGGAGAGAGTTAAAAAAAAAAAAAGAAAAGAAAAGAAACAAAAAACCTGTGGTGTCCAGAAGTTATGGGAGAGGGAGGGATGATTAGGTATAGCACAGGGCAGTGAAAATACTCCATATGATATCATAATGGTAGATACACATCATGCATTTGTCAAAAAACCCACAGAATGTATAACGTCGAGAGTGAAACTTAATGTAAGCTATGATCTTTGGGTGGTAATGATATGTGAACATAGGTTCATCAGTTGTAACTAATGTACCTCTCTGGTGGCAGATGTTGATAATTGGGCAGTTTATGCAAGTGTACATGAAATATCTCTGTAGCTTTCTCTCAATTTTGCTGTGAACCTAAAAGTGCTGTAAAAAAATAGTTTTTTTTTAAAAAAGGCAGCTCATGCATTTTTTTTCTATTGCTTTTCCTAAGCTTTGTGAGGGGGTCTAGGAGTTAAGAAAGGAAGGGAAGCATTTCTATTCTTTTTCTTAAGGTCAGTGTGTGATTCAGTAACACTTGGAAACACCCATACTCAGCACCACCCAAAATAGCTTTATTTACAATGAGATGCTTTGACCCTTACACAAAGACCAGACCCTTAATATTGTGCAAAGAGAAGATCCAGTTACCCATTTGCGGAAAACACTTCCCTCATGCCCCAGCAAGGGGCCTGGAGAGTTAGTTCCCTTCCCCAAGAAGAGTTTTCAGAAAATATCTTTACATATTTTCCCCTGTTTCCAACTATTACCTCTCTTCTCAGGCCAGGAAACAGTGTGTGTGTCTTCTCTCCAAATAGTTGTTAAGGCCAAAAAAAGAAAAAATCCCCCCCACACAAATCCAACTGGGCTGAAAGGGAGTCAAGGGTACCACATGCAGAAGGTCTGGAAGCTCCCCTCAGAGACATGAACAACTAATGTTGTTCATACCACAACTCAGAGCAGTGTGGTATGACAGGAAAAGTGACACAACAGGGTGGATGGATAAGATACTCACTTGGCACACCTGTGTTTCCACTGATTACCCAAATGAACTTGGGCAGTTCATTCAAAGCTTCTCTCTGTATCTGGGGAGTTAGCAAAACAGGGGTAGGGAAGGGTTGGATTTGATGATCTCTTCTAACTTTAACATTCTGTGATCTTTCTGTCTCTTTTTTAGGCTTTTCGAGATAATCCCATTGATGTTTAGGCCTGTAGGGGGGTTGAGGGATTAATCAATATCCCTTTCATTCTGGAACCATTCCAGCTAAGCTCAGAAAAAAGAAAGCAAGCAGTTCAATCTGCTTGTGCAAATCTGTAGCATAGATATCGACATGCCTGTAGACACAAATATTAGGTCTAATTGTAATTATGCATAGACTCATATGAAAGAAAATACAACATTAGAGATTGGAGATGAATGGTAGTCTTTTTTTGTGCTGAAAAAACTGTTGTTTTCCTCTTAGGAATGTTATTTTCCATTCCTTTTTTTTTGGTATTAAAATTTATTCGTATTAATTATCAGAAACATAGTACATATGCTTTCATATATATTATCCTATTTACTTTTTATAAGGACTCCATAAAGAAAACAATGTAAGATAATATTTTCTATATTTAACAAAAGACGAAACCAAAAACCCAGATAGGATAAGTGATTTATCTGGTACTCATACAACTACAAAGATGAAGATATGGAATTTGAACCTAGCCCTTTCTGATATATGATTCCTTATACTTACTGATATATCAGGTTGCAGAAAGTAAAACAATTTCTGAACAATTATATGTTTAAAGTGCATCTCCTCTGATTCCATAAACTTACAAAATCATTTTGATGTGATGGAAGGAAAAAAAAAATTTTTTTGCTTTCTTCCCATTCAAATTTAAGAAAAAAAAAGCCTTCAAAGTACAAGAAAACCTGGGTTACTGATTTGACATGCAGATAAATTAAATATTTTGCTTGTTGAAGTCCAGGGAAGTGGTTTCTCTGTGAGCAATAAATTCATCATGAGATTCCGCAGAATGGTGCTCTGCACAGCATTCTGGGATTACCAGTGGAGCATGCATCATGGCATGGCATCTTTTATTCTAAAAAGCAGAATGTACACCATCCTTATATTTTAAACCATTTTCCTTCTTTTCCCATTAAATCTCTTCCTCCCTAACATAATATGTATTAGTTAGGGGTTTCCAGAGAAACAGAACCAATTGTCTATCTATCTATCTATCTATCTATCTATCATCTATCATCTATCTATCTATCATTATCTATCTATCAATCATCTATCTATCATCAATCTATAGAGAAATTTATTATTAGGATTAGCTCATGCAGTTATGGAGGCTGATAAGTCCCACAACTTCCAGGGTGAATTGGCAAGTTGAAGACCCAGGAGAAGTGATTGTGCGGTACTACTTCAAGTACAAAGATCTGAGAAGTCAGAGAGCCAATGGTGTAGTTCCAGTCTGAAGGCATTCAGGTTTGAAACCCAGGGAGAGCCAGAGAATTAGTTTACGTCCAAAGGGAAAAAAAGAATTCTGATGTCCCAGTTCAAAGACAGTCAAGCAGGAAGAATTCTCTCTTATTTAGGGAAAAGTCAAGAGTCAGACCTTCAACTGATTGTATGAAGCCCACCCACACAAGGGAGAACAATCTACTTTTCTCAGTTTAGCGATTTAAATGTTAATCTCATCCAAAGATACCCTCAAGGAAACATCTAGAGTAATGTTTGACCATATACCAGGGCATCTCATGGCCTGGTCAAGTTAAAATACAAAATTAGCCATCAAGATATATTTACTGAGGGAAGCCTATTGCCTGGACTATAACCTGTCAGGAGGAAAATTGATCGATGTTTAAGTCATCCTACTCTGTAAATAGAGAAAACTGTTGAAAGTTTCAAGAAACAGAGTAAGCCTCCACACCCTATAATTTTATCTTCCTTCTCAGAGTCATTATTATGAGCTGAAATTTGTAGAATTTCCCTTGTTCATTAGAACAGAAAGGAAAAAAAAAAAAAAAACATGGTAACCGTGACTTAAAATAAGCTTTGCCTACAGTAGCTTCAAAGGATCTTTTTCAAAAGCGTATTTTAAAAGTCCAGGGGGGAAATGTTAATCTATCTAGTTCTTATATACAAAAAAGTAAAATTTGAGGTGGGTGTTTTTCAGAGTATAGTTCTACTATTATTAAAACAAAAGAATCCATTAACTTCTGGGGCTGTTAGATTAGATTCATGGGGTCTGCAAATTCACTAAAAAGCGTATGCAGAAATTTTTGTGTAAAAGAATTCTTTTTAGGAGATAGTTTATTACTTTGGTCATATTTTCTAAGGAGAGTATGCTACACCCCAAAAAAATAATATTTAAAATTTTCTATTCAACAATGAAGAATAGGAGGACATGGTGTCTGAATAGTGGATAACAGAGTGATGATGGTAACTCACATAGGGCACAATCAGAAGAGATTTTCTAAAATCAGCTTGACTTTTGAGACCATCTGGGCTCTATTCCCATAGGTCAGCAAGATTTAAAGGGCCAAAGTCCATCGGAACCTCTACTTGTGGTCTATGAGGCACCAGGAGGTAACCTATATTGCAATTCTTGAAATGGCTTCTTGTCCACACTATCCTCTCCACATTATGCTCACCCTGCACCCACGTGAAATAGAAAGAATAACTAAAAAAAAAAAAAAATACAAACAAACAAAAAGCCAAAACCCCTCTGAAAACATAGCACAGAATGTCAGAGCATTGGCTTAACTGTATTGCTCTGTTTCTTAATAGCTGGGCTACTAAGGTGAGGAAAATCAGTTCTGTAAGCCTCAGTTTCCTTGGTTAAAAATAGAGGTAATTTGAGTTTCTTCCTCAGATGGTTATTGTGGACATAAATGAAATAGTACGCAAAAGGGATGCATCATAATAGTTAAAGACAGTAGGTAGAATGTGCTCATTAGCTTCCATCCCCTGCTGAAACCCCACTAAAATGACAAAAAAAAAAGAATCTTTAGAAAATACAGAAACTCACAAAGAGAAAAAAGAAAAAGAAACAATAGCAATAACATTTTGGAAGCTAGAAAGTCGATAGATATTAAATAATTTATCGAGCCTCCAAAAGTTGAATTCAAAACTGGCAGCAGGTTAAGTCGAAGAAGCAATTCAATTTACACTGAAGAAACCCTAAAAACCTCCAGAATTTGTGGCACTCTGGCAGCACTTTAAAAATCACAAGAATTGGTGGTATCTCTGGGAGGGCCTTATATAGAACTTAAAATCGGAAAAGTGGATCAAGGTGTGTTTAGAAACCACTTCCCCATCTACTCAGTTTCATCTCCAGGGAGTCCTGGAAACGTGGAACTGCAGTGTTGGGTATCACAATGACTGAGGGGTGGATTCGGGCATTCAGTGAGCTGGGATCAGCAATGATCTATGTCTGCACTGTATGTGGCAACCCCACGTAACAAAGAAGTGTCCAGCCTAAAATATCACTAAGCCTCTCCCACTAAGAATCATTGATTTAGAGTCTTCCCAGATTCCTTCTCCTACTTTGCATAAACAAGTAACCACCATCTCTCACCCCATCAGATGATTGGAATTTTATGCTCTGAAGAGAATAAGCAGTGATCTTTAGACAGGACAGTATCAATCACAGTTGTGGGGGAGGAGAGGTGCACACCATTTTGCACACCATGATGTTAATGACTATTAAAACTCCTAGTCTTTTTTTCCAACCTAGCCACCAGAATTTCAGCCTATTTTATATCCTGTAGGCAGAAGAAATCAAGAGATTTCTTTGGAAAATATGACTAGCTCATGGGAAAAGTTCTAAATGTGCTGACATAGATGATTGCTCAGTGAAACAGCCAAACTAGATTACCCTGAGTGAACATTGCAGTCGATGATTCCCACCCACGAATTCAGAGGTTCCAGTAAGTGTCTTAGTTTACACTCATAAATGCAAGTACACAGCAAATGATAACCAGGAGAGAAGCCAGAACAAATAAACAAATAAGAACAAATGGGTGGAAAAAGAGACAAAGTAGGAAAAATAAATTTCAAAAAGAATCTTTAAAATCCTTATAGAGGAAAAAGAAGATCAGTGTCCAAGCAACTGCAGAGATATAGATAATCTATGCAATAGGAGGGTGATAAAAAAGGTATTAATAGAACAAATATGAGCTTTAGGGAATGAAAAATTTTATAATAGAAGAAATGAAAAATGTAGTAAAAAATTGAAACATAAATTTGAAAAAAAAAATCTCAGAAAGGTGAGATTTCATCTCACTGAGATGAAAAAGGATAGAGAAACAACACAATAATTATAAGACTGGTACAGGAGTTCCAAAATCTGCATTACAGAGTTCAAGAGAGAATGAGGAGAGGAAACAGAGAAAGAAGTTAAAAATAAACAAAAAACAAAAAACAAAAACCCTCCAGAATAATTCTCAGAACCAAGGAAATTGAGAAGCCATATTGAAAGCCAATGAAGGGCCCAAGAAAATGGAAGAAAATACATCTGTACAAAAACACAACATCTTGAATTTTAGAACGATGGGGCAAGCAGATTATTTTTAAGCTTCTGGATGACTTCTTATTTCTTACAATGAAATACATAAAACTGGAAAAAAGAAAATGGGGAAATTTTTTCAAAATTATTTCCAACCTAAAATACTAGACCTTGTCACTATCGGTCAACAGTGAAGGTAGAATAAAGACATTTTAGACATGTGAGATCACAAAACTTTCCCACACATGCACACTTTCTTATGAAGCAACAGCATGACATGCTTTGCCAAAAACAAGAAAATAAACCAAAAATGAAGATACAGCATAGAGGAAATATAGGTTCTGACCCAAAAGAGATGCCAGAGAAATCTCCTAGGTGATGATAAAGGGAAATTCTAAAAGACAGCAGTTCTCGAGGTTAATCAACCCAGATTGAAACAAGTCAGAAGATGCCTGCAAGTTAATTCCAGAAGGTGACACAGAGAGAATGTTTAAAGGATATTAATATACAGAAATACAATTTCAACAGAAGAATGAAAACATGGAATAAATTAGTGAAAATTAACAGAAAACTATAATAAACAAAAAAGAAATTGAGAAATTATTAACTTAAGGGAAAACAAAAAGTGATTCAATATGTAAATTATTAAAGATATATTTAATCTAAATTATGATATAATTATTTTTGGAAGACAGAGAGATAAGAAGAGTACATACATTTGAGAGCAAAATGGGATGAGAAAGATTGCTGAGATCTCATCTTTCTAAAGAATTACAAAGTAACTACATAAGCATATTATTTAGAGATGTAAAGAAAATTGCGAACAAGTCTATTAAAATACCAAAATGTCATTTTCTCTGGGTAACAGAAAATGTGGGGATGGAGGAGGGGTCATAAAACTGCTTTTTTTTTTTTTATAATGAATTCTTTAAAACCTTTGGGAATATTTATTGTGATTTTAAAAATAAAAAGTAGAAGCATGTGTAATGTTGATAAAATAAAAATTAAACTAAAAAAATTATGGTAGAGTATAGTCCCAACACATTGTAAGCTGTCAGTATTATTCCTCTTGATATGAATGATTAAAGAACTGTAAGGGTTTGTTCTCTTAAGCACCTTAAATTCTCCTTTTTCGTACTACTTATATTATCCATTTTCTCAGTAAACAGGTTTGTGCTGGGGTAAAGAGGTATATTCCAATAGACCGCTGCCTGAATATTCACAAAATCCCACTCAATCTGAGATTAAATTCATATGTTTGACAGTACTATACTTTATGTACAGTTAAAATTTTGAATTAATTTTTTGTGAGTGTGGAGTGAGGGAATGAGGAAGGTATGTAGGTAAATATTGAGCTAATACAAAGTGTGGCCATAACGTAAATAAGACTCATTTTTTAATAATATCACCAGAGAATGGTTAAGATCTAATGATATTTTAGTAGATCAAATGTGAAATAATGTTTATGTCATTTACTCATTGTTTAATCTCACAACAGTCTATTTTAACAACCACTATTCCTATTTTAGCATAGAAATTACTACTAAGATTATTAGATTATACTCATTAAATGCTTTTTATGTACAGGACCCTCTTTTAATGTTTCCTCTAAATTACCTCATTTAAACCATTTTTAAAATGAGTAAACTTAGATTCAAGAAGGCTAGGTAACTTGTCTATGCTCAAAGCTAATATACAATGCAACCAATTTCATAATTGTTATTTGGACCCTGTGTTCTTTAGTTCTCTATATATTGCCCATGCTATAACTAACTCTTTAATCCTGTCTTCAGGGGAACAAAAATGAGTGTTCAGTGGACTCTGTTCTCCCAAACAAAAGTGTGGAAATGGTTTAAAGGGCATACACAGTGAATCCAGTAAGAAAGTTGAGAAGCATAATTATAAGAATTTTATCAAATTCCTGGGGCACCTGTGTGTCTCAGTTGGTTAAGCGTCTGACTTCGGCTCAGGTCATGATATCACAGCTCATGAGTCTGAGCCCTGCATCAGGTTCTCTGCTGTCATCACAGACCTGCTTCAGATCCTCAGTCCCCCTCTCTCTCTCTGACCATCCCCTGCTCACTCTCTCTCATTCTCTCTCTCTCTCTCTCTCAAAAAATAAAAAAAAATAATAATAAATAAAATAAAGTAAATAAATAAACAAATATTAAGAAAAAGAATTTTATCAAATTCCTTAATCTTTGTAACTTCTCCATCCTTCCCATCTTGGGTATCACTTGTTTTTCCATTATGATTGTCTTAAGGATCAGAGTGGACAGGGGCTGCTGAGGAGAGGGGATACCATCGCACAGCCGGTTTTGTTTCTCCAAGTGAATGTTAACTTCATCAAAGGAATGACCTTAACACATTGGTAGAGAATGGATAGATTGAAGAAAGTGATAAATTCTGATTTGTTTTGCATAGTTCTAATTTCTCCCTTAATCTTTGTATGTATCAGGATGGCCACTGACCAACAGTGGCTGACATCAGCTAGGTTATTCTGTCTACTTGGTCTCATAGTGATTTTTCTGAGATGGATATTCTGTGACTGCCATTAATATGTATCACAAAGATAGTCACAACTAGTGACCACACCCTTAGGTATTTCCACATGCCTTTTGCTCACACTGACTTTTCCTTGATCTTCTAATCTTTCCCCTTCAGTCCTCTGGCTCCAACCAGCCAAGTCATTTTCTACTGCCCATTTTTCCATACACAGTGAGCCTTTTTCTTTCCATGGTAGCTGGTCATATGAGGTCAGCCTCATACCATCATGCGTGTGGGCTGGGGAAGAGGCACTGGTGCAAACATAGTGGATGATACAGGCGTCTGGGACACCTACTAATGCAGCTTGCTTGTGACCTCCACATCTGCCTATGATTTATCTTAGATGTATGACTTTTCTCTTAAAATAGATCACTGTGGATAATGCTCAATCTCACTAGTTGGTGGTATACAGAATCAAGCTCTTGATGGACCTTTCTGGTCCCAAGCCCACCTCATACACATGGTCAAGCTGTTTATCTCCTGCCTTATATCAAGCCAGTTTTCTGAAAGGCATAAAATTCTTTGTTAGTGTGGTCTTGCTCCAGAAACCTAGTGAGCTACATTGTGATTCTTCTACTAGGGCTTTCCGTATATTCCATACAGCATCTGTTTCCAACAGAAATATTGCTCACACCATAGGCTGCAGAATCCTTTCCAATTGTGGGCTGCATCAAAACTGGCATCATTTAATGTCATCTGATACACATGTCAAAGAAATATTCCCAAGTGCATAAAATGTTGTCTCTAAAACCCAGAAGACCTACAAGATATTATGCCTCCTTGCTAGCATGGGGAGGTGAAGAATGTAATGATGTCTCATGCCCAAGAATGTTGGACCCTGAAGATTTTATGTGGCAAGTCTCTGAATCTTATGAAGGCCTACAGTTAACAACTGTAAAGGATACAAGATTTCATTCTACTTACAAGCTAAATTGTGACAGTTAGTAGATACTGGATAAAGACACCAAACCCCTGGATCAGAGATAAAGAACCATGTGACTCACCACAAAGCATGAATATCATGTTTTCACTCTGTTTTCCTTGCCACCAAAACTAATTGAGGTTATGACAAGAGACCCAGTAAATTCTTCACACACAGTAGATTTGTATCATAGCTGATTTACCTGAGGTTAGTGAACTGAAATCTTTGAAAATGAGTAGTAAGCCGACAACACCTATGTCCCAGAGGGGACTGTCTTCATCATCCTGGAGAATAAACAAATCTACCCTTTGCTCTGGAGAGACACATTATATTTTCTAAGTCTCGTTGGTATGCGAAGATTCTTGAAAAGATAGTCCAGAACAAATGCAGCCAGTGCCTCTGCTTGTAAACAAGCAGAAATGCTTGAGACATGGAGAGTTGTCTCCCAAAAGGCTTTCCACATCCTTACCACTTCTTGTTCATCTGGTCTGATCTCCTTGGAGGAAGACTGAAGGCATTGTTACCATATATATTTCCCATGGTGTTGTAGGGTTGTTTTCCCCCAGAGATCCAATTTCTCTTTCAGTTAATGGATTACAGAAGAAAAAAAGTGGATGAAGTCTGGAATTTTGGTAAGAGAATCATGATATTTTTTATTGAGGCAGCAGCCCTTACCCTTCTGATTAACCATACTTTATTTTCTCTTTTTGTATGCATTAAGCAATATTTTTGTTGGCAGCCTATCTTGTCCATAGGGATGTCTTGCTCTAGGAAACATCTCCATAGTTCTCTATGGGTATAGATTTTCTGGCTGTTACTATGACTTTGTTACTTATTATAATAATTGCACCCACTTGTCTTCTTATTGTTGAACACTGATGCTTGGCATTTACTATATGGGGATCCTGCCAACCTCATTGTTCAGCAAGCCTCATTGCATAATAGCATCTCCTACCATCATCTGTGATCTACCCAGGACAGCTACCACTGAGCCTCTCAGTGGTGCCCGATCATTTTCATTAGTGCATTCTTCACCAGGATTTCTCTCTGGGTCTTCCTGCAGAACATGAACACTTTATAGTCTGTCTAGCTTTACGTAGAATGTCTAATCTCTGAGCCTATTTATCTCTTCTTCACCCACCCAACACACTAGTTTTGTCATTCCTATGTCATTTGCTATGGGCATTCCTTCTTCAAAGATTCCAAAGCAATCCTAGCAATATGTTAGCATTGTGCTCTGGGATCTTTTCTAAGATGTTAAATACTAAATTATGGAAGAGTGCTTCTATATCAATAAAGTCTCACTTATCCAACTTTATGCTCCGTCACCCACAGTCATCATCCTCAGGATCTGTTCCATACATACTTTCCTGACTCTTGCCTGTCCATGGACATTAGGTCCTTCAGCTCCTTCAAGGTAAGATCCCTTTCCTCTTCGAGAAGTCCCAACAGTTGCCTAAATAGGTTGCAAGAAGTTGTCATCTATCAAGGCAGAAGCCTCTGCATTATCAGTCAGGTATGAGGGGAGTGTTAGCCTTTAACATAGAGGAGTGGACCGCTTCTAAACCCAAGAAGATTCAAAGGAATCTGTGGATTCATGTTTGTCTGCTTCAATTCAGACATCCTCATCCTCTTCTCATGGACATACTACTTCTACTAAGTTGAGAATTTAACTCTTCTATGCTTATAATTAAGTCTTAGGCCTGATTCTCAGGCTTTTCTGCTGTCACGACAAAGATGCTGTCTGGGATCTATGCTTAGACTTTGGTGATGAATCACCCTTAGCCTTTCCTTATCTTTTCCCAAGACATAAATATTTCTCAGCATCAGTCATTAAATTCCATAGTTCTTATAATTATCATTTTCCCATAATTTTCAAACACTGTTAGTTTATTCCTTTCTATCAATATGCAATCTTAGTTCAACACCTATGAAAGTTTTAACCATTGCTGTACTACCATGCCAGAGGCCACCAATGCTCCTATAATTACTACAAGTGGTTGAGTTCTCATTCCCAGATTAGCTGCAGCTCCAAAATCTCATTTTCACAAAGGCCTTCTTTTTAGGTCACTCCTGGTACCAATTGTTATGTATTGGCTTTCAAGGAAACAGATGCTAAGATAGAGATTTGCATATAAAGTTTATTGGAGAGTGTTCTCAGGATTGATACTCATGGGTAGGTGAAAGGACAATATTTGACAGAGGTTGGCCTGTTAGCTATTAGAAAAGGCTTTAGCTGAATCTGTGGAGAACTGAGAGATGGGATTGCTCTACAGAGTTGTTCAGATTGTCAGGCCAATGAGGTAGACTTTGACCAACCATTGGATTCATGCTGCCAACATACAGGGGGCAAGACCTTGGGTTGATTGATCTCTTCAAACAAGGGCAATCCATGGAGTGAGTCACAGCTAAAAGCTGCCAATCCTTGACTGACCCAGTATATATAGGAGTGAGTACTTCATTCCTGAAGGAGAAAATCTGAGCAATACAACACCACGTCTATAATAGCATAATTTAATCATATTCTACAGCCTACAAGATAAACAAATATTGCAGAAATACATTAATGGATGAGTTCCATGTTCCTGTAAGACTCCATACCACCACTCTATGCTCTGGGTTCCATATCCTCTTGTTGTCAAAAAGGTTTTTCTCCTTAATGATTTTTCCTACTTCAGCACCACCACCGTCACCAGTTGATTCCAATTCTTTATCCCTAATGACCATATTAGTCCATGAGCATGCAAACATATTGGATTCTCTTCTGTTTTCTGTCAGTAATGGAGGGGAGGGAAAAAAGCAAAAAAAAAAAAAAAAAAAAAAAAGAGAGAGAGTGAAATAGAAAGACAAAATGAAAAATGAAAAGCTCACATACATCCTTTTCAGCCATTTCTATATTTTTCTGTTAAATTATTGAAAGACTTATCTAAAATCTGTCTCCTTATAGGGGCGCCTAGGTGGCTCAGCTTGCTAAGTGGCTGACTGGGGCACAGATCATGATCTTACTGGTTCATGAGTTCAAGCCCCACATCAGGCTCTTTTGCTGCTAACTTGGAACCTGGAGCCTGCTTCAGATTCTGTGTCTTCTCTCTCTGCCCCTCCCCCACTCACACCCTGTCTCTCTCAAAAATAAATAAACATTACAAAGATGTAAAATTGGTCTTCTTTTCCTCCTCCTCTCTCTTAGTACCTTCTTTCCTCACCCTGCTGTAAAAAACTGATGCCTTTTCATGACATTGAAACTGCTCTTAAGAAAGTCTCTAACGGTGGCACATGGGTGGCTCAGTCGGTTGAGCGTCCGACTTCGGCTCAGGTCATGATCTCACAGCTCATGAGTTCAAGCCCCGCATCGGGCTCTGTGCTGACAGCTCAGAGCCTGGAGCCTGCTTCTGCTTCTCTGTCTCCCTCTCTCTCTGCCCCTAACCCACTCACATTCTGTCTCTGTCTCTGTCAAAAATAAATAAACATTAAAAAAAAAAAAGTCTCTAACAATTATCCTAACCTATCAATGGTTATTTCTCTTTACTTACTTTAATTAACCTCTCATTTAAAATAGTTACCAACACCTTTCTTCTCTTCAATCAGTGGCAATACATTCTCCTGGTTTCCCTTATTTCTCAATGACTAATTTTTAGAATCTACCTTCCTGGATATTCCTCTTGGGATGAGCCACTAAATGTTGGAATGACCTAGAGCTTTGTCTTGACATCCACTATTTAATACACACATTTATTTTGTAGAAATGTCATCTAATTTTCTGGCTTTAAGTACCCTTTATGTACTTTTAATACCCAAATCTCTATGTTCCTCTAAATTACAAAATTACTAAATTCTAAAAATTATTCCTTTATTTACTTGGCATCTGCACTGAGATATTTACTAGGCACCTCAAACTCGAACATGGCTAAAACACAACTGTTGTAAGCCATACAATTGTTCCTTTTTTGAAATGTCTTAAGTAGCTTAAGTCAAAATCTAATTGTCACTCTTTTTTCCAATCTTTCTTTCACTTCCCATATTGACCAATTTACCATTCCCAAGACTAACTGATCTTTCATACAAATCAAAGCCTAATATTCCCACATTTTTATCTATTTTCTGTATGACCATCTTTGTTCAAGTCACCACCATCTCATGAACTATTTTGATGCCCTTTTCATCAGACTTTGTTCCTCAACTTTTGCTTCCTCCTGTAAATTATGCCACAAACAAAAGCCAAGATCATTTTGGAATTGTAAATCAGAGAATACTTTTTCTCTGATTAAAATATTCCAGTGGCATCTACCAGCAATTGGACAAAATATATAAACTCATATTTTGGGACACACCAAAGGTCAATCTGATGAGGTGATGCCTGTCTTTTCCATATCATCTTATATCTTACTCATCTGTATTGGCTCCTTTCCAGTCAGAGACATGCTGGCCTGCGGTCAGTTCTTAGATCACCCCATGCTTGTTCTTTCCCAGGGCCACTGCACTGGCTATGCCATCTGTTTTGGATGACCTCTCAGTTTTGACCACTACCAGATCTTATATTATAATATAATATCTGAAACTTATCATTCAGGTTCTGTTTCACCATCCAATACAAGGAAGTTATCTCAGCACTTTCTACTAAATCACGCTGTTTATTCTCTGCATTGTACTTATTAATGTATCTGATGTTTTTCTTTATTCTGTTTTTCTCTCTGATAAAATATAAGTTCTGTTAGCTGGTACTTTACCTGATCTACTTACTTTTCATCTCCAATGCTTTAGAATGTGCCGTGCACATAGTAACTTCTAAATATTTGTTGCAAGAAAGAATAGAGAGAGGAAGACAGGGGACCTGGCAAGGGGAAAGAAAGGTAAGAAAGAACATAGTTTATTCAGTAAATTTTGCCTGCTGAAGTTAGTTGCAGTAAAAGGCAGTAAGATGCATATCATTGCAGATATTGAAATATACTTGATTTTACTGCCTCAAATTTTTTCTTCTAGAATTACTTTAAAGATTAGCAAAGAGGGACTATTTCTGGCAATGAACACATTATTACATTATGTGTATAAATGTTACTATGCTCAGTGAAAGCATTGGATATAGCATTGGATTTAAAATACTTTTTAAGTTAAAATATCTTTATTGAAAGTGATTTAAGTGTCATATTTCTGAGATGGGGATGATATTTTTTTCTTTTTGCTATTACACTGCCTTATAAGTATGCTTAACAAATATTTGCTTAAAAACAAAATGACTCATAAACTCACATAACTTTTCCAAAGTTCACTTGAATTTTTTTTTGAGAAACTCACCATAAAGGTATGATCATTTTTCTGCCAAATTGATGTATGAAGTTTCTTTCAGTACAGTGAAATGAGTCCCTACTACGATGCAGGGCCTATCAGTAGCAACTATGAAGTCTGGAGGCATACACATATGCATGTGCATGCACACACACACACACACAAACACACACACACACATGCATGCATGCACACACACAATTCCTGAGATTTAACCATTTTTGGAAAGGAGTTAAACTTTTGGAGAAAGACCCAGCACCAGGTATTTCTTGTTTATACAGCTTCAGGATTAGGGAAGACTGCTTTTTCAGAAAGGCACAGGGTAACTGATACTCCTTTTAAAACTCTAACAACTTTGTGTTGGCACAAACCAGATGACAAAACCCAGGACAGCAGCAGAAAATAAAGGGAAAGATCCTAGGAGAAGGGAATTGGAGAAAGATAGTTCAAAACTCTGTGTATAAACCCTACCTAAATCTCTGGCTGAATCTCGAACCACACATGTGGGGGCACAATAAAATCAGCTCTCAGTGGAGGCTAAAGTAACAGAACTGCAATTTGAGCAGCCACCCACTGCAAACAGGACAGAGTTTGCAATTTGAGGCTACCAAGTTCTTTGCCTTCTGAAACAAAAATTAAAACATCCACACCCACTGGAGGAATGTAACAAATCCAAGTTCCCAACAAGAGAATGTTTACAATGTCCAGGATCCAATACTAAATTGCTCAACATAGGAAGATAAAGCAATAAGAAAATGTGATTCATTTCAAGTTAAGGATAATCAACAAAAGTCAACTCGTAGATGACACAGATATTGGGATGATCAAACTAGGAGTTCATAGAAACTATTATAATTTGATTCCCTGAAGTATAAAAGGATATGCTTCTAATAAATTAGAAAGTGGGAAACCACAAGAGAGGTGACAAATATATATACATATATATGTGTGTGTGTGTGTGTATATATATATATATATATATATATATATATAATACATAAAAATGTATTAAGAATATATAACATACTATATTAAATAAATAAATGCATTAACATAGTGAAAATGTTAGAAATAAAGTTACAGTTGACTAGATGGGATTATTTGTTGAATGGATATGACAGAGCAAAGAACAGTAAAGTAGAAGGCAGAGTAGTAGAAATTATACAATCTTAAGGAGTGAAAAAAATATAGAAAATATTTTTTGAAGAGTTCAAGGCACTGTGGAGAAATATTAAAAGTTAAACATATGTGTCTCTAAGAGAAGGAAAGAAAGAAAAGGGGAAAAATAGTCAAATAAATAATGGGCCCAAACAGTTCCATTTGGGGAATAAGCAGAAATTTTCAGATCCTCAAAGATTAGATAAACCCAAGAATACTATATATATATTAAAAAACCACGCTTAAATATATCACACTGACAGAAATAAAATACAAAAGAATATCTTAAAAGCATCCAGAGAAAAATAACACATTACATGCAGTTAAACATCAACTCAAATCACTGTGAATCATCCATTGGAAAGAATGGGCACCAGAATATCATGAGACAGAATACTTAAAAGTGCTGACAGAAAAAAAATAATAAAAAATTTTCCAATCCAGAATTTTATATCCAGTGAAAATATTATTTAAGAAATATGACACTTTCATACAAAACTTAGATGATTCCTTGTAAGTAGATCTGCACTATGAGAAATGCTATCAGAAGATCTTTAGGCTGAAAGAGAAAATAATACAGGAGGGAAAAAATCTCCAGCAAGAATAAAAGCATAGTTAAGTACGTAAATATAGTTCTCAAAACAAATTTACTCTTTATTTCAAATTCTGACTTCAAATGTTATGGATATATGTTATTATATATAACATATTATCGTTACATTGTGTGTGTGTGTGTGTGTGTGTGTGTGTGTATAAACATTTTCTTGTGGAGTTTATCATGAAAATAGGTACAACACAGGTGACGACTATAGTAAAAGGAGAAGGGAAGGAAATAGGTTCAATGTTTCAATATTTCAGTTGAGGTGGTACAATATTCACCTGAATCAGAATATAAAAGGCTAAAGATGCATACTGTAATATCTAAAGCAACCATTAAAAATAATTCAAAGAAATATATCTAAAAAGACATAGAAAAATTAAAATACAATTCTGAAAAATATTTATTTATTTCAAGAGAAGGCAGTAAGGGGGTTGCAAATGAATAACAACAACAAAATACAGGGGACAATAGGAAAACTAATAATAAAAGTATAGACCGAAATTCAACCATACCAGTAACTGCACTGCATATGCTATGCAGCAGTGATCCTGAGAAGATGAGAGTGGCAATATTAACAGAAAACAAAACAAACATCAAGACAGGGATGATTATCATAGACAAAGAGGGACACTTCATAATGGTAAAGGGTCAGTTTGTCAGGAAGACATAATAATCATAAATGTGTATGAACGAAATAATAGTGCTTGAAAATACATGAAGCAAAAATGGACAGAATTAGAAGAAAAACAAACAATTCAACAATTAGATGATTTAACACCTTTATTTCCACAATTAATGGAAAAATTAGACAAAAATAGGCAGTACATAAAAAATGATCTAATCAGCCTGAAACACCTTGGCCTAACTGAAATTTATGGAACACTGTGCCCAAAAACTGCAGTGCACATTCTCTTCAAGTGTACATACTACGTTTGCTGACGTTAACCATAAGTCCATACTGGGCAGACACATTTTCCCTTATGATGATAAAATATTGGAGTGAGGATAAAAATTAACAGTATGAAGAACTGCACACACAAATGATGACATGATGTAAAACAAAATAAGAGGTTGGGAGTGAAAAGGGAGTGAAAAGAAAGCTGATCATATAGATTTAAAAACTGATTCATCAAAGTCAGTTACTTGTTTGTTTCTCCATATTGAAAGAAGACCTTTGTATTAAGTACATCAAATACACAAAATAACTGGTCAGTAGAGCAGATATATTTTTCTTATTATCATTGACTTTATGAGGACATGATTTTTTTTTTCACATAGTGTAATTCCCATTTGGGAGATGTATTTTATTCACCTAAACTGTCCAATACTTTTCCCTTAATTTTTTCTCTAACACAGCACTACAGGGCTCAAGACTTATTTGGGATTTATTTGTCAAGCAGACAAACATCCCAGCATCTTTCAAGGAGTAGAACAACTGCAAAGTTTAGACAGACTGACATTACTTGTCTGCATCTCCTATTTTTCTCCCTAAGTCTTCCCTTCTATTTAGAAGTTCTCACCTTGCTGTGTGGAAATCATAACAGAGGAACAAATATAAACCATGTCAGCCAAGAGGACAACTTAAAAAAATTGTTTTTAATGAGAAGGCAATCAGAAAGTGTTTGTGAAGTCTGTTTATAATCTTAATTAGAGCATTTGCTACCAGGAACATCATAACATGACTGATGAGGAGGACTTTGAGATCAATGCCAATAAGCTTTTCTACAGATTTCAGAATTTTGCTGCTGAGCAAGGCATTTATAGGTACTTGGGGGAAAGTGAAGGTGTATTTCTGCCCCATTTTTTCCCAACAGCTAACTGCTTATGTCTGATCAAGGCACATTACTTGTATTTATCATACTAAGTGGGTGAACGGTCCCTTTATGATAAATAAAGGAATCTATCAATTGCTGGAATAGTTTTCTTCAACTGGAGATAGATAGATGAAAGATAGATTAATAGCATAAATGGATAGGCAGATAGATAGTTATTATTAATGGAAAAAAACATTGATAATGATAGGCTTATTCTTTCAACTCCTTCTCACAAAGGCTTTTACCAAGCACTTACCCAAGAGGTATTCCAGAAGAATTCTGTGTAATTAAGGGAGTGAACAGGTAGAGTAAAATATATTCCAAATTTGCATACTTTTCACATGGTTTGAAAGCAACTTCCCAAGAGCCTCTGCTGTAAAGGCATAAAGTGTGTTGGAGATATGGTGCAAACCCAGACACCAAGCCCCACACTTGTGTGTCCTGGCATGTATATGTGCCACAGTGTATTGATTTTTATTTACTGCCTTAAAAATTACCCTGAAACTATATAACTTAAACAATAGCCAGTTTATTTTATCATAGTTCTGTGGGTCAGCGGTTTGGTCTGGGTTGAGCTGGGGTTTTCTTCTGTTGGTATTTCCTAGGGTCATTTATGTGGCCACAGTCTATTGGCGGCTCAATTATGGGCTGGCAGGCTTAAGGCGACACAATTCTACTTCATCCTGCACAGGCTAGACCAGGCTTCTTCACGTGACAATACCAGGTTTAAAGAGGAGAAGAGAGAGGCTACAAGGTTATCAATGGCCTGAGCTTGGGAATCATACAACATTACTTTCGCTGAATTTTATTTGTCTAAGCAAGTTACAAAACCATTCCAGACCTAACAGGTGGAGGAATATATACTATCTCTTGAAAAGAGAAGTGATAGAGTCAATTACAAAGGGCCATGTGTACATGAGCAGAACTTTTGAATTCATCTTTGTAATTTGCTACACATCGAAATTCTCATTTTCCACAACCTTGGCTGCCCTGAGAGCTTCACAGAAAATTTCTTCTCAAGTTCTCACAGAGGTCAATAGGAGAGAAAACTGCCAGCAGCAAAACATACAAAACAAACAGTTTAAAAACAAAAACAAAATATTCCCTAATATACTCTCTGGGCTATTCAGATTTAGCACTTATATAAGCTTCTAATTAAATTCTATTTATTTGGACAACAGTGATGAACTGTATTGTAGGCTCAGAATCCCTTCTACCACCAAAGGGTTCACATTTGCCAGAGTTAAAGTCTGGACCTATACAGTATTTGTCTTGTAAGCAAACATATTCCTGGCAAAGACCTTCCAAGTCACAGTTGATTTAAACGTCTTTTCATTGTGGTTCTGGGTGGATGCTCTTCTTTTATTGTACTATTTACTCTTTTCCATTCGGTTTGCTCCATACCCCACACTGATCTCTATCTTCTCACAACTAATGAGACAACTTGTTTAAAGGACGGTATATTTATGGCAAAGAATTTTCAAATTCTTGTTCAACAATTTTTCAAGTATTGTTCTTTGAAACACAAATAATCCACTGATCACGTTTTATAGCACAACTATATATTTTTATTAATTGCCAATGAATATTGTCAGTGTTCCTCCACTTGGATCCCCTTGGATCCCTTTTAGAGTTTTTGTCTGATTTTGTCTCTAATGGCTGATATCTCTGACTTTTCTCAGAGTAATGTCCTCACGAAATAGAAGGAGCTTCTCCTGGGCTTACAAAGAATAGGGAATGCTTGGGAGTTTAGATCCCTAAGCCAGGTGTTAGTAAATAACTCGATGGCACAAAAACTCAGCTCCCTTCCCTGGAGAAGCAACAACTATGAGATGTATCTTACACACCCCAAACCCCCTGCGGATCAAGAGGAATCATGTTCTACAGGACTTTGACTAAAACCATGCTCTTGCTTGGTGTCCTTTTCTTTTTTTTTGCTTGGCATCCCTCACTGTCTTACCTATTTCTCCTAGGAGCTTATTCCCTAAGAGATCACTCTGTACTTATCTTGGGTTTCTGTATGTAACTTAAGACAACGAACCAATAATCCACATTTTTTTGAACTTAAAAAAAAAACTTACTTTCCTCAACTTCATTGTCATTTTGCTGGCTATGTTAGCTTGACAATAACTAGTGTTACCTCCTTGACATCCTTTCTCTACTGGTGTATCAAGTTGAATTTTATGATCTACATCAGTTTGTACCGCAAAATATAATGTTTTTTAAAATATAATGTTAAAGAGCCTTTTATTAATATTCAAAACTACTTGAGACTTACTTCTAGTATAGAATGGAAATTTTGTTATACTGTATAAAATATCCATTAAATTATTTGTTACATCAGCACACACAAAAAAGGAAGGAAATGATTGAAGTAAGCATCAGGATTATTTGAGATTCATGAAACAATCCTTCAACCTAAAATATTTAATTCAAACTCAGAATTTCCATTCCATCTGCCCTTCTTAGGTCTTTATAGGAAATTCAACCAAGCTTCTTACAGAATGCAACAAAAGATTTCCTTTATACACATTCATTTCATGAACATTTGGTGCTTATTATATGCAAGGCACAGTGACAAGTTGGCCAAAATAAGCTCTATCAATGCTTAGGCAGTCCAGTAATAGTAATCCAGAATATTTCTGGACAACTACTGATACATTGTCAAACATAATTAGATCAATTACAAATAGTTCACTATTCCATCAGTTTCTTGGCTGGACACTAATGTAAAAGCATTGATTGAGTGCCTAGTTAGTGCCGAGTATTATGAAAACATTGCAAGTTTTGGGGAAAAAAAGGCAATCATAGCCTTTGTGCTAAAATAAGCAATTGATATAACGGATAAATTGACAATATGTGAAACAGTAATAAACAATCCAAAAACCATTCTGCCAAGCCCTTAAATTCTTTGGTATTGACAGTAAGTGTCAGAGTTCAGAGTAGAAAAAAAGCCAATCAGGGCCAAATGAGGGAAGTCTGTATTAGGAATTAGATTAGAAAAGAGTATTGTACTGAGAGTCTCCACGACCACCCTCCAGCATGGTAATTCTCTGGAAGGGCTTACATAAACTCAAAAAAGCTGCTAAATGTATGGTATGGTTGGTTACAGCATAAGAAGACAGATGAAAATCAGTGAAGGGAAAGGCATGGAGGCAAAATCCAGGAGAAGCCAAGTGCCAGATTCCATGTGTCCACTGCCAGTGGGAATGTGCTTAATTTTCCCAGAAAAAAAGTATATGACAACACGTGTGAATTGTTGTCAGTTAGGGAAACTAACCCATGCCTTAGTGTCCAAGGATTTTACTGGGGCTCATTCAGACACATAGGCATGTGTTTCCCAGGTGTCTGATCTCAGCTGGTCAGACTCCAGTCCCACTTAGTTCTAGAGGAAAAACAAGCATTTACCGGAAATCACATTTACATGATTAAACTGGTCTGCATGGCTCAACACCTTAGGCGTACAAAAACCATCTCATTCTCAGGCAGAATATTCCACTGGTTCAGAGGTTATCTTCCAGAATCTGGCCACTGGGTCTGTCCTACAGACAGGCCTTTCTTTGGAATGGCCAGGGTTTGAGTAATTCAGGCCTAGCAAGTTAACCCTTTCCTGCCAAAGTCGTTTGGAAAGAAAAGTTCACAAATCAAAGTGCAATTTCAATTTAATACATTTAATTCAGCTTCTAAGTTACTATTTACTGTGCCCTCAAGTGCATATCCAGCAGTACTCTCCATTAAAGAATAAATGTATTATTACTGCAGAAATAAGTTATGGGGGTTGTGTGTTTGAAGTAGGGAATGTAAGTGGGAAAACAGGTGGTGTTTTTCTAATTTGTATGTAATAAAACTTCTTCATAGTTTTGAGCTGTTTCATTATATCACTTCTATCTTACTCTATCTCATCAAATCTTGTTTACAATATTTAGTGCTTTTTGGAGTATGGAGTATTTGTGCTTAGCAACATGACATGTTGTAAGTGATGAAAAGCCAAAGTGTGGGGTACATGAAACAAGCTTGTTTGGCTTCAAAATGTGCCATTCTCAGCTAAATCCTAAGCTTATCTTTATTTTCCGGTCCTCAAACATGTACCATGAATGCCACTTGACAAAGAAAAGATAGTCTAATTCTGTAGGGGGAAATAGAGTAAGAAGGCCCTCATGTGATTAGGAAATGTGCATATTTTAGAATTCACATTGGAAATGGATCCTGAATTAATCATTAAGGCTTTAAGAAGAAAAAAAACCAATTAAATATAACAGTTTTCAGGGTCATATTTAGGTTAGTATCACTCAGTAGTAAACAATAGATTAGTAAACAATAAATACATGAAAATATGTTAACCATTTGGTAGGTATTTTATATGCATTTTGTATCTGAAAAACAAATGGCAGTGTGAGTTGACACAAGTTTTAAATAAGTAGCGTGTCTCCCAGTATGAGATAATAACCACATCTAGCTAGTTGAGAAGGTACAGAATGGCATAAGATGTAAGAGATGTCTTTTATTAAATTCAGTTTCATTGTGTTATTCACATTTATACATATTGAAAAGACATATAGGGCACCTGGGTGGCTCAGTTGGTTAAGCATCCAACTTTGGCTCAGGTAATGATCTCACAGCTCGTGAATTTGAGCTCTATGTCAGGCTCTGTGCTGACAGCTCAGAGCCTGGAGCCTGCTTCAGATTCTGTCTCCCTCTACCTGTGCTCCTCCCCTGCTTGTGCTCTATCTCTGTCTCTGTTTCTGTCTCTCTCTCTCAAATATAAATAAACATTAAAAATAATACATATATGTTGAAAATATATCCATTATTTAACAGATACATGTTTTAGAGTGTACCTGGAGCCACATGAACCTTTTATTTCCAGAGTCTCTCTCGAGTCTAAAAAAAACAAGGCATGGAACCACTGACTTTGATTAACCTATTTAAAAAAACACTATTCCTCAGTTATTTTATAAACTTCAGTGGATCAATCCTCCCTATTGTATCATTTTTTTAATTGAACTAAGTTCTTTACTGTCCCATAAACATGCAGTATCTAATACTGACTTCATGGCTTATGCTATGATTTACTTCTATTTGGTATTTATTCCTTTCTCTCCAGAAATTCAAACATTATCTAACAGTCAAAATGCAAGTTAAGACCTAGCACCTTCAGGTTATCCTATAGAATATTCCCTTTCCACTGATATTTCTTTAGTGTGAATTCTTATAAAGGCTAGAATTTATACCATGTGGCTTAGCAATTAGCCCTGCTATCTTTCGTTTTAATCATTCATTATTGTTTCACATGTTAGTGTTCTCTAAAAATCTAGACCATAAGGTTCAAGGTCTCTATAACTTTCATTTGTTATGTCTTTCCTCCTTTATTTTATTTTTTTAATGTTTATTTTGAGAGAGAGAGAGCATGTGCAAGTGGTGGGGTGGGGGTGGAGGGGCAGGGAGCCAGAGAGAGAGAGGGAAACAGAGAATCCCAAGCAGGCTCCATGCTGTCAGCCCAGGGCCTGATGCAGGGCTCAAATGGGGAGATCATGACCTGAGCTGAAATCAAGAGTCGGACTCTTAACTGAATGAGCCACTCTTTCTCCTCCTTTAATAACTGATTTTATTCCCAGTGCAGAGCATTATTGCCTATCGTATTACCACCTGTGAAGACATTCTTAGTGTCTATGATTTTGATAAATATTAAGCCTTCTTGCTTCTCCCACATATCCTCTCGTCTAGAATTCCCTTATTCTGGAGTCTACTATTCTTAGAGAAACTACTTGGTTTACCCTTTTCAATGGTACTTCTCTTCTCAGTCATTGATCGTGTATCTTACCTATATTTTCCATTTGGAATTAGATTTTATTGTGTTCAATAATTCTGCATCTTTTTTACATATAAATTTCATTTCACTAATAGTATTAAAATAAAGCACAAGTTAAAGACTGCTTTATGCTTTTGAATATTACCTGTAGCAACTTGCATAGTTCTGTAAGGGAAGAGTACAATAAGTATGTCAGTCAATAGTGATACTGATGGACAGATCAATAAAGCACACTGGTGAGTATTGCATGTCATGGTATATCAGGTGAAATTAGACCTTTTTTATTAATAATAAGATTTAACATCATTATCTTTTTTAATCTATTGGATGAGGCCATCCCAAAGAAACAATCTAATTTCTTGGTAGGCAGATGTTCATCATACAGTGGTAAAAATAGCAGTATAACATGTAATTGTTTCAGAGAATCATTTGTTTTCAATATTTTCTCAGGAATACTAACATAAGAAGAAAGAAGAAAATCATTCCTGTAGATAACAACTTTTACTTTCTATATGATAACTTAAGAGCCCTTCAGACCTGGAAGTTGGTCTGTAGTCTGACAGATAATGACTTCTCCAGCCAGGAGTCTCTGCCTCAGGGACAGCTATGATGTGAAATCTCTGGTGAAGAGGAACTGTGCTTGCAAGCATTGTCATGGTTCTTGGATTTTTCTGTGTCTTTTTCACACACCAAGATGGTTTGTCAGTGCGTTGTGATTGTGTGTCAGGAGGCGCCTCATTACTGGTCTGCATGGAGACAAGAAGGAAGTGAGGGAGGCTGACATGGTTTGCATTAATTACATAGCTATCTGTTGTTCTTGCAGCCATCCAAGCATATAATAACTTAAGTAGAATTTCAGTGAGTTAGAAGCTTCAGCCTCTTGTAATGTTTTGGCAAGCTGATTCCCTATTATAGCACAGTCAGTACTTTTGTGTAAAGTCTTGACAAAGAGCAATGGCGGCCACAGACCTTTATTTTTTCCCATCACCCAGTTCACTGGAATGTTACTAGTGTGCATGCACACAAAAGACAGGAGGTCACTGATTGTGCCTTTGGGACCAGAGTTAACTCTTTTAATCATTTAAATATCAGATGATGATTTATTCTTTTTCCAGCCAGAAATTCCACCCAATAAGAGATATGGTATGGTGTGGTATAGTATGATATGGTAAAAAGGCTTACACATTTTTGCAAAGTATATTAATAAAGTCATCAAAAGTAACCAAACCTTCTTTCATAAAAGGTATATGGTATGTGCTCAAAAATCGTTGGCTGATGGAAGTTTGAAACTCAGTTGTCATGGTATGGAGAATGAGTCTTTTCTGCTCACAGAACCTTGTTGGTACTCAGAATTTAACAACAGTGGCAGCAAAAGATTTTTCTCTCTCAAAAGAAATGAAATAGTACATTGCTTAATGTGTAAACAAATCTCTTTTAAGTTTTTGAAAGTTGACATTTACTTTCTTCTATTGTGGGATAGCTTAAGTTATGATTGGGAGATACAAATGCGAGAATTATACATGGAGAGAGTAAAGGTCAACTTAGGGAAAATTTTGCTAAATGGAGGGGGTCTAAGGAAGTAAGATCAAAATGGTATTCTAGCTAGACATAATAACAGCATTGTATGACATTTGTATACTCTCATTGTATCAGAGAACCTCAAAGTATTCATCAAATAAGAATTCACACTGATTAATTAACCCACCTGGCCATCACCTCTCTGTTGCTCTAAAAATTGAGCAGCAGTTTCTCCATTAGAGACATTTTTAATTGCATTTGTTACATTAATTAAGCATTCCTTGTGCTTTAATTAAGTGCACAAATGTTGGGGCATTGCATCCATTTCCCCCAGAATCAAGAATTATCACCTCCAAGCTGAAAGGATAAACTTGACATGCTTACTAGCACTTTGAAGAAGAAAGAACTGAATAAACTTCTAATGGGAGAAAGAAGAGATAGATTTGGGAAACCTAATATTTCATACTCATGGAAGTAATGAAAAATTCCAAATGCATGCATCAGTCAAGAAATACTTATTAAGGGTTTATTATGTGGAAAGCACTGGGATGAAGAAAGTAAGGATGACAGATAAGCAGAGTCCACAATGAAGCCCAACTTTTGGGGAAGGAAATGCTAATTTCATTATTGCGTTTCTGTCCCCAAACATATCCCACAATTATATCAGGCCGCTCATAAGTTAATGTGATCAAATAAAACAAATGAAGAAATGAAGACCTCTGGGGGCAGAATGAGCTAATTTAAAAATATTTAAACCCTCTAGAGCCAGAAGGGAGAATATATGAAAAGCATGAAAGAGTTGGAATCAACATTTCTAAGTCTGGATGTTTTATGAGTGTTTAATTGAATTATCCTCTTACAGTTATATTGGGGCACATTTATCAAAATTTCAGCAATTACTGGTTATTGTGAGCCTAGCCAGTTATAATGTGCAAAAAATAGCTCTTTGGTCCTGAACTTTGCAGGAAATCAAAGCACCCTTTTCAACTAAGATGTTGTAGTTAGACTCACAAACCCTGTTTTCATTTTGGAAAGCTTTGCCATGGTAACCATCTTGGACTCCCTATCCCTTACCAACTCCATAGACCAGCAGCATAAAAATTTCCTGGTGCTTATTAGAAATGCAAATCTAAGACCTTGCCAAGCTCTACTTCATCAATATCTGCATTTTAACAAGATTCACAGGTGATTTACACACTAGTGATTACGCTCCACAGCCATCACTTACTCTTCTCCATGGGAGGTGGAAGCATTGTCTGAGTTGAGAATATAGGAGAAAAATCTGGGAGTGTTTGGCTCAACCCTTCCGGATTGCCCTTTTGTTCCTCTGTCCGTGGAAATGGTGCTTTCTGGTCTGTATTTCACCATGATGCCAACTTCCTGAGGCAGGCTTCTGCTGAGGTGATCTGTAATTAATTATCTGTCTGCACTGGACAGGGTAAGTAAAGTACTAAGACAACTTATTAGAAAACCAGTGTGGCCAAACATCTAACCAAAGTGCTCAAATCAACTTTGTGAAATAAAGTTTATAGTTTCATTCTATATGTCTGATTGTTAGAGAACAATAGTAGCTTCTAGCACAAATAGTTGGAGAATACAGTTCTTTTTTTTTCTCTGCAATATCTCTTATTTCACCCCTCCTGCACAATTGTGTTCTCACTATCTTGGTTCACAGACCTTCATGTTATGGGATATTTCCACTTCCCTCCCCCAGTCTCCTCCCTCTCTAATTTCTCATTATCAATAACATCATATTTTCTTTATAAAATATGGAACTTATATGGCATTTTGGTTTTAATTAATTTTCTTTTGCTTATAGCAGAAGTTTCTCTTTTAAGATGAATCTCACAACCTTTAGGTGACTTTATCCAGCTTGCTTCCTCATTTCTTGCTCCAACATAGTGCCAAATAAGCTTTATTTTCTAGATACATAGAACTTTCTTGTGTCCCGCACCCCGCCCCCGCCAATACCCCATTACAACAGGAACAACATTCAAATCCTGTACCTTTGCTCTTGTTCTAATGTTCTGCATTCCATTCTTTATCATTAAGATGTATCTCGAAAGTCACATCCAGCTCCCTGGTTTGCCTGTGTTTCCTCACCATGTTTAAGTTAATGTAGTGCTATATGCAAAGCACTTGGCATATTGTTTGATCCTAATACTATTAAAGTGATGTCCCCTTGTCTTTTCATATGCATACTTAATTGTGTGCCTGGAATGTGAGACTTAGGATGACAAGTTATTGGTTTTTTTTCAATTTTGTATTACAAGGATCTCAGGAATGAATAGAAGGATGGATATATGACTGAATGAGTATATAAATGAATGAATGCAATAGGCTTCATGTATTTGGTTTTTTTCTCTTTGACAGAATGCCCCATTCCTGTGTTTCTGTGGAGGCAGGTATAAACAAACACCAGTCCCTTATTTCACAAGTTGATTGTGCAATGATCAGGCCACAGACAACTCCAAGCCTCTGCTCATTCCCACAACCAGCCACACCATGAGGAGTTCACATTTCAGCTGTTCTCCTTCATTGAGCAGACGCTTCAAATGAGAGGGTATTTAAAACTAGCTGGTTATATAATTTACATTGTATTAGTCTAAATAAAAACATATGCATTATCAAAAGTAAAATTAAATGATCATCAACGTAATTAGCTACTTTGTTGTTATCATTGAGTTTATGGTTTCAATCGTATCAGTGCAAATTAGCAAAACCTTAATTTGTACAGAAATCAATATATTCATTTTTACCATAATGTGTGCATATCTTTAGATTGATGTCATTTAAACAGAAACTGGTGCAATGGGGCTAGGTTTTGCCTCAGATTTAGAAACCATAGAATTTAGGACTACAATCCTCTTCTTTCACAGGGTAAAGAGGCTGAAGTCCAAAGAACAATTTGTCTAAGGTCATCCTTGAGCTCTAACATGGCTTCAAGAGGTTAAGGCTTTGTCCTTACATATGGATATATGCATATGGAAAAGTAAGAAAGAACAATTATGTGATATTTATTAATGAACACCAGAAGCATATGTCAATGTGGAATTACTTACACAAAGAGAAGTCAGGTACTTTTCTGGAAGAAAATGATTTAGATTAGACAATTGGGGGGTTTTCCCTGGAATTTTGGTTCAATACGTGAGCAGTGATTTAATTAGTGGAGAAATTATTTTACATATCCCTTTTCATTTTTCTCAAATATGGTCTTCCTTCATATTGTCTCTGTCTTCTACCATCAAAAACATAGTTCAAACTCCACCTCATTTTAGACCTTCCTAATTATTTATCTCCCATTAAATTTGTCCTCTCCTCTTCTCCAGTTTTATAGTACATAGAATCTGCAAAACACAAACACCTTTCATGTTGATTTAACAAGTATTTTCTGATCAATCACTATGAGCAAGACATTTTGGAGGGACTGTAGAAACCAATATTCTGAAGTGAAACAATATTTTCTAATTGATTTATGTGCTATATTGGTCTTCTAACTTCCTTTTAAAAAGGATATCTTTTCTATTGCCACAACATCTAACAGAGGGATGAGTCCAGTTGGAAATCTGATTGATTAATCCTGTCTGCCCTGTCTATAGCCTTTTAAATACTGGTGGTACTTCCATGAATCTCACCATGGAGGCCAATTAAATGTCAGTGATAAATTACACCTCTTCTTGATTTTTTTTCCAGAAATAACCTTCCACTTAATCTCTTGACCTCTGTTCTCTACTCAGGATTCCACTGTCCCTATGTTTTGACTTCATACTGAGCTTTTGACATCTGCTTCTTTTCTCTCTCAGTTTGATAAAAAATGTGCTCTTCCATTTCTTGCTTTACTGACTGCATTTTGTCCACTGAGTTATTTGCTTCCCAAGATTTCTTACAGATTCACTTAAGAATATTTCCCTTTGCAAAACCTGTAAAATCTCTGTTTGCTTGGTTAACTCTTACTAGTAAAATTAATCCTCCAGTCTCTATGTTTACAACCATAACAGAGAGACCCAGATATATTAATGAAGGAATGGAAATATTTGTAAATTCATATTTTATTAAATCTGAACTTTTTAGGAAGGAAAATATCCACAAGAACCGGAATACGATATTTGAGGAGTTCTAGGAAAAACAGTTGTACCAGATAGTATATTTGTATGAAAGACTTAGTAGTTAACATTAAAAATGTGGGTAGGAGCTAAGTCACAAAATCTTGGTCATCCTTTATATGCCCTCTAAAGTTCTTGAATTATTTGGAATGTGGTTTGCTATTTTTTTTTCCTTTTTAGCTTTAGGAGGGTGAAGATAATTCTTGCCCTGATTCACTGTCTCGCACTCCTTCCTTGTTTTCAGAACAGTAGTTAATAGCTACAATGCAATCAATATCACTTTACCCTGTATAGTATCTCCCATACAGGCAATATTGCAAACTACTTTTTTCTTTAAATAATACAGTAACCAAGTTAAATAATAAATAATAGCCCAGAGAGAGAGAGAGAGAGAGAGAGAGAGAGAGAAAATGAATGCTGTGTACAAAGAAGGAAAAATCGGCCTTTCTATATGATTTGAAAGGAAGTTAGGAGTTTATGAGGTAGAGGTCCAGGAAGATCATATATCATGGGAATAACTGCTCTGTGTTTTCAAGCTTTCTGGAATCATCCTAATGTTATGGAGGCAGTTTTGAAATGTCACCATGAGATGATGAGCTTTTCAGGGAATATAAGAATTTGCCAATAGAGCAACATGGTATTATGCCATGGTAAAGAAGTGGGCCTCAATTTTAACTCTGGAATTTGAGTATAGAGCATAATTTGTGAAGGATATCAACTATTTATAAATGAGTATCAAATTGTGTAGAAGGCTCTTGTATGGCAAAATATTTTAAGAACCAAACAAAGGATCTGATAAATATGCTAAATGTATGGAACAGAGAATCAATAACAATATTGTTCCATACAATGCATAATTGTGGAAAATCATGGTCAAGATTCTTATCTGCTCAGGCTGGTCTGTTAGCCTATTATATCTGCCTAGCCTATTATATCTGCCCAGTCCAATTTCTGTTGTGCAAACCCTATTCATTTTTGGGGGAGTTTAATTCATCTGTAGCCTCTTCTGAGATGAAGCTCCCAACAAGTATTAATTGTTTTCTCACCCCTTGTTTGTTGCCCCATCCCCATTCATATTATTTCCTTTGAAGACCATCTCTATTGAGCTTTGCATGATTGCTATTGTTTTCTTCCCTTTTGGAGGCTCATCACCAAACTCCCTAAAGTGTTTTATGCATAGTGACTCCTCAATGACTCTTAATCTAAAGAAAAACCATCCAGAGACTGTACTGAGCTCAAATCCAGTAAGTGAAGGTGTGAATCTCTAAGAATCTGAGCAGGAATTGTGACCATAAGTTAATAAATTTTAAAAGGCAATATGCAGGTCAAAGGGTGTTGAGTGACTATTGAATACACTCATGGAGGGTGCATTTTCATCTGTGCCATGGTTGGTTGAGCAAAAAGCTGATGTATAATTTCCAAGTCTAACTTCTGGATTTCTCAAAGAATTAGGCGAAGAGCCAAGCCTTTCAAATTTATTCCATGTCATCTGTGAAACACTTTAGATGTAAGTAGAATCCATGGTTTTCTATAATCTTTACCCAAGACAGACTGCCTGGAGTATTTGATCACCCTCATATTGTCTTTTCCATTCAGGTTAGAGTCTAAGGGAGAAAAGGAAAAAAGAAAAGTTTAACATTCATAATACCCAAACTGCAAATGTAAATCCGGACAGATACACTCAGTTCAAGGTAAATGTAATGTAGCCATTAAACTTGCATATTCAATTTTGGAGTGTCCTATAGGAGGAACAAATACTATATTTGCCTCAATCATGTGCTTATTCTTGATGCAATGTGGTTGAAAAAAATGCACAATTTATTTTTGTCTTGCACATTGGTGCTAACACTTGTTTTCATTTCAAAAAAAGAATGGAATTTTCCAAACTCAATTTTAAGCTCCTGGAGATCAAGATTATGCCACATTTAACTTGTATTTCCAGGGCCTAAGACAGAGAACATGACATAGTAGGCATGGACTATGCTGAATGAGTGAGTGAGTGAATGAATGAATGAATGAAGTATATAACACTAGATCTCTAGCTGACTGTTATCTACTTCAAGGATTGCTGGAGCAGAAGTGAGAAAGTGCCCACGATGTCTGACTCATTCTCTCATAGTACCATTGTTCTTGCCATTTGTGGGTAAGTGGGAAGAAGGCTGCATGAAAAATGTGGAGGAGCAGTCTATTTCTAGGTTATCAGTGATTTCCATCCACATAGCAGGCAACTAGGCAGTTAGTACCTAAAGGCTACATTGGAATGTGACTAAGAGCTCCAAGCACTCAGAAAAGGGAAATCTCATGCAGGTGGTAGAGGCAGGATGAAAAGCAGCGGGGGAGATCAACTCCAGTGCTGCTTCCTTTTTAGCTCTATGACCTTGTTTACTAATGGAACCACTCCAATCTCCTTTTTCTCATCCATGAAAACAATAAGACAATACTTGCTGGGCTAAACTTCCAAGGTTGTGTGAGGATCACTGAGTTAGCTTATGTTAAAGCACTTTGAAAATCATAAGCACTAGCAGGGATGTAAATGATTATTACTAGTTGAGGAGGTTTCAAGGAGGGTCAATAGTGTTTGAATATGCAGAAAGAAGGCAGGCGTGTATTGTAAGCACAAGGGAAATACCTGGAAAAAATGTCTAGAGGTACAAATAAATCTGCAGATATGCAGAATTTAGGAGAGGGGCATCTTAATTGGTGCTTAGGTGAAGGACGTTTTAGGGAGAGTGAAACTTATCGGGGATCTTACTTTTTTTACCCTTCTTTCCCAGTCCCTTCACTGCAAATCTGGCAGCCTAGTCAGATATAATGAAGGCCAGTGTCTGTCCCATTGGTTAGAACATGGGCTCACTATTACTTAGTAAGGCAATTGCTTTGAATCCTTTATCAGTCGTGGTTATTCAATCCAGCTCTATTCAGAAAAAGAAATGCAGAAGAGAAATAGTGGATTTTCCATACTTGAATAGGTGTTTTGTCAAAGGCCCAAACCTATGGCAGAACAGTTGTAATGATTTTCCAAATCCACTCTGGGCTTTTCCATTAGTATTCATTTTCTTCTCATACAAATGGCTACCAATTCAAATAGAAAGTTGAAAAAAGTCTCCCCAAACAGGAAAAATCTGCCTGAAGCCTGAACATACAACCTTTCATAATTTATTTTAGGATAAAGGGAGAAAAGCTACGAAGTTTCTATATATATTAACTTGCATGGAAGGAGATTTCTCTTTGACACAATGACCACTAGTATTTTCTGAAAGAAATTTAGTTTGCTATTAATAAAAGAGACCAGAAAGAGGAGTGTGTGTGCTTGTGTATCTATAATTATGTGTGTATGTGTGTGGGGGAGGCAAATTGGGAGAAAACAACAGAGCAGATATCAGTTGATAAAATCTAGTGATTTTTTAGAAAGTAGAGAAAATACTTATGAAGACAAAAATTATACACTTGTGTGATTTGCTGCAAACCCTCTGGCCAGCATCTAAGGAGGTAAGCATTTAACAAATATACAAGGCAGTTCAGCCTAGCAGAAGAAATGCTGTGGGAATGCTAGGAAGGTATCTAGTTGAGATCTTGGGTCAATCATTAAATCTCTCTGATCTTCAGTTTCCTTATCTATGAAATAATTTCAGTAATATACCCTCTCTTGCCTATTGTAAAAGTTTATTTTGAAGCTCAAGCAAGAGATTAGATTAAAAACCCATACATTCATAACAGATATTAAGTTTTTCAATATTGTTATTTCTGGATATATCATCATTTGCTAAAATCCCACTCACAACAATCGCACACAAGCCTGGTCTTTGAAGGATAAAATATCAGAGAGAACAGTTTGATAAAGATTTCAGCAGCCCTTAGGTTGTTGTGGGGGTGGCCAACCTCCAAGATGGCCTCCAGTGGTCCCTGTTTCATAGTATTCCCACCCTTAGGTAATGACCTTCCACGCTGGGTCAGGGCTGGTCTGTGTGACCAAGAGATTACAGTTGAAGTGAGATTCGGTTAGAAAAGACACTGAGTGTCAGATGTAGTGATCCTGAAGCCTTAGGGCTTGGGTGCAAGATGTGAATATTCTTTGTAGCCAGAACTTGCCAAAGCTTTACTGTGTGCATACACCTATGCTAAGCTCCTCACTAAATCCTCACATCAACTAGCATGGGAAAGTGAGCCTGGCATTACATTTTCCTGTGCTTCTCTGTGCCCTTCTGTATTAGATCTTAGCATTGGGTTTATCTGAGGACTCAAATGTAGATCTATATTCAGAATTTTGGTCCTTTTCTACAAATGCCTGTCTAGCTGCTGGAAAGGTAGTTCCAGAGTATGGTATCTTGTCTCTCTTTTCCTCCAGACATTTTACCTCTACTGGTATGGAAAAAGAAAAAGTAAAAATCTCAATCATACAAAATGAATGCAAGAATTGTGTTGCTTTTAATAAAATCCCCATTGTACCAATGGGGATATTAGAGTGCCAGAGAAAGGTAAGGTCACAGTTGTTTCAGACAGTTTGAGCCTCTCAGAGAATACCTTCCTATTTCCTAAGATTGAAAAGAGAAAATAGCAATGTTTTATGTTTTGTAACAGAGACATACAAATACAGACAGAAGCCCACACACAATGCCTTCCTTCTCTCTTTCTTTGGGCAGGAAGGGTATGTGTAAATGTGTGTGAGCAGAGAGATTTATTGTGTAGACAGTAGATAGGTCATACTTCAAAGTGTAGTGTTCCAGGAGGTGCCTCTTCAAACTTCATTTCTCAATTAAATGGGGATAGGAGAATTATGGGCATTAATCCTCTTTGAGCTGAGACAGGGATTAAAACAAAAACATGTTTCACCTAGTCAGTAACCCTAGGAATCCATGAGACCTGAGCTGCTCAGATCAAATTTATTTTGAGAGCTCACTGAAGTATTTAAGCTCCCCTTGATTAGATGTTATAATGATCAGACAGAGGAGTACAATGAGCTCAACTTTGCTGAGGGCTTGACGACATTACCAACATGGTTTATTCTCAGGCATGTGGCAATTTCATTAATTTATTCATTTTAATTTGGAAAATTATTTGCTCTAGAAAAAAGAGTTACATGAGGACTAATGTTCAATTTGTTTTTCGTGTTCTTTAAATGCTAATGATATGTATTAGTTTAGAGGGCCTGCCCTTTCACTGATTCTTCGTCCTGTGATATATGATATAATTACAATGGCAATTGATCTTTGACCGAAACGTTGGTAAAATGGAATGGAAGTCGCTTTTCATGTGCCAAGGTTACAGTTAAGGACACAAGAAGCTTTGCTCAGGCTTGCAGATTGGCTTACAGAGCTTTGTCTAACCCCAGATATTGATTATTTGCCGTTTGCAGTTATCACGTTCACCCACCTGAACATTAAGAACGGGATGAAAGCTGCAAAAATGACTCATCATGAGAAGGTGGTTGGGAGGTAGCAGAGGTAGGGACAAAGTCTGTCAACATGGTTTGGTTTTGGAGGTTCACGAAAGGAACCTAGTACAAGCCTCACAAAAGATAAAAACAACTGGGAACCTTCTGGATCAGGAATGTGACTAAACCCACAAGTTAGAAGGCTGCCCTCTGCTCTGCTACCAGACCTTTCTAAGCCACTGCTTCCTTAGCTCTAAAATGGAGTTAATAATAAATGAAGTACACTTCTGAGGAAATTCATAAAAAATCCATGTATTGTTAGAGTGAGAAAGGACCTGAGAGGTCATCTAAGTAACTTATTCTCTCGTTTTAGGTCAACTCAAAGGAAACTTGAATTATGTCTCCAGTAATGTGATAGAAACCTTCAAGCATGGTAAACTGCAGGCTCCTTCAGTTTTAAAAGGGCTGAGATTGTCAGTCATTCATACCTAAGGGTTGATGTTTATTTATCAATTTCTTTTCTAATACTTGCTTCAGCCAGAAAAGGCTTTGGAAACACTCAGCACTGAAAGGGAAAGAGACTCAGGGGATAGAAGGGTGAGGTTAACTGGACTATATTGATAAGGGACAGTTCTGGCATGAGACCAATTAGTGACTCAGTGGATATAATACCTGCATCTTCTATTGACCTTACATGAGCTCCATTGAGCAGTTCCATCAGGGTGATCTATATGTCTCATTGAATATTGATATGTCTAACTAGGTCACCCATCATGAAGAGGAGCAAGCCAGTGCTGGAGGAGTGCTGTACTGCTCCCCAGGGCTGCATGTATGACTAGAATTGTTGACAAAACATACCCTATAGCCATACCTGAAAATCAAAGGTGAAGTTAAAGAAAAATAATGAAAGCAGAATTTCTCATCATGTAACTTTTCATAGTATTGACTCTTGTGAAAGACCGGCACTGTGCTGACTAGGTAAGTACCCAGAACTGGTGCAAGCCACCTGAATGACGAATTTTAGGCAGAGTAGCATATAGGATAATGGCACAGCTGAGAAGCTAGGAAAGTGTTTGCATCTGTACTACAAGAAAAAAGCCTTGCCTTTTGAGCTATAGACCCAAAACACAGATTATTATGGAGAATGTCACTTCTGAATATAGACTATAATCTCCCTTGCACACACACACTTATGCATATACAGAGTGGTCTCCCAACTTTCTACCCGCCAAAAATACCTTTAGAAAAACGACCTCTTCAATATTTTGCTGATTTTGCCTCTCTTCTCTTGAGGAAGAGCTGGAGAACAAGTTGAAGGTCACTTCAGATTTTCCAAATCAATGATTCATTTAGCAATGTAGTCATGGCTTAGAAATGCAGCTGCATACCCGAAAATGAAAGGAAATAGGAGATTTCTGCAGCCCCAATGGGATCAGAGTGAGCAGCCTACATTAGTCAAGAGCCTGAGCCAGGATTTGAAAAGACATGCTACCGAACATTGAGTAAGCCAGTTTCGTTTGATTAGACAATGAATGCTTACTTAAGAATATTTGCGCTAATGCTCCCTCTGATTTAAGTAGGTTAGACCTGAGTTCCCAACTCCCAGTTATCTGTTTGCCAACAAAAACCATCACATTAGAGGAAATTAGCCATGATTTATTATAAAAAGTAAAGACTATAGTTGGAAGGTGAAACATTTCTAGAACTTTTTAAAAGACTCCAGTCCTTCTCAACTTATTGTATTGTTATAATAAAGCTATTTTAACAGTTCCTGAAACAGAGGCTGACCCTTCAGAAAGCATATATTTATCATCATCCCTGT
Source organism: Panthera tigris (assembly GCF_018350195.1). Classification (NCBI taxonomy): domain Eukaryota; kingdom Metazoa; phylum Chordata; class Mammalia; order Carnivora; family Felidae; genus Panthera; species Panthera tigris. The sequence continues at coordinate 60,433,716 of NC_056671.1, read as the reverse complement.
ATTAGCCGTATTAAAAAGGCTTCTCGAGAAGTATTCCTGGGGAACAGAGAGAAAATTAAATTTTAAAATTAGCATGTTAGAGGTAGGTAAATAAATCAGAAGCACATCTTTCTTTAAATACCAAATACATAGCAATGGATGGTAACTCACAAAAACAGACATGGAACGTTTTATAGGAAATAGCATTTTATAAAGCAGGCTAGCATCAACTTAGTATTCAAAGATTTTTTAGAAATGATGACACCAAAATGATTGTAATCAGCAATAATACTGATCCTAATACTAATAGCAAAAATAATAGCATCTATAGTTCTTTCCTTCAGAGAAATGTGTTTGCTAAAAGTAGTAAGTGAAAATGCCTATAAATGATTTTGAGGAAAACAAAGTACTTTGATTGTTGGAAAAAGTCTTAGTAAAATGTTGCTGTGCATTCACTTCTAAAGTAATTTAACAAAAAATGTGCATATATTTTAGGCACCATATTAATCAATATGTGAATAGATCGAGATACAATTTTATAAAAGACTAACATTTTATTTAGAACATTTTGGTGTGGACCATTTTAAATCAATGACTATCTCAGTCAAGTTTTTTCAAAAACCTTTCTGGGTTGCAGGTATTTTAAAATTTTGAATAGGTAGTTCATCATGAGTGTTAGTCTATCTACCTTGCCCTTACTAGTACTTTTATCCTTTGAGGTTTGGAATGTCATATCATTTGGCTAACTACTTCAATCTGTTCCTTCCTTCTGTCAATCTCTTTCCTGAAGCTGTCTTAAGCTCCTGCCCTCCATTTTTACCTATCACACACATATGGAGGAGTCACTGAAAAAATAAATACCGTTGAAAGGAGTTTAAAACTTGCTTCAATGTGAATGATTGGTTCTACTGATCTTACTAAACTGACCTACCTGTACATTCAAAAAATGGATGCAGAAAAACAAACTCAGTAAAACCATTTTTGATTGAACTAAACACATGCTTAAAGTTGCCCATGCAAAACAACCTACTTAATTTCAAGAATTATTCTTAAAGTGGCTACTACATGCACAGCACCATGCTAGCACCATGCTAGGCCTTGGCAACATGCAACAGAAATAAGATATGATTCTATACCAAAACATTTGTAGCTTGGTTTGGAAACAAGGCATGTATCCATGTAATAAAAAACAATGTGCAATCAAATACTAAAATGTCTAGATCACAGAAACAAACACTATGAGGTATCGAAGAGAGAATTATGTTTGGACAAAGAAATCAGGGAAAGCTTCTCATTGGGACTTTGTGGTAAACGTCTTTACCCTTTCTCTCTGGGAATTATCCCTTTGCCCAATCCATCCATGTAGTTTCACAAGGAGCTTCCATGTGCTTACCTAACTCGGCTTTCTGGAAACAGTGAACTGATTGTTGGATGAGCTGGTTATGCATGCTAAACATTCCCTGACACAAATATTTGAGCTTTGATTCAAGAAAGTCTTGAGAAGTTTGTGAACAGAGATAGAGGCCTACTTTACACTTCGAGAGCTGTTGGTGGATTTGGTTCCATTCATTAGATCAGAGAAACAAAGCATTCAATCTGTGGCAAAGAAGGAAATACAGAGGAAAGATTGAGAGAAAATCTATCTGGAATTTGAATCCCTCTTTCCAATTGTTCTTCATGGTAAGTCCAAGTTTTCTTCTTGGGTTCCATGTGACTCTTCATATCTTTGTAAAATGCCTTTTTCTTTGTAATTTAGATTGAGTGGAGATTCTTTAATTTTCTACAAAGAGTCTTAATGCAAAAATGAATCTGGCTTATTATTTTAGGCCTGGTGCCTTATTCTCATTAGGAAAATCTTGATCTATAAAGATTGGTTGGCAGATGTGTATTATTATCATTAAAATTACACATTTCCAGACCACTCTTCAGTCTGTTCTGTGAAACAGAGACATTACATATTTGAGCAATTGTGATAACTTCATAAATTTGCCGAGAGATTGAATTTGCATAGCCCAGCATCATCTTAGTATGAGCATCTGAGGGACAATTTCCTACATCATTGAAAAGTAGAAAGTTGTCCTATATTCATGCAAGTCAAAAAGAACAGAGAAAAATATGTCAATCTTTTTTTTATTTTTATCATACAGAAACACACAGATGTTTATTTGTTTTTTATAAGTCTATAGCATAATTCATCTTTCAATTACTGAAGAGATGTTCATAGATGTTTACAACATATGATTTCTAATAACAGTGAAAAAGTCTGAAAGTGACTAACCGATGATAGCATGTTATATATCTCTATCTATACCTATACCTACATATTTAATCCAAGCTCGTGTGAACCTCATGAAAACCTTGTATGATTATTATTACCCCATTTTACAAATGGAAAGACTTGTACACATACAGTGAAAGACTGCTCAAGCTTATAAATAAAACAGTAATAGAGAAATCACTAGAATTGAGATTTGTTGATATGAATCTGTTACTTCCACCAAGCCTTATTTAATTCTTCCATAAATTCTTAGGAAAACTTAAATAATAATAATAAAATAAGAGTAATAATTATGTGGTATCATAATATGTCATCTTATAAATGAATCATATTTCTTAGTGTTGGCACTAATACATGACTTTTGGGTTTCTAGAATCAGAGAGTGGTCCTGTTAGGAGGAAGTTTGAGAGCATAATTTAAATCTGTTCTTGTTGAGATTAGGAGCAAAGAATCAGGGTTTCTTCTCTGCTCCTATGCTATCTTGATAACATAATGGATGGCTGGATATTTACGTGGATAACTGGCATTTCTCTGAAAATAGCGTAGTGAAGTCTTTATCTCCTACTTAATCCCAAGCCTCAAGAGGGTTCTTTCCTCCCAGGTTTGTGACAGTGAACAGTCTTATGTATACAGTGTTCACTCACTATGTGATTTATTGATTATAATTCTAAGGATGGAAAATTAGATGATGTAAGTTAGAATGTCTCATGTCAAAATCATGTATTTAACATATTCCCAAAGGAGTATTAAATCAGTAAGAATGGAGTTACCTCCAAATCTTGGCAGAGCCTCCACAACAACTCTTAGCACTAAGAAGAAAAGAATACCTCTCAAATAATGAAATCAGTGCATTCTCTACCTGGACACCTTCCCACAGTTGATTCAGTTGGATTGTGTGCGTGCGTGCATGTGTGTGTTATACGTATGTTTTCGGTATTTTGTGCAAGGCAGCATAAGATCTCCAGGGAAGTAGGGCCCATATTACCAAAGGTGCAAAGGCAAGAAAATGCAAGAAGTATTTTAAAAATGGAAATAAGCCAACTTTTCCTGGAAAATAAGTGGTATGTAGAAGAAAAACAAAAGGTCACACACATAGAAGGCGAGGATGGATCCATATTTTACGGCCCTTGAATGTTGGACAAACTTTTATACTTAATTTTGTAGTGATGGTGAATCATTCATGGTTTATAAATAAGGAAATGATAAAGATAAATATCAGATAGATTAAAGAGGGGGTGGCTGATGTAGGAAGGTCAGTCCAGAGACCATTATAGTTGTTACACTTGACCTAGGTCTCCCTACACACTGCCAACACTTTTGGAGTTGTTTCTTCAAGGCAGTCTCAAGGCTGCTAATGTAGTTTTTCACTGTTAACATATCAAACTTTTTTATATCCAGACATTTAAATTTTAAAAAATCCTAATTCAGCACCCTCCTGAGAGGGCTGAGTGCTTCACAAACATTCCCTCAGAACAGCCCTCTGAGAAAGGCAGGCAAGCTATCCCCCACCCTTGAATGTTGGCAAATAGAAAGTTACCTTTGATTCATCCTCGTGTCCTTTGAATAACTGTTTTGTTATTTCAATAAAGGTCAGAAGGCTTAATGCACAGGGAAAGGTTTGCTCAGGTTTTTTTTTCTTTATTTTTAGAAATGAACACAAATGCAAACCCTATTCACTGGTGGCTTTGAGATACACAGTTTCATCACCAAGAAGCAGTTGTGATTTCTAATCAGAAAATGAAACCCAGACAATTCTCAGGACCAGTCTCACTTTGGCATTGACTCTTCAAAACTGGGGCCATCCCCAGGAAGATGGACAAAACAGAAATAGTGTGGTCTTTTAGGATAAATTTTCTGTTTAAAAACTCACTTTTGGTCTAATTACAAATACCATCCTGTCACTTTGGCTATGTGGTTTAATCTTTGTTTTGTTGTTTGTATTTTTTTAAGGTGGGGCTACTGGTCTGAATCTTAGGCAGGATCGATGATACAAAACTTTCTCTTTCCATAAAGACAACATTCTGTTGGAGGGAGGCCCTATTAGCTGTATTCACGCTGATCTTTACAAATCTAAGCAAACATTCTTTTGCTCCCTTTCCACATCGTGGGAGGCACTTTTTCATTCATGTATTCAACTAACCCTTTTAGACATGACGTTTATCTCTCTTCCACTCTTGCCAAAGCAGTGTCTCAGGTTTAGTTGAGATGTTATACTTCTCCAGTTATTCTAAAAGTAGAAAGTTATCAACTTCACTGGGAGAAGCTGCTGTGTATCAACAACAATGATATAAACAACAGTAGCAACATATTATTGATCACTTATTAAATGCCAGGCTGAGTTTTAAATGTTTGGCAAGCACCATTTCATTTAGTCATAAGAAAACTCTAATAGAGTGAATATTGTTTTCACTTCTATTTTGCACTGAGTCAAAAGAGAGAAAGAGAGGTGAGGGTAGGTAACTCACTTGAGGTCATGCAGCTTCTAGGCATACTACAGTATTTTCTCCCTGACTCCTCTGCTTCTTATCAGCTGCTATGGAATCCATTCTAGGAGCCTGCTGAGATGCTAGAAGCAGCCCTACATGCCTTCATGTTTTGAAGCAAGATATAGTTTATTGATGAATACAAACCCATCAAGGAAATACCTTCCCAAATGATGAAAAGCTCTTTGTTATTTTATGGGCAGTTTCTGGAGTATATGTATGTGGAAATCTTGCCCAACCATTTTAATTCTTCAATTAAAGTAGAAAAACATGGAAGGCAAAAACGGCTTAACATTCTTCAACTTAGGTGTAAATTTGAGGGTCACTTATGCATTAATTCTTTCTTCTTTCTATAAATTACAAAAAGAGGTAACATCAATGAATTAGTTTTTGTTTTTATGTATCTCATTTAATGCTGTAATTTGGGAGACTTGAGTAGCTTCCTGTAAAACCTGTCAGGATAAAAAAGCTGATTTCAGATCTTCAAAGTTCTGGACTGAATAAGTAAGAGAAAAGTGCTGGCTGTGGATTATGAGTTTGGTCACAAACCTTCAAATTATGGAATTCTAATTCCATTTTTTGGTTGTGGTTCTCTAGGGCTCCAAGTGAAGATCAAAGGCCTCTTCTTGTTTTCATTTTTAATGCGTTAGTCCTTAAAAAGTAAAACCTACTGCACTCCTGGGTCTTCCACAACAGGATTCCCCTATGAGCTGACCCCAACTTCTCCACCACAACAAACAGATCATTGTGTGACCTGTGTGTAGATCAGTTCTCAGCCAGAATTACTCCAAGTCCTATTGACCCACGTCCAGAGTCTCCCCCATCTGGACTAAAATACCAATATTCAGAACTTGAAAACCTACCAAAATGGACACCAGTCTACACTGGCATTCAGTTTAGAGTTCTTAGGTGATTTCTATCCAAGACCCTCTTTGGCAGAGCCCCACTTTCTCCCTCTCACCAACAAGAAGGAAAAAAAAAAAAACTTTCAGAATTCACAAATAGGGGAAAAATACTGTCCAAATGAACAAAATGGTTAGGGCAATGTGTTTCTACTACAAAATATTCATGTATGAGCATTCATTTATCCTTGATAATGTGTGGATATCTCAACCGTGTTATATTACTTAAGATAATTCTATATTCATACATAAGACTAATTGTAAGACCCCGTGAGTGTATTTGGGTGCATTTTTAACCATACTTTATATGTGGTTTTATATGTTTTAACCACATATAAAATGGATATTTTAAAAGTCTAAACATTATTTCAATTGTGACCAAAAAAAAATTTTAATTGCTGAATTTATTCTTCCATATAGAGAAATTATCAGGGAGTGATATAGAATGAACTGTGAAGAACAAAAATAGATTACTCTGTGTGTGTGTGTGTGTGTGTGTGTGTGTGTGTGTGTGTGTGTGTGTGAATGTGTGTTCCCAGATGGTAAGAGTTGGTTCTATTCTTCCAAAATTCTGGTAACAGAGGCTAAACTTTGAAGCAACACAGAGAAAAAAGAATAAAATCATGAAAGAGTTCTATTCAGAGCGTGGAGACTCATATTCTGATAGTGAGATTATGTTCCACCTCAAAGTGGCTTGCAGTTCAACAAGCAAAGGGGAAACCATTTTAAGAACTAGATTACAATTTGTATCTCCAAACCATTAACTAAGCCCTATTGCACCAAGCATAATGATAAACCTCCATGTTTCTCTGACTTGCAACAAACTCTCTTACATTCAGACTTTTTCCTTTTCTTCCTGATTGGAACACACTCCCTGAAGCTTGCCCTCTTTCCCTCATCTGTCTACTACTCACTCTTCATCTAGTTGACTTCTCAAATATCAAGGTTCAACCTAGTACCTATATTCTCTTGAAACACTACCTTGATCCCCTCCTTCTGTGCTTCTCATGAACCCTACAGCTTTCCATCTGTGTCATGTATGACACTGAATTATCTTGTTGCATCTGGTTTTGCCAGCAAACCATACATTCTATAAGTCAGAATCCATAGGCTATCTTGTGTACCTCTGCTTTCTTCTGTATCTAGCCTAATATTTGATATATAGTAAGTTCTTGATAAAACTTTCTGGTCCAAATGGGGAACAACTGCATCCCACAGTTTATCTTAGAGCTTCTTAAACCACACAACACTTTCCTATGTGTTCACAGGGAAATTGCAACATAGACTACCAAGCTTAGGACATTTCCCTCCTTACATTTATGCCATCTACCATAGGTAATCAAGAGCCAGAAATTCATTTTTTTCTCAGGCTTCACAACGGAAAAGTTGGCTTTGAACCATGCTTCTGATGTCCCACATGATTCCTTATTCTTATGTACACTGCTGGCCCATCTGCTAGTGGGTTTGCCCAACCATCTGACTGAGTTACACTGTTTGAGTCTTTGCTTCAGCATCTCCTCAGAGCATTTTTCCTTCCATCCCATTGTGCAATCTTTCCACTTACTATCACTTTCCTCAACAGCTGATGCCAGAGTCCACCTCTGCTGCCATTTGAGGACATCACAAGTATTGGTGTGGAGAGACGTAGCTTCCATCATACCAGTCTTGCCTCAAGATGACTTTTAAACACTTTTCAGTTGTCCTTTCATTTCAGAAGTATTTTGATAACATCAAATCTCTCCCTTACAGAAGTTTCAGTGAAGTGAAGAAATGATGCTAGGCATTCAACCACTGTCCCCCAGGTCTCAGCCATATATCACTCCATTTACCTCAAGTGACAGACTCTAAGGAGAAGGTAGGATTGGCTGATCCCCAGAAAAGAAAGTTGATATATGTTGTTCTGGAGCCTGAATGAAAAAAAAGTAGTTCCAATAACATTTTGAAAACAATCATTAAGGAAACAACCCAAAAAACATTCTCTATAGATTTATTTCCAAATGAGTGAATACTGATAATTTCCTTTTGTTTAGTATGAAAGTTTCAGAAGAGGTAGTGTTGATATTTTCCTGCACATATATAATTTATATCAGACATGCATATACACACATCTACATAGCTTATGAAATCATCTTAGGAAGAAAAATATGCTACCACCCACTAATGTTCAAAAAAGTCCCCCCCTCTTATTGAAATTCCAGTATATATAAAAGACTTAATTTAGATATCACTATGATTTAGAGATTTTGAGACCACATCAATTTTTTTATTGAGAGAGAGAGAGAGAGAGAGAGAGCCAGCACATAAGCACGAGGGGTAAGGCCAGAGGGAGAGGGAGAGAGAAAAAATTAAGCAAGCTCCACACCTAGTGCAGAGCATGATGCAGGGCTCAATCTCACAACTGTGAGATCATGACCTGAGCCAATATCAAGAGTGGGCGCTTAACTGACTGAACCACACAGGTACCCCAGACCACATTGATAAGCATATTAAGGAAATAAGAGACTGTCATTTTAACTTATTTCTCAAGATACAGACTTAAATGTTCCATGGAATGATCCCCTAAATGAACCAAGATCAATCAAAGAAATTTATGCCGAGGAATGTTGACAAGGGAAGCAAAGCAATGTAAATTTGACCATGTCTTTGTTTTCTTCAAGAACCCCTTTCTTTGGTATAAAGAACAAAGCTTCTTATAGAGCCCTGTCTTCCTGACTAACCTCATTTCATGCCCATTCAACTTGGTGCCCTGTGTTCTAGTTCTACTCTTACTAATACCTCCTAAGCTGTTCCTTGAAGACTCTTTCTTTCCCTGCTATTCCAGACAGGCTAGACCATTTTGATCTATACTCTTAAATCACACTGTACTTCTCCACAGCACTCAGTAAAATTCTAAGTTAAATACTCATCTGTTTATTATTTGTTCTGAACTAAACTATAAAGTCCAATGAAGATAGAGAAGTTCTAGATAGCATGTTTGCCACTATATTACCACAATGGTCATTATGTAAAAAATTTTCAGTCAATATTTGGTGAATGAATGAATGAATGAATGATCACCTAATAAACTAGATGCCTTGTGATCTCCCTATGTCTTAATAACACATTTTGTTCATGGTCTTTACCATGGGTCAGCTGGGTAACCCCACTCTTAATGTGCCAACCAGATGATCAGCTTGTGGGATGCTTCATCTCCTTTCTGTGTCTCCTGTCTACACAAGATGTTAAGGTTCATCTTCAGTCTCAACAATTCCATAAAGTTCCATATGGTCTTCCCCTCCAGTATGATTGTGTTCTTCTCAAGTCCTGTGGATTATATATTTTGCATTGTTACTTAACTGCATCATCATAGTTATGTAATATTTTCTCACACTGGGATGTCATGATATCTTTTTTTTTCCCTATCTCAGCTTTCCTAAGTACTTTCTTAGGTAGCCCAAAGACAAATAATGAATGACACTAAGAAACACACACACACACACACACACACACACACGGATATAGTGTTATTTTGATGATTTTGTCTCAGATTGGTGCCCTGAGGTTCCCACTAGTCACTTGTTACTTATATTTTGAAGTTAGTTTCTACATCCTGGGGACTCCCCACTTTCTCTTTACAATGGCATTTTGGCCAGTTTTTCTATGCCAAATGACCTTGACTACATTCAGTAAGCACTCTCATTACCCAATTCTCTTTTGTAAACAAAAAAAAAATCACTGTAACAAGAGATAAAACCAGGATATGCATTCAATCAATTTATATTGAACAAATGAATTATTGCCTACATATCTCTAGCTCTCTTTCAAATACATAAAATATATTAGAAAAATAGAAGGAAATCATTTCTCCTAAGTTCTGCAATCCTATTGACAATATAACCTATGACACCAACGTTTTAGAGAATCTATCAACCAGGTTGGACTTAGCTATCAAAGGCAACAAACCACTCGAAACTCTCAGAAATAAGACACATTAAAGATTATTTCTTTCTCATGTTATTTGTCCATTATGGGTCAGCTGTGTGGCTCCACTCTTAAAATATCCAACCAAAGGATTAGCCTGACGGAGGCTCCATTTCTGTGTTTTCACAATTCCCAAAGTAGAAGAAAGGAGAAACATGAATGTGTACTGGCTATTAAAGTTTCATTGCCCCCCCCCAAAAAGTCAAATGGATATGCCCAACATCAAATGGATGTGGAAGTATAATCCTACCATGAGCCTGGAAGAAGGAAAACAAGGATCATTTAAAACATTGCACTAATGACTAGCCCAGGGAGTAACAGCTAAATTTTGCAATGTAGATCACGCATTATAAGAAAACTGAGGAAAAGACAAGAAAGGGGATAGGCTTTATAGAACAAAGGGAATATAGATCTGAAACTGGTAGTCAAGAAGGAATACATCACAGTGCTAATTTTTAAGGACTATATTAATGAAATGTAAATTTACCATTTCAAACAAATGTTTTAATGGGGAGAAACAGTTGAAAATTGAGTGAGTTTGGTCCTAAGGAGTAGAGAGCAGCAAGAGGATACACTGCTGGGAAAACTGGCTTGGTATGAGCAATCCGAGTGGATGCCAACACTCTTGGAGAAGTATGGTGTTAAAGGATAAGGTACGGGCACAGCATCTGGAACTCTATTGTGAGGCAATATATGAAGTCAAGCACTGTGGAGTGCTGGGAGAACTGTGGTTCTGACAAGTCTCTCCATTTGTAGTGACACCCCACTGCAATGGACCAGTAAACAGAGATGGACCTTCCAGGAAGTTGGACTGCTATAATGAAAGGACATGTTCCATCCCAAGCTATCTGGTAGAACTCCCAGATTTGAGGGCAACCTGAGGTGTTAACCAGGAAACTTAGAGGAAAATTTAGAGAAGGAAAATTTGGTGAAATGTGTGTGTGTGTGTGTGTGTGCGTGCAGAAATTTGCAAAGTCTGTGAAAGAGCTAGTTGTGTGGATGGCTCATGGAATTTGGAATGAGTATGTGAAAAGCAGACTGGAAAACTTGGATCAAGAGAGGATTCCTGGTAAAGAGAACATTTTAAGAATTCAAAAAAAAAAAAAAAAGAGGTTAGAGAGGGAGGGAGCCAAAACATAAGAGACTCTTAAAAACTGAGAAGAAACTGAGGGTTGATGGGGGGTGGGAAGGAGGGGAGGGTGGGTGATGGGTATTGAAGAGGGCACCTGTTGGGATGAGCACTGGGTGTTGTATGGAAACCAATTTGACAATAAATTTCATATTAAAAAAAGAAGAATTCATCAAACAAATGTGACTTCACAGGGACTAGCCTTGTGTTTGTTTTTGGAGTACAAGTAGGATAAGTAGGTAAGGATATATAAGGATGTATTTGCCTAAGGAAACCAAACAAAGTGACCTGAATGTAGGGAAGTGAGAAGAACATGAAGAAAGAACAATCAGATGTCTTTAACGCAGAGGATGAAGCTACTAAACCCCTCCAAAATTTTCAGATGACACCAACTGGAGCAAGAATTATGGACACCAAGGACAAAGTAGCAAGATTCTCATGTAGAATCCTTTGTGGCCTTAAGCAAGTAGCACTGTTGTAAGAGGACTCCAGCTCCTAACTCTGTTAACTTCAGTTATTTCCCAAATGCTCCAAATGGAACTGTGCCCACTCTAGTTGAATACCAGAAATTACACCGTGTTCATTTTTTCTCCAAAGAATCCTATGGAGTCTGACTTATGCTCCCAGAGCTTTTCTCCATTCAATAACCTTCTTGGTTCCTATTGATTTTTCCAAGGTCAGTTAAAAGTTAGATGTCTCAGACAACTTCATACAATGACTGTAACTATCAATATGCTTAACTTGCCATCACACCTGCGGCCAGGTGGAGTCAACATCCCCAAACTTATATGGCCTTGTGTGTTGCATCGGGTTTCCTAAAATATCCCTCTTCATTTCTACTCAGAATTCAGCACTTACTTACTCATCCCAAATTCCAATGTTGCTTAGTAAAAATGTATACTTAATATGGTTAGATTAAAATTTTGACTTTAACTTTTGTTTATATCATTAGTAAATCTGCTAAATTTTAAAATGTGCATAAAATACTCTCAGCCAAATGTGGCCATGTTATTTCTTCAGTAACCACTTACTCTGAAATGACTGTGCTTGTTGCTTGAATTGATGTTTGCCATTGAAGGGTTCATGGTCCAGTGTGGAAATCAAACACACAAATAGATGAAGTTCCATAAATTCTGTGAAAGAAGTATGATGACCATACTAATGATGGTAGTGATGAAAAGAATTGAAGTCTTTGACAAAGTGCCCAGTTAAGTGTAACACAAGCCCCAAATTGCCGGGGACTCCATCGTTCTAAAGTGTAACTGAATGAATGCGCTAGTTGCCTGGTAATTCTGACATTATACAGCTGCTATACAAAATAACTTATTTCTAAATTTCTTCGGGCCTCTGCTTCTGTTATCTCGGATACATTTCAAATTTCACTAGGCCTCAGTTTCCATTTGCAATCACACACGAGGGCACTGCTTTCTCTCCTAGGTAGGTTTGAAGGACCAATCAAAGGACGCAATGGGTTTACAGGAGAGCTAAATCTGGATGCCTCACATTTTCCTGGGGACAGTTTTGCCTCTGTGTCCAACGCCTTCTTGTCTTCAGTTATTTCCTGCTTTGTTATTCAACTGTTGACAATTAAAACATGGGCAGCTGTGTTGAGAGGACTAGAATGAGAATCTTGACCGCAGAGGTTTGTGTCAAACAAAGTGACCAAGGCAAGTGTGATTTATACACCATTGGTTACATATCTTGGCCAAGATGAAAGAAGAGAAGAGCAGAATCAATATTCTGTATAATTGTTGATTAGTAGTACTGTTCCTGCTAATTACATTCCTGAGATGGTTAGGGAAATTTTATTCCCCTGGAGAAAGCTACTCAGGAGTTATTTCATCTAGTTTCTATATTGATACTATAAAAATAAGAAGTATGGGCTATAAAAATGAAAAATCATTATTTAATCTCAGAGGTTCTTGTTTCTTTTCTTTCTTTTTTTTAAAATTTAGCATCAATGAAATAGATGCAAAGATTATTACTGAAAAAAATCTGTCTGAACTCTTATTTGCCAATGTCTTGGGAAACTGGACACAGGCTGTTGGCATCTTAGGTATCATGCCCAAGAAAGAAAAACTGATAAAAAAGACTTGTGAAAGTGGGTTTCACCTCAACTCATCCAAAGGGTGATAACATCATTGTTCACTAAACCTAATGAAGGCTAGAACCTCAGAGTTATCTGATGGGCCCCAAAACTAGAAAGAAGTCCCTCTTTCTCGCTGTTTCTCTGCTCCTATCTCTGTCTCTACTTCTATTTCTATCTCTGTCTCTTTCTCTGTCTCTACCTCTATATCTCTTTCTCCTTTTTATTTTGTCCTGCAGAAATGGTTGTCTCTAGCTATCATACATGACTCAGTGGCTGGAGATATCTGAGCCCTAGAAATTCTTCTGAGTAGCCATGGTGATCCCCTTCTCTGACATTCTGCAATATTCGTGCTCAGCTCTCACTGACCACATCACTACCACTCCATCCAGTAAACTTCATGGACTCTGACCTCTAAGATTTCTCATTGCCAATACCAGTGCATGTTCAAGGGCCATTGTCCAGAATCTCCCAGTGGAAGTACTGGACATTCAACCCAAGATATCTAAATTTCAGACAATTTCTGTTTGACAAACATTTATTGAACACTTATCCTAAGCCGAACATTGTAGTAACACCAGTATGAGTAAGACATATTCCATTGTAGGTGGCAAATAATAACCATTGTGTGCTTACTATATGCTTGGTGTTGTATGAATTACTCTGTATACATTATTATATTTAATCTCTGCATCACATCAATGAGATAGTTCATATTATTATGTTCTTGTTTCAGAAGAGGAAATCAAGGCTAAAAGAAATTTAAATCATTTGCAGAGTGATACAGGTAATCAGTCGGAGGGTGAAGATTCAGACCCAGGAAGTCTTTTTTCAAAGTCAAAGATGTTAACCACCACACTTTCCTCTCTCTCTCGGTACCTCATCACAGATACACATCTCTTCTTTGTTTAGTGGGGTGGCACCTAGGTGCCACTTTCAAAATATGATTATGTCATCATTCTGTGAGTGGGGACACAGATTCTGGCTAGATTTATCTACTTCTAAAGTAGCCTGGAGATCCTTAGGTATAATTCCATAGTGGGCTCTTCTGCTCCTGTATTTTGTAAGGTGTCATTGTCCTGTTCACAGCTCTGAGCCACTCTAGGGCATGGTACAGTAGTTGCTACTCTCAGAGTCCACATGCCATCTCTCTCCTTTACTTGTTCATAAAGGTGACCCGTATTCCCCATCCAGGGCAGCATAACTTCTACGTAAGAGAAATCATCAGATTCCAAAGCCTCCTGGTCAAACCCAGGGACCTCAGAATCTCTCTGACTTCCAGGATTCCTTCTTTGGGGTCCCTGTCCTTTACACATCACCCTTAATCCAGTGGCCAAGCTAAACATTAAAACAAAATGCAGTGGCATAGCTATGCTTCTCTGATGTCTGGGTTATCTTACTCTCCCAGAGGATCTTTGCTAAAGTACTTCATTTTCACTCAGTTAAAATCACTTTATATAGCAAATATGGAAACTAACTTAGCAAATAGAAACCTATTCCATTCTAGTTCCATTATAGCAATTTTCCACCATATTAGCCACCATAGCCTTGAATGTCCCCCAGACCAAGCTTTGTGGTTGAAGTCCTTGAGAGGCATCTTCTGTGGCATGCCAAGCAAAGGTTTCTCCTTGAAATAGACACTGTACGGTGGTGCCCCTAAGGCATCACTGCTGTCCTGTCATCACTACACACTGTCTTCTGGCCTATGGCTCTCACTGCACCTTTCCCTGTGGGGCTCTGTCCATAGGGTCATAATGCTTAAGTGTGTTCCCTACATCCACCTTCTGTACCCATAGTAGCTACCGTTGCATTTCTATATAACCACTGACTGATGCTAGGATTTTAAAGTGAAGTCCCTGAAAAACAGAGAAATATGGACTAATAACTAGTCTTCTACTACACAGTGTCTCTAACTGATGTTTGTTCCAGAACTTCAGGAGTAGAGCTAAGATTTGGGGGGAGGAGGGGCTTGAGGCCTATGTATCTAATTAAACAGTCTCTTTAAGAAAAATAATACAAAATAAACAAAAATAAAGAAAAAAATAACACAATATTATGGACTAAAGTGGGTAAAAATTAATATTTACATAGTATATAAAATAAATCAAGATTTCATATTTTAATTTTAGCAGTTTGGAAATCCCACAGATATTACTATATACAGATACAAAGAATGTTAATTTTTGAATATTCTAATATTTAAAATATTTTAAAACTTTTAATTAACATAGTATAAAATGAAATTTAAGTGTACAGTTTATGAATTTTAACAGATTTAGATTCATGCAACTACTAACACAATGAAGATACAGAACAGCTAATCACACCCTATCATTTCCTCATACTTTCCCTATAGTTAAACATACTGCCCCAAACCCTAACCCCTGGAATATACGGATTTTTTTTTTTGCCCTTCCATATAGTTTTACTTTTTCCAGAATGTCATACAAATGGAATCAGATTCTATTGTAAACTCTTCAGACTGACTTTTTCTACTTAACAAAATGCCTTTGTGATTCACCCAAGCAGTTGCATTATCTATAGTTTAGTCTTCTTTATTATTGGGTAGTATTCCATTGTGTGAATGTATTCACAGTTGATCTCTCCATAATATTTTTTTCTACATTTTGTGACAGCACACTATTTATAAGACAAAGATTTTATAATATTCGTTCTGAGATAATAGAAAATTCAGTCTTTCTCCTAACATGATTGAAATTTGATTTCTACAGCTGATAGATATATTTTTAATGTCTTTTCAGTTTTATCAATTTGTTTTAGTAAATTTGGGAAAAATTTTCAGATTATTATCAAACTCTATCAAATTTCCTTATACTTGAGAAGTAAGGTTTGGAAGAATTTTCTGAAGACTAGCTCTGGCTCCCTGTATTTTTAATTTTGTACATACAACTTCGATTTGTCTCCATTTCTGTGATCCTTTGGATGCCAGGTACCACATGGCACATTCATGCTGAGAGCCAGCCTCTGACCTTGCCCTTCATCACATCACTGCTCCCTGTGAGTCAGCACAGTGAGCAGTGGTAGGTCCAGGAAGGCATGACTGATGTGGGATAGCTAGGAAGAACTTAATCATACATGCAAACCTCAAACTATACCACACTGAATACAAACCAAATGTATCCCCAGCTCAACTGCCTCTCAGCTGAATCCCCAAATTGTCAATGTCTTCCCCAAAAGGAGGAAGTATGTGAAGGGGAAGAAGGCAAAGTTGAAATAGGTGATGGTCTTAAATGATAGGAGTTCATATATCTTACTTTGTGAATGTGTAGGGCTAGGAGGTCTTGTTTTCACTATCCTGCTTAAGCTGCCCTCCATGGAGACTAGGCCACATTATTAAAGCCTAAGGTCCAGGTGGTTGTGGACAATCCATTCCCATCCCATGTCATCCTCAGAGCTCCTGCTCTAGGTATAGGAAATGCCACAAAACTGCATTGTAGACCTTGTAATTTTTCTTTGGTTTTAGAGTGTGTTTCTCGATCATTATCTGCTTTTCCAGGCCTCTTTTACTCAGGGTTTAAACTGGCGACAATCCTCATATTATTTGCTCACCACTACCTGTTCTTAGAGGAACTCTATCTCATAAAAATCTGTCTGTCTGTCTATTTTTTTTTCCTCCTGAGAGTCTTTGGAATACTTCACACATGTGTTCCCAAATGAAATAGGTCAGTTTCCTGAGGGAATCCTCAAAAAATTTCTTGTACTTTCTGTTGATTATCTATGCCCATCATGTAGAGTTCCAATGGTCTTGGCAGGCCCCCAGGTAACTCTCCTATAGGACTGCCACCACTAGGGGGCTTCTGTGGCGTGTAGCTACTACCCATGGCTCTATTGCTTCTGGAGGGTCCACTGGTGTAGCGTCTAAAAGATAGCAGTGCTGCTATCCTGGGGTAAAGTAGAGAAACATCTTGTTCCTTCCTGGTGAACAATGACTTGATTAACTGCTTTGAAAAATCAAACCAACAAACAATAACACAAACATCCTAAGGTGTTAACAAGCTGAAGGACCCTTGTAAGTGTAATATTTTCCTTTCCAGCTGGCATGTAGAGTGCTCTCTAGAGACAGTTCTCTAGTCTTTATTTCCCCAAGAGGAATCTTCTGATTCTGGGAGCCATCCTCTACACATTATTAAGATGGATAAAAGGTAGTCTGAGTGAGAATGAACCTGCCACCTAGGGAATAACTACAGTGCAGTGTGTGGGTATACACGTGGCTGTTGATCAAAAGGGAGAGCTTTCACTCCGGGCTTGAGTAGACTGTATGTGGTGTTGTGTGGTTCAACATGGAGATAAAAAAAAATGAAATGTGTTACATCTGTGGAACAAGAAAGTTGTAAAGAATAATCAGTATCCTCCTTGGTATAATGAAGACTCCCAACTACAAATCATCTTGGGATCCAAGAATTCCACTTCTAGGCATTGATTCTGAGAAAATAATCAGCAAAGTAAATGACCATTTATATGCCAGAATGTACAGGCATTATCTATTAAAGCAAATATTGTGAGAGAACTAATAGTCACTGTATTCACTTGCTAGGACTACCATAGCTAAGTACCACAGACTTAAGCAACAGACATTCATTTTCTCACATTTCTAAAGGCTGGAAATCTAAAATCAAGGTGTCCACAGAGCGGTTTCTTCTAAGTATTCTCTCCTTGGCTTGCAGTGGATCTTCTTCTCCCTTTGTCTTCAGGCAGCCTTCCTTCTGTGTGTTTCTGAGTCTTCCTCTCTTATTCTTATAAGGATACCAGTCATTTTACATTAGGGCCCACTTTAATGATCTCATTGTATGTTATTACCTCTTTAAAGATCCTATCACCAAATACAGCTCCATTCTGGGATACTGGGGTTAGGACTTCAACATATGAATTAGAAGGGAAACAATTCATTTCCTAACAGTCACATAGTTGGAAATCCATTAAAATAATTATGGTGCATGTACTTTAGACTCTGTAGCCACTAAGAATTGTATTTTGGGAATATTTAAGGGTGTAAGAAAATGTTCACGGTAAAGAGTTAATTTCACAAACGGGTTATAAAATTATTTAGAATACTGATTTTATGAAATTATATAAAAAAAAAAACCCAGATCTATATTATATATGTTAAGTTAACCCAATTCTTGCCCCATCTGTTCACATGAACCTAACCTATATCAAATCTCACTGTCACAAGTTTCTGGGGATTGCATGGGAGTGCTCAGTTCAAAGTCAGAATTCAAAGAGTTCGCCAAACCTTCTGGCCTGCCCCACTGGCCAACTAATCTCTTCTGCTATTCCAGCTTCTCTTCAGAAGCCACTGCCCTTCTGGCATGATGGGGATGCTCACATTCTTCTCCTGGCATCACAGTTCATCCAGCTGTGCTTCCTCTCTCTGTATCCAGTGTCAACCCTCCAGGCACTGCTTGGTCCCAGTGCTCTCTGGCTACCTTCTTGGGACCTTTTGACACCAACAAGCTCTATGAAGTCCAAGGCTGAGTATTTTCTTGTAAGGTGGGGAAGGGTGTCCCATTCCCAGTGTTGCCACTTGTGCTGCTTGAGTTATAACGGTATAAAGAATTGCAGGTGAAACAGCACTTTCTGTTTAAAATTACATCTCCTGTAGTCCCTACAACTCATTAACATGATTCAAATGGGGATTAAGTTGGGAAACAACCCAAGAGACAGGCACTTCTAACTAAAGGATTCCTACCTAACATGATGCTTGGATCCTTCAGCTTTCCAGGAGGTTCCAGAGATTTCATGAGGTTTACTGGATATCTCAAATCTTTGCTTAGACCCAGGCATCAGGGATGCTTGATAAATATGTATATATGTTGGTATCATCATTTTTTCTAACTAATTTAACTTATTATATGTATATATATCCATTATAGACATAGATACAGATATAGATAACGATATAGATGCATTCTATCTATGTATCTATCAATCATCTATCTGTTGGGAGAAATACTAACTGTTATGTCTTCTGGATTGTGCAGTCATGGATATTTCCTTTTCTCTTTTATACCTTTTTAGTTTAAAACTTTTCTTTAGCAAGCATTTATTATTTTCATCAATTTTGTTTTAGATCTCTAAAATAGAGGGAAAATACTGTCTATAAAGAAATGATAAAAGAGCAGAAGCTCAAAATGACAGAACTAATCATTTCAATTTTACCATAATTTAAATTTTACCAAATTTAAAATTTTCAATTTACTTAAAAAATTATGTGTGCTTGTATAAGATAAGGAAATCTGTTTTTTCAGATGATATGTAAGGTCCTGAGATTTTCATTGTTCTGAGCATGGAAAGTGCCCATATCCAGAGGAGAGACAGCAGGGAATGTCCAAGTTGGACTCAGGGGCTTCTTAGGAGGCAGTAAGAACCCTAGCCATCAGTAGCCTAAAGTAGAGAGGACTTGGACATCTTAGCAGTTTTTACGTATGTAATGGGCTGCCTCATGGAACAAGAATTAGGTGGATTTATTGGATTAGATAGGTGTATCTGGATGGCAAAACTAAGATCAATATTTTCTTCCTTATAATACAAGTATATTGATGGCCTACCATATGCCAAGCATTTAAGGTAAGAGGAATAAAATACATACATTCCATGGAAGCAGACATATGCTCAATAATTTTTAAAAAGGACTCATAACAGTTTTTCTTAATAGAACAGGTTGTTTTTAATATAGTGAGTCTCTCAACCTTCAAAAGTTCTGAGTGAGACTGTATGACCATGTCCTAAGGATGCCATATCAGACATTTTCTGAGTCCATGGAACCTAGAGCTGTGTTTCACCAAATTTAGTATCAAGCAAAATCACCCAGAGGTCTTGGGAAAACACAGATTCCGGGGAACACCTCCAGAGACTCCGATTCAGCATATACTTCCATTTCCAATAAGCCTCCAGGAGATACTGATGCCCGTGGTCCAGACCACAGCTGGAGTAGTAATAACCACGGTTAGGCTACCCCAGGTTCTTCTTCTGCCAAGATCAGTAATTCTAAGACTACAGACAGAGAAAAATGTCTGCTTCCTCAAGTGTATTGACCACAGCTTACTGAAAAGAGAAAGACGGCTGAGGAAAGCAAAGAAACACAACCTGATCAAAAGCAGGAGCTGCCCAAAGTGATAGACCTGTTTCTGGGGCAGTGAGATATTTAGAAGACAAAGTTTCAAGCAAGCCTCTCCTGATGATTCCTGTAAAATGGTTTCAAATATAAATTTTTTTTTTCAAAGATCCCCAATTACACTCTACACAGCTCTTAGATTGCACTGACAAAGCTTTAAAAAATGATGCATTTACTCCATGCAGGCAGCAGTCTCTGGAGCTGAAGCCTCTGCGTTAGTGATGTGTCGCAGCTGGTTTCAGGGCTGCATTGAAAGCTTCAAGCTTTGGCACGACCGAGCATTAACTCAGCATTAAGCAGAAGCTTTGACACTGGAGACTACAAACTTGGATGGATTAAATACACATTTTGAATATCTCACAAAACACTAGCAGTAAGGGGGATATAGAGATTTTCAAAAAGAAAGAGCAAGAGAGGAAATAAAAAGCATGCAATGCAAATGAGAAGACACATTGGTCTGGCAAATCCTAGCTGTCGCACCTTCCCTCCACATCCTTCCCCTTTCTGACCAGGCAGCATTTATATCCATCTTTTCAAGGGGAATGGTCCTTTGAGATTTGAGCCTATGTGTGCAGCACTGAAACACAACAAATATTATTTGCTACGTGGCACACTCAAATCTAGCATCTCTTACTGTTGAAGAGATTCAAGCAGACTCCTTCTGCAGGCCAGCGCCTGCCCTCCAAACAGCAAAAACGTCACCATACAGTAAAAGCATTCAGAATGCTCACATCGGTTACTAAAATGCACTACACAATAAATGTCATCTTCTAGTTGTATTGTGCATGTAATTTTTTTGTAACAGCTTCACAGGTTTGACTCACTTGATTCTTACCATAACCCATGTGTTCAGTTCAGGATTACCGCACCATTGCCTGGAAAAAAAATTGAGTATCTAAATGATTTAGTTCCTTGCCTACATGTATATAGAAGATTAAAGGAAATGTCAGTGTAAGATTCCAGTTTTCTAAAATCAAATTCTCAGACTTGTCTTCCACTATGCATAGCAATTGTTTCCAATACCTAGTAGTGCCATTACTAAATTCTACTAATGTGTTAATTTTGCAATTCATATACACAACAGTCTTTATAAATATTCTAGAGAATCTCTGTCTGAAAATACAACACAATACTAGTAAGGAACAATAATATACTATTGTAAACATGCCAATGTTCTAAGGGTAGGGATTCAAAAGGTGTCTTTTAGAGCTGTCCAATCAGTCTGCCAGAATTCCATTCCAACTCCATGAAATTTATTGGTTAAACATAGCTGATTTCTTTTCCTCCCTCCCTCCCTTCCTTCTTTTCTTCCCTCCCTCTTTCTTTTCTTTTTGGAAAGTAGTGTTGGGGGCAGGGAGCTCTAGAAATGATAAACCCAAGTGAACTAAGAAAATAGCAAGGAAGAAAATGTGCCGGCACATTTTCAATGTAACCCTGTGTTAAGTACACAGTTTCACCAGATAATAGAACATTTTGGGATACGCATGCATATTTTGTCAACTTAGACCATATTTAAAAATTCTAACACAAATGTTTGAAGGTATTCATTTACCCAGTCACCTGACTACCTTTCTTCTGCCCCCACACAACCACCAGCTTTGTTTTTATCACTAAATTGCTTCAGAAATTGTCTAGATATAATGCTGGTACAGCCCAAGATCCATTTTCTTTCTCATAATTCTTCACCTTCCAACAAAGACTTATTAAGCATCTACCTCTAAGTTCCTGGGTTAGAAAGACATCAGATACCATCCCTGTTTTCAAGAAGTTTAGAGAGTGGGGAGAGGACGCATATTTTAACAAACACGTGCAATAAATTGTTACAGATATACTAATAGAAGTTTGTATGGGAAGAAGCTCTACCCAAAGAAGTGGTCAATTGTATACTAACAAAATGCACCTAGTAGATGGAATATTTTAACAAAGAGCTTCAATTAAGAGGGGTCCAATTGGACACCACATGTATTCATACAGTTTAAGTTGGTAGAAATCCAAGGGGCAATCCCCAGTGTTTATCGGTTGAACCTTAGAGGTGAGGACAACGCACTAGAATTTTGACACAAGCTGGATGGCCAGGGTTCTAGTGTGCTTCTCTCCGTATGCACATTCTAATGAGCTCAGACAGTTGCCAACTTCTTCTCACCTCCCCTTCATGTAGGGCTGGTGGACACATCTGATATCACCACAATTACACAATATAATTGAAAAGGAAAGAAGGTTTACAGGCCTGTCGTATGCAGGTGGGTTATTGCAGAATGAATTTATTCCACGATTTTGCCTCTTTACCCTGGCTGTCTACATAAAAAGTTATCTGCAGATATATTAAAAAGTTCAGTCTGTGGCAAATCAGATGATTCCCACTAGACAAGCCAACTATGATTAGCATGATCCTCGGGGAGAAGATTCATTGGTACATCATAGGAGAGGTTACAACCCAGTATCTGGAAAATAAGGTGACAGGCATTAGACAGAAGGACTAAAGCCCCCAGGCAAGGGAGTCACTGCCTTCAGGGAGGACCAGCAATGAGTGCAGACAGGAGCAGAGTATGACAGACACACAGACAATGGGCATGCTGAAGACGGTGGGATAGGGACCTTTCCTTGGCCATTCTATAGACTTTGGGAACACTGGTAGAGATAAGACCCGTTCCAGTCTCAGAAAATTGAACTCAAAAATTGTCCCAGTCAGGGACAGGGCCCCTGAGAATGAATATGTCCTTGTTCTGTTTGCGTGGCACCTCATGCAGTCTGAACAGGGACTGGGGAGGCAGATAGGATGCCCCACTTTTTAGAGGAGCAAATGAAGCCTCTGGAAAGCTAGAGAGAGGAGAGATGGAGGGGCAGGGGGAGAGAGAAGTTGAGCAGTTACTGGAGCAGCCACAAAGTTAACAGTGTCAAGTCACTAAACTCCGGCCCAAAGCTTCCAAAATGACCTGTGACAAAAACTAACGGGGCTAAAGCCTGTAAGGCTGTGTCTGTGCTCTGAAGATGTGTTCGTGTGCAGAGCATGCATGTGTGTGTGTGTGTGCGCGCGTGGTGCCTCTTTCAGAGGGGAATAAAAAGTGGGAAAGGAGGATGAAGATGGTCAGGTTATTACATTACCCTTTAAGATTTTAAAACACGGCATTTATGACAATCATATTGTGAACCATCTACTAAAACATAAAAACATGGAGGCCTAATCTCCCTAGGTTTAGGATGTAATTCTGTCTCCGGAATATTAAGTAACAGTCTCGAATGCAAACGCTGCCTTTGACTGAGGACACTCTGGGAAACAATTTTGCACTGCACGTTAGCGTATCTACAATCAAAGCCTGTGTGTGTCTGCGATTTTTTTTATCCGTTCACTTCTTTCTTCCTCTTTTTCTTCAACTGTGTCCCTACTTTCCCCGCCTCCCCACCATCCCCCAAAACACTTTTCTCTGGCCCATAGAGATGGGAACCAAAAGGAAATTGATGCAGTGGCGGGTTTAATATGACATTTGAAAAGTGACTTTTTGATTTTCAATTAACCTTGCACAAAGAGGAAATATTGAAATTCGCCCCTTTGTTCTTGGCTGGATCTGCAGACAGGCTGGTTGGTACCAAGAGCTGAAAGGGTTTGGGGTGGGGCAGTGGGAAGGAAGAGGCAGGAAAGAAAGAGAGCCTGGCACCCACCAAAGCACTCTGTTTCTGTTTGCACAGAATGAGACAAGACTAGCCTGTAGTAATTACTCTCCGAAGAGGCAAACAGGTAGGGGAGAAAATGCTCTTGTCATTTGTTTGACTTAATTGTATGCTTTTATGAGCCGTCTGGCTGGAAGGATTAAAGTTACTTTTAATAACACTTCCTTTCAGAAAGCATTTGATTTGAAGTTTCCCAGCAGGGCCTCCCAGCCAACAGCAGGGCCCCTTCCCCAATCCACGGCCCCCTCCTCCTTTCCCCTCTAGTCAACCGTCTCCCCTTCGCTCCTTTGAAAGCCCCATTGTTCTGTTTTGTAGAAGAAAGGAGATGCTCACACCACAATAAGATCGTAAAGTTAACTCCAATAAGTCTCCTTTTTCCGGATTTTCTATACAATCTTTCCTAAAGGCGGCGTCCGCCCCCCTCCCGTTCGCAAGAGGAAACCTTGAAAATTACATATGGAAAATAAAGTCGCCCGACGCTGTGGACCTTGTTAGGCTGCGCTTGGAGACCCGCGTGATGACAGCGGCCGGGCTCCGTAAACACACACGGCTCGTTACCGTGGCACGGTCTGGCCTCCCGAGGGACCCTGTCGCCGCGCTTCCTCCCCGCTCTCGTGCCCGTCCTTGCAGTCTGTGTGTCCCCGGCTGCCCGGCCGTTTGCTCTCGCTCTCCCTCCTTCGCACTGTTTTTGGGTGCGTTTCCACTTGCTGCCTGCCCGGCTTCCAGCGCGGGCCCGGGCGGCGGCGCGCTGGGGGTGCGCGGGGGCTGCGCGGGCCCAACCCCGCTGCACGCGGCTCGGCGGCTCGGCGGCAGCGGCGTCGGCGGCGGGGCAGGGACGGCGGCGCCCCCGGCGCGCGAGGCCCAGCGTCCCCGGCGCCCCGCGCCGCACGCGGAAGACGCTCTATCTCATCCCTAGATGGCAGCAGGATTCTGAAGCTGGCGCAGCCCTCGGCAGCCCTTCTGGTCTGTTTTCCCGAACAGATTGCCAGGGGATACGGCGGCTAAACAGCCCGGCGCCTCCCCGGAGTGTGGGTCAAGCAGAAGAGCAAGCTGGGCAGACGCAGCTGGCGGGGCCTCGGGGCGGGGGGGGGGTCAGATGCTGCGGCTCCGGACACCGCATCCTCTCTTCGCACACAGATGTGCTAGTGTGTGTGTTAAAAAAAAAAAAAAAAAAATCGAAGGGAGTTTGGCCTCTTGGAGACGTGTCTTGCCCAAAGACCAGTGATTCTGGACGGTGACAAAGTCCTCGAGGCCTGGAGTGCACAAAGGACACACACACGCCACAATCGCGCGCCTAAACTCCTGGGGGAAACGCTGTCTTCTTTCCAAGGGACCAGGCCGGCCGGTTCTGCGGGGAAGGCGGCAAGACCTGAACCTGAGACCTCAGCCCCAGCTCTGTGCGATCCTATATGGTTCGGGAGGAAGCTTCCTTCTGTCCCTGAGCCTCAGTTACCACATCTATAAAATTGGGGTTATTATAGCTTCCAGCTCTGTGTACACACAAAAGATTGTCAGGATTATCGAGAGGAACAAAGAAGGGAAAAATTCACTTTGGCAGGAAGAGTCTCACTGCTGCAGCATTTGGCCCAGAACAGGAATTTTCCTTCAGAGGATACATCCAAATAGCACTACAGTGTTTACTGTGATCAGCCAGAAATTACTCATTTGAAAACAAAGGGCAGAGGTTGTTTCACAACTTAAAAGCCAGAGACCTTTATCTCTAAACCGCTTTGATTATCTACATCCAGGCCTCATCTTTGACCTTGTCATCACCTGGAAATCCTATATGTCAGAAATCTTTATCACCAGAAAACTGCGCTCCCGCAGCCCAATAGCTGGGTCCCTGAAGGGTCCCAAGATTAAATAACAAAGGCAGAGACTGCTCTGGCGTATGGTATTTTAAAAAACATTACTGTTAACGTGGCATACAACATACTGTGTGAGTCAGGAAATTTTCTCACCAAGCCTGACTCAGAGAGAAAAAAAATATTCAAAAAAAAAAATTAATTCCTCATACAGTACATTCTCTTGTCTGCCAGGAGTTCTGATCCTTTCTAGCACCATGGCAATCTTTGTAACAAGAGCCAGGAGGATCGAGGTTTCTGATACTTCTGTCTTTATCTTGCCTGTGTCTTGTGGTTTTCGTTGTTGTTTTGTTCTTTTCCTGACCTGCAATTCCAGCAAATAAACCAAGGCAAGAAACATCCTGTCCTGCCCCTCCCCCCAGGGATTATGTAATAAGTGTAAAATTTTAACTAGCCATTGACAGTTATCCTTCCTTAAGAAGATCATGCCAGATCACAGGGAAGGAGGCAGAGTAGAAATGTTTCTGTCATTTGCTTTCTCTCCTGTTCTGTTTGAATATTAGACCAATTTAGAATTATTATTAGACCCCTGTAGCATCCCCCGCAGCAATATTATATCAGTAATTTCTAACAATCTCATACTACAACATTGACTCATCACATAACCTCAGTCTTACAGCTTTGTAATAGTCCTTCCAATTGGGCCAATTCTCCAATCTCATAAAGTCCTCCACTTCAATGATCCCCTCTATTGTCCTGGAAATTGGCTTCCCACTGCCCCCCATTTGGCTTTTCCCATAAACCTTGGCAGCCTGAACCCCAAGGTTGATTTCTGAATCTTTCATATTAAGATCCTCCAGCTTCTCTTCTAAAAGAAATTTTTAAAGGATGACAATAACCAAGAACTTCTGAAGAGATGGGAACAGATCAATACTTCATGCAGTCTGCAATCTCTCCTCCTAGGGCTGGATAACACCATATTGTTGATGAAAATCACTGAGTTTTTCTTATGATTGTTATTAAAATAATTGCATACAATCTTAGATGGAACTTTATGTTGCCTGATATTTTGTTGACATCTGATTATTTATTAATCGCTGATGGTTTTATTTATTTGCCCCTAGTTATTGCTTCCTTTCTCGGGATCTTTAGTCAGCATGGCACAACTTTGCTCTTTTCATAGTTCTCACCACCAAATACCCTCCCTTCCAGGAGATGAACCCTTCAACTGCTTCACACAAGAATCAAAGCTGTTAGGCGGAATGCACCCCATATCCCTGCTCCCCACCTAAATATTTATCTCCCTGTGATCCTCTGTTAACCTCTGCTTTCAAGGGCGAGAGGCCCTTTGTCTGCTGTAAGGCACTTTCACTAGAAATTCTTATTCCTACCTTTGCCCATTTCCCTAGGACCTACATCTGTCAGTTACTATTTTTCTCTTGTCTTTAACCACCCCCCTAACTCCCACAATTTCCTGTTTTTCCTCTTCACACTCTCTTTTCATCAATGCTTAATCGCCTGCTGCACCCTCTACAGCCCAGTAGGGCTAATCACTGGTGCGGCTGCAAATACACACTGGCCAGAGCTCAGCTATGGCACCTCTTTGCCTTGATTCCTGCATATCTCTGTGCGGCCGAATGGCTTACCTACACTTTTTCTTTCTGATTCTTGCCCATCATTTAAGGTTCAGGCTCAGAGACACTATCCCATTAAGTAGATTTTCCTTAACATCGAAAACAGGCAAAGTCCTCTTCCTTTATTTTGCCCTAGCAGAAAGCACATACCTTTATCATAGCAGTTACACACTGATTTTTCCCCCATTGTGTGTGAAATTTCTGTTTAACACACAAGAATGTGAGCTCCTCAAGGGGGGAAAACATGTCCTGTTCATTTTTATTTTTTTTAGTCCCAGATGCTGGCCCAGGTACATAGCATTAAATTTTGTTTTAAATGTATCAGTCATATTGCATCCTATACCTGTTGCCTTCTAAGGAAAATGTTTACTCATGTCACCCCTGCAGAACAGAGAATGTTCTGAATTTTAGTCTGTGTTAGCTGATCCCTCTACTCATTTCAGCTCTCTAGACTGTGCTGCTAGTCCACAGGCCAACAAATCTAACTGGTCAGTGGCCTATGGCCTATGAACCTCGTAGAGAAAGCTCTTCCAAAACAATCATGATGTGGTCACTGAGTCATTTCAATTGGAAGTGGATGCTGTAGAGAGAAGAAATAAGAGTTGGCAGCAGAAGCGCAAGATTTAAGGTCATGAGATAAGCTAGAGAGTAAGAGACAAGAACTAGAATGGTCGCTCAATGATCTGACTTTTGAAACCGGAAGTAGGGAACATACACTTGATCAGAGGTAAGATAATAACCCATCCCAAGTTCTCACAGAAATTGTTGGTGTGGACTAGAGTTAGGTCTCTTTCTGTTAAGCCTGATGCTCTTTCCAGTCCAATATATGTGCTTTGCTGCTCCTTGTACATAATCTAATGGTATTGCAAAGACAGACATCAAATGATTTATTAGTTAATGAACTACAAATGCCCAAAGGCAGGTTTTTTTTAAGTTGAAGAGTCATTCGTTGAGATTGTAAACTAATGATCACAATTGATTGATGTATAATCTAAGCCAAGCAGTCATTATATCACCACCACCACCACCATCACTATCCTCGTTATCAGCATCAGCACCATCCTGTAAACTCACCAGGCATTACTCAGAACTTTACAGGTATAAGCTATTTAACTTTCCTAATAATCCCTGAGGTAGTTGAGGCACAGAGGTTAAGTAAATTGATTAGAGCCCAGAGCCCAGAAGTGGATGTATATACATATTGTCGCGTGCACTATCTTATTTCATTCTCACAGCAATTGTCAAGAGTAGTTAGTGGACCCTAAGGTTGCTTCCATATGTTGTCTCTTGTAAATAATGCTGCAATACACATAGGACTACTACCAAGCCATGAAAAAGAATAAGATGTTGCCATTTGTGAAGACATGGGTAGACCTAGAGGGTATCCTGCTAAGCGGAATGAGTCAGACAGAGAAAGACAATTACCACTTGATTTCACGTATATGTAGAATCTAAGAAGCAAAAGAAACAAACAAACAACAATAAAAAAACAAACATAGAAACAAAAACCCCAGAAACAGACTCATAAATACAGAGGGCAAACTGGTGGTTGCCAGAGGGGAAGGTGGAGGGGTGCATGTGATAGGTAAAGGGGAGTAAAAGGTCCATACTTCCACTTATAAAATAAATAAGTCATGATGATGAAAAGTATAGCATAAAGAATACAGTCAGTAATATTGTAATGGCATTGTATAGTGGGTATATAGTGACTATATAGAGACATTATGGTGAGCACTGAATAATGCAGAGTTGTTGAATCACTATGCTGTACACCTGAAACAGATGTAACATTGTATTTCAGCTATACTTCAATTAAAAAAAAAAGTATTTAGCAATTTCTCATTTTCTAGATGAGGGATCAGTTGAGTAACGTTTTGTGTTTGCAGCTGTAAGACCCCACCCTCTCTGATAGAAAAATCCTTGTTTGCTCTTTTGCCCTGAACTATATTATGCTTCTGTATTTCAAAATAAATATTGAGGAACAAGGAAGATGTTACTGAGCCTAAGTCTGTAAGTTAGTCATATAGAATGTTTTTGCTCCCACGTAAATAATGTTTTAAGCCTTCCTTAGGTTGCTGATGATGTTGCTGATGATGTTGACAGCAATAATAAATATTAGAGAATAAGCCTATATCTCCAGTCTGAGGTGGGTCTTCAACATCATTTCAAAGAGGGAAATTTGGTTTCTGGATTCTCCTATAACTCTTTCAGTTGTAGCTCCTCATCCCTTCTTCTAAACTTCCCAAAGTTGTCTGTCCAATTTGTTTTCTTAAGTAATAAAGCTATTATTCCTTTGGCAATATTTCTCCATCAAGTGTCTCTTAAACCTAAAATTAAAAGAGGGCCCCTTGAGAGGAGAGTAAAAGCATGTCACTTCTTCCTATAAGTAGGAGTAAGGATTAAAGGGAACCCCAAAGCAGGCCTACTGATCAGAGAAGAATCCCTAGAAAGTCCCTTCTCAGCACCACAATTGTAAGGCAGGAGTCACTAATTGTTCTAAGGGAATATAGTGAGCAACAGCTTCTGTTTTGCTGAGAAGCTTAGCAAATCTGCCTTTCTGTTGGTGGAGGGAAAGGAGTTGGTTAATTTGGGTAATGAGCCAGTGGTCTGGTAATAAAGGACAGACTGATCCTTTCCTCTACCCAGTGACACAGAAAGTCAAACTGTTCCCCCAAAATAAGTTACTGGAAGGAAAGGGACTCTAAGTTAGTGGCCCAGGCCTAGCACAAAAGACTGAGACTGTTAGTAATGTCCTATTTTTCTAGGGGGACTCCATGGCTGAACATGAAATAACATAGAGAGGAAGGAAGGAAGGAAGGAAGGAAGGAAGGAAGGAAGGAAGGAAGGAGAAAGAAAGAAAGAAAGAAAGAAAGAAAGAAAGAAAGAAAGAAAGAAAAGAAAAGAAAAGAAAAGAAAAGAAAAGAAAAGAAAAGAAAAGAAAAGAAAAGAAAAGAAAAGAA
The DNA here is from genome assembly GCF_018350195.1 of Panthera tigris. Taxonomy (NCBI): domain Eukaryota; kingdom Metazoa; phylum Chordata; class Mammalia; order Carnivora; family Felidae; genus Panthera; species Panthera tigris. Next base: position 60,403,699 of record NC_056671.1, on the reverse strand, counting down.
AAGAAAAGAAAAGAAAGGAAGGAGTGGGGAGAAGGAGAGAGGGAGGAAGAAGAAAGGAGTCAATACAAGGTACTTCTGCAGACTAGGAAGACCTGAACTATGAAAGCATCCTGTGAACGTTAAGAAGGATTTCACTGAATTAAGAGGTCCAGTTTTACAGAGTGATGCCTTGAGACAAAAAACAAAAACAAAAACAAAAACAAACAAAAAAACAAACCAAGAACTAATCTATTTCCCTTTGGCTATTTGGAAGACAGCTGAAATACTTGGTTGGATAAATTCTCACGTCCTTAAGAAATTCCAGAGGGAAAGTGATTGGCAAATATACCTGTCCTTAAAGGGACTGGAAAGGGTAGTTTGATTAAGTAAAAAGAGTAAAAAATCAAAGTGTATACTTGCTCTGAATTTGTAGAACAGGTCTTATTGACCATGCACTGAAATTATGGGGATCTCTCTTTTTTTAAAATATGAAATGTATTGTCAAATTGGTTTCCATACACACACAGTGCTCATCCCAACAGGTGCCCATCACCCACTTTCCCCTCCCTCCCACCCCCCATCAACCCTCAGTTTATTCTCAGTTTTTAAGAGTCTCTTATGTTTTGGCTCCCTCCCTCTTCAACTTCTTTTTTCCTTCCCCTCCCCCATGGTCTTATGGGGCTCCCTTGATGACCTAAATATCCTCTGTATCCAGTGGGTGAGTCTCTGTTTTTAGGAACAGAAGTTGTGGGCTGTGGTTCTCAAATCATATCAGAGAGGGGAACAATCCACCTGCTGATTTCCAAAGGCTAACTGCCTATATCAATCACTGCTTTTGAGCCCACCATGACACTTGCATCAGCAGCTCCAAATGTTTCTCCGTGTTTATCCTCATGGTTACTTTGAAAAAGATTTGTTTTTCTAGTTGGAAAAGTTAAATCTTATGAAGGCTGAAAAAAGTGCCCTTAGTTTCATCAGTCACAATTCCTGATCTAGGAATGGTGTTGATCACAGCTGACCCAGAATCTGCTGCTGGACCTATAGATAATCTTCATGCACAATATAATTGTCTTAAAACATTCTTTCTTGGAGCACCTGGGTGGCTCAGTTGTTTGAGCATCCAACATTGACTCAGGTCATGATCTCACAGTTTGTGAGTTTGAGCCCTTCATGAGGCTTGCTGATGTCAGTGCAGAGCCCACTGTGAATCTTCTAGTCCCTTCTCTCTTTGTCCCTCTTCCCACTCACGCTCTCTCTCTCAAAAATAAATAAAACATGTAAAAATTTAAAAATAAGTAAATAAGTAAAACATTCTTCCTTCATGAAACATACCCCAAATTTGATATTTCATCATTCGTGGAGCATTTCCTCTTCTGACTCCTTTAACAATTATCAGAAATATTCATCTTACTACTTTTTATCTCATATACTACTTTAATTTATTGTTTGATAGCATACATAGGGAATCTTACATTCTCAACAATATAAGAGTTATTTGGGAAGGATAACTAGTGCAACGTTTGTCAAATTTTGTTCAATGTTTGTCCTTAGGTATGTTTTATGTGGGAAAGGTAAGGAAAGTCTATTGTTCATCTTATGGTTCACTCTGGGGGTATGTTCTATGGGTTTGGGCAAATGTATAATGACATGTATCCATCATTATGGTATCATAAATAGTATTTTTACTAAAGTGAGGATTTTTAATTAAAAATCATGTGTTCTCTATTTATCCATCATCCTCACCCCCCATTAGTCCCTGGCAACCACTGATCTCTTACTGTCTCCACAGTTTGTCTTTTCCAGAATGTCAAATAGTTGGAATCCTATAAGATGTAGCCTTTGATTGGATTCCTCCACTTATTAATATGCATTTAAGCTCCTTCCACTTATTAATATGCATTTAAGTGGCTTATGGCTCACTTTCTTTTAGTACCAAATAATATTCCATTGTCTGGATGTACCACAGTTTATTTATGAAGGATTTTTTGGTATCTTCCAAGTTTTGGCAATTATGAATCTTCTATAACCATTCCTGTGCATGCTTTTGTGTGGACATAGGTTTTCAACTCCTTTGGATAAATACCAAGGAATGAGATTGCTGGATAATGTGATAAGAGTATGTTTAGTTTTGTAGGAAATCGCCAAATTGTCCTCGAAAGTGGCTACATGCACTTTCGCATTTGCATTTCGCACATTTTTCATTTGCATTCCCACCAGCAATGAATGAAAGTTCCTAAAGCTCCATATTTTCACCAGTGTTTGATGGTATCAGTGTTCCTGCTTTTGGCCATTCTAATAAGTATGTGTGTAGTGTTACCTCCTTGTTGTTTTAATCTGCATTTCCTTGATCATATGTAACATGGAGCATCTTTTTATATGGCTATTTGCCATCTGAATATGTTCTTTGGTGAAGTGTTTATTAAGGTCTTTGACCCATTTTTTAAAAAATAAGTTTGTTTTCTTATTGTTGAGTTTTAAGAGTTCTCAGTATATTTTGGATAATAGTCTTTTATCATATATGTATTTTACAAGTATTTTCTCCCAGTCTGTGACTGGTCTTCTCATTCTGTGAAGATGAGTGAACAACCATATCCAAAATGTATTCATAAATAAATCATTGGCAATCTGGAGAGATGTCTTTTTGTTGGGATATGGAGTTTTACACTTGTTCACTTCTTTTTTTTTTTTAATTTTTTTAACCTTTATTTATTTTTGAGACAGAGGGAGACAGAGCATGAACAGGGGAGGGTCAGAGAGAGGGAGACACAGAATCTGAAACAGGCTCCAGGCTCTGAGTTGTCAGCACAGAGCCCGATGCGGGGCTCGAACTCACGGACCACGAGATCACGACCTGAGCTGAAGTCGGACGCTCAACCGACTGAGCCACCCAGGTGCCCCAACACTTGTTCACTTCTGTTCAGTTGTCTTTCAGTATATTAACTAATCAAGGACTGTTTACCGAAACTGTAGGTAGTTCATAGCTATGAAGATAGTTAGAGGTATCTATTCATTTCAAGTCAACATGTCAGTATTGGCCCCCAGGTATAAAAGGCATTTTGTTAGATATTGTGAGGGCTCCAAAGATGAAGCATGGTCACTAACTTCAATAAAAATACATGTCTATAGGGGATATAAGATATGCCTGCAAGACAAAATTTGTCATGTCATGAGACAGTGTCCTTTCTCTTGCTTTCTCACATGTCATTCTCCCTCTTCGCCAAGGATGCTGGATTCCATTTCTTTCTTCAAAAATGCCAAGCACTCGCAAGGAGTTTGAACCTGATGCCCCCCTTCTCCGAAATACTCATTCTACTCATCTAACCCCTCCACTTCTTGCCACATACCTCAGCCCTCCCAAAACCCACATGCAAATACTTATATACATACCTTAGAGAGTCTCTAGATATTTTCCAGACCTTACACAAAATGCCACCACCCAAGTACTATTTACCATCCTCATATTATGCTTTTCACCTTCATAAAATTTATAATTATGCATGAATTTGTATATACTTCTTTAATATCTGGCTTCTGTATGATCAAAGAAGAAAGAAAATAAGTTTGTTTTATCTTTTACACTGTGTCTAATAACTGGACCAGATCTCTGTGTATGGTAGATGACATATTTGCTATATGAATGAATGTAAAAAATGATGGTTTACTCCTCAGCTAAGTGAAGATGTTTGTATCAAAGTGGTTAACATTTGGGCTGAAACTCGAAAGTCACATAGGAATTTTGTAGGGTGAAGATTGAGCGGATTAACAATATTAATGCACTATCTAGCTAATGACTCAAGTATTTTATGATGTTCTGACTGCCACTTTCAAAAACAGGCACTGATAAATGGGAGTGCACGGAGAGAAAAGCAACCCAGATAGTAAAATGTAAGATGTGTCAGAAGTGACTTTGTTGAAGTAATTAGATGCTAAACCTAAAGATGAGAAGACATGTGATGTCAGTCCCCATTATTTTACTCATATAGGGGAGAGATTAAAATTAATTTTTAGAGCTCCACAGGGTGTTTACCATAAGACCAATGGGAGACAAAACTGGGCTCAACATGTAAAGACTCCTATGAATATCATTACACATCATTACACATACATATATGTATATGTATATGTATATACACATATGTATATATGTGTGTGTATATATACATATGTGTGTGTGTATGTATATATATATATATATATATATATATATATATATATAATATTTCTGAGTCTGGAAGGGTTCATGTGACCTCTGCTAAAAGTTATAGAGGGGAACATTACATGATGCAAATAGGTGATCTGCAACCTCTCACCAAACTCTTACTGGTTCAGCGCAGCAGAAATGATATTTATGCCTTGCTCTGTTTCTCACTTGTGAAGTAGAAATGGTAATCATATTAACAACACTCCTCCTTCTCTTCCTCCTCCTCCTCCTCCTCCTACTATCAGGTCTATGAATTGTTGAGAGGATTGAATGAAGAAAAATGTAATAAACGTATATAGTGTTGGGAAAAAGAGAAATAACAATAATAACAAACATTTACTAAGCACTTATTAGGACCAGACACTGTACTACACACATTTTGCTCCATGCGTAGTTATTTGTTGAACTGAATGCGTTAAATATTGTTATTGTTGTTAATGCTTAATAATATTATTTATTGTTAATAAAATAAATAGTTGTTCTTAATTGAAGGGAAATTCTATACCTTAGATCATGGTAGATTTATTCTGATGTTTTCTTTCTCCAGTTGCTGTGCTCACTCAGTAGAGGGGCCATCAATGCAGTCTTCCATCACCAAGAGCAGCAGGCTTGAGTCTGAGACAGCATTGAGAAAAGACTATAAACACGCTAGGGTTACACTTTTTGCATACGTCAAGAATTGTATATTGCATTTCACAAATAGAAGTCATTTCATGGAATGGTGATTAAAAACATTAAATAGGCATTTCTAGAACGAGATTCCAGTCACTAATTTGTCATTAACAAGTTCTGCCACCTAACCTCACAGGTTGTTGCTACAGATGGGATATAAGAGTTATTTATTTTTGTCCACTTTATTTCTATTATCTACTTTTGGTTCAATATTCTGTTTCTTGCTTAAAAGATGATTGTCTGATAGAACTGAAAATTTTAAAGTTTAAAGTCATTTTAAATGGGACTCTAAAGAGCTGGCAAATGAATTCTAGGACTGGGGGATTGGTATGGGAACAAATTTATGCAAATGCAGTACATAGACTAGATTGAAGAGAGTCGAGTGCCTTAAGAACAGAAATTATAAGACAAGGGAAGCAATCAATTTTGAGAAAATTCTCTTCCTCATTGGGCAAAAGACAATAGGGTTTCTTACAGATAAGGAGTTCTGTGGTTGTGTGTAATTTTTATGTATTCTCTTGTCCTGTTAGAAACGAAATATAAGCATAGGAGTCCTTCTCTCCCTTACCTTTTAAGCTGGCATCAAATTGTCTTGCTAGGACATATGCTGTGGTAGTGTGCAGGGGGAGGGAGGGGAGGCTCTGGTGCTGGAAGATTTCTGGGGAGTTTTAGCAAAGTTCCAAAAAGGTTTAATCCACAGCTCTTCTATCGTGATAGTTCTCTTCCAGCTTGGTTACAGAAGCACCATTAGAATAAGAAGTCACTGATGTCAGGAAAATTGATATTTGATACTGATATTTGAATAGAAGTGTATGCAATGAACAAGAAGAAAGAAAAGAGAATTGATTGTAGCTGGGTTTCTATTTTGTGTGAGGAACTGCCTAGGAACTTTGTCTTCATAATAATCCTGTGCTGTGAGTATTACCCTGTCATTTACAGTAACAGGAAACTGAATTTCAGAGAAGTTAAAACTTTCCCCAAAGACATGCCATTACTGAGAAGCAGAGGTAGAATTTGAGCAAAGACCTGCCCATGCCTACTCTTCCCACATTTTATCAAACATAATACTATTTTAATAGTTTTTTTAAGTTTATTTATTTTGACAGAGAGAGAGAGAGAGAGAGAGAGAGAGAGAGAGAGAGAGTCCTGAAGGGGCAGAGAGAGAGGGAGAGAGAATCACAAGTATGCCCTGCACCATCAACACGGAGCCTGATTTGGGGCTCAAACTCATAAACTGTGAGATCATGATGTGTCCCAAAATCAAGTCAGACGCTTAACCAACTGAGCCACCCAGGTACCCCTTTTTAAATATTTATTAATAGCTACATATAGTTGTTTTAATATAAAGTTCGATTGCTAAAGAAAAAGTCAACTAATCCTAATTTCTTTTTTTTTAATTTTTTAAATGTTTATTTTTGAGAGAGAGAGAGAGACAGAGTACAAGTGGGAGAGGGGCAGAGAGAGAGGGAGATATGTAATCTGAAGCAGGCTCCAGTCTCTGAGTTGTCAGCACAGAGCCCAACATGGGGCTCGACCTCATAAACCATGAGATCAGGACTTGAGTTGAGGTCAGACGTTTAACTGACTGAGCCACCCAGGTGCCACAACGAATCCTTATTTCTTAATTAAACATAAACTTTAAAAACATCAGTGGTTTGGACTATAAAACCTCTACCAAAGCATTACCAATAGTCTAGTAGCAGAATTATCTAATCGTCAATTACATTACAAAATAGAAAAAATGGTGAGGACAATTTATATCTTTGGTTTATTTTCACTCCCCTCCCTCCCAACCTGGTTACTTTTATTAGAGGTAGGTTATGGAATTGCTATAGACTCCAAATTCTTACAGCATTAAACCTAAATGACCAGGAGGTAGTCCCAATTTATCAATTTACAAATTAGGAAGGTGACTCTCAAAGAAGCTAATTACCTCGAACAAAGTAACACCTATTGTTATAGACTCAGCATAAGAACTCTGAAGGGCATTTATTCACCAAATATTTACTCAGAACCAACCATGTGACGGACATTTTTCTACGTACCGGGCATACAGTAGTGAACAATGAGGGTGATGACCCTGTTCAACTAGAAATTATGATTTGCTGGTAGGTGCAGAGAATTAAAATGAAGAGGTCCTAAATTTTAAGAAAGAACCAACCACATAAAAATTAGAGGATCACACAGTCCCAGTAGATAAAAGCTCAAGTATAATGAGCCTTAAGGTGAGAACAATACTGGCATGTCCCAGAAGCTGAAAGAATGTGCTGTAGCTAGAGTGTGTTGGCCTGGGGAAAAGGGCAGTAAAATAGGATCCAATGTAGACTGCGGCCAGATCATGTGGGTCTTCATAGGCAAGAGTCAGAAATGTACACTTTGTTCTATATGCATCAAGACATTGTTAAGATTTTAAGCAGGGAAAGCATGGCCTTATTTGCAGTATTTACACACTACCTGGTCTACTGTGAGGGAGAATGGACCAGGAGGGAGCAGGACCAAGAAGAGGGAGGCTCTGAAGTACCTAGCAGACAGATGACAATGAATCAGTAGATGAGGTTGGCAGGAAAAAAAAAAAAAAAAAAAAAAAGGATAAAAAGAAGGGGACAGATCTCGGATGTGAATTAATGACAGAGTCAGCAGTTCCTGCTTGTGAATTTTGTGTCAAGAGAGAAGGAAAGAGAAGAGTCAAGGATTTCTTGTTTGTTTTGTTTTGTGTTGTGTTCTGGATTGAGCAACAGGGTCGGTTGGTTGGTGGAGTAGTCCGCTAGCGGAGATGAGACAACACTGAGGAAAGAAGAGATTCAGGGTGAGGGATGGGAAGGTATTGAAGAGCTCTGTTTTGAACATGGTACATTTGAGATGCATATTAGAAATCCCTAAGAGATATTCTCCTGGAGATGGGGAAGAGGTCAAGGCTAGAGATACAGTTTGGGAGTCATTATCATATAGATGAATTTGAGGCCATGGGAGTAGATGAGATTACCTATGGAGAGGAGATAAAGGATCCCAAGAATGAGCCCTAGGGCATTTAAAAATTTTAAGAGCAATATTTTTCCTTAAATAAATGTCTTTCTATTTAACTAGCAGATTTAATTTCAGAAGTTTTCTATTTAAGGGTAGTTAAACCAAAGCAAAGCAACCATTATTTCTTCCTTGAAATCTTCTCTAATCCCCATGCCCCAAAAGCCATATATAAAGTTATAAGTAAGTTTAATAGAGAAAATATAAAAATACACACAATTATACAATTTGTTTAAGAGGGGCTTCTTGATTATTGCTTTGTACTCGATGGCATTTCTATCAATTTTTGGACATCACCTGTCATTCAGCCTTTCCTAATAATAGATTGTAATTGTGCATGTTATTATATCTTTCTAAACTCAGAAGGAAGCATTATGTTCTATGAACTGTCCCCCCATGAGTTTAAACCCTGTCAAAAGTACAACTAGGGAGTACCTTTGTCACTGAGCAATTGCAGCTCAGTATTACTAAAATCTTCTTTAAGCTGCTCATTGAAGAGTACGATGCTGCCATTTCCATCCCAAGTAACTCCCAGTTCTGAAGCACAGTGTTATTATACTGTATCAATTCCAAGGCCTGCCAGCTGCAGGTTTGAAATAGCTGCACTCAGTGAAACCCAACTTTTAAATCCCAGGAAAGGGAGTTCAACCCTTTATTGTCCTAAAATAGACCAATGTGATATGGCTCAGTAAGGGGTCTTTCGGATGGCGCCTTCAAAATTACCATCCTCAGTGTTCTATGCGGGAAATAAAAGTGCTGGACAGCTTTCCTGGAGCAGGCTTTTGGCCTCAGGCTCTTGAACAAAATCTTTTCGGTTTCTTCTTGTCTGTATTCATCATGATCCATGATTGCTTATCACCTTTGCCTGGAGAAGGGAAGACGTCTTTTATGAAGGTGCATGTCTGTTTAATGTCCCTGGCTGTACTGAGTGGTTGAATAGTGGATGTGGTTTATGATTAGTGATAATGGGATTGGTTGCTAATTTTTAAATACCTAAAAATGCTGCGTAAAATATAACATTGTCATGATTGCATGAGAGAGATGGTAAAAAATTGAACTGCATGAATTTCTAGCCTGATTTGTGTCCCAAAGGACACTCCTCGACTTCCACACCCACCCCTGCACCCTTTTCTGAGTGTTTTCACAAACACGTACACGTGACTTACTTTTGCCTTTCTGGCTGTTCATACCCAGTGCCTCATTCTGACTCCAACAGGAATTACTCAAATCACCTTACTGGATTCTAAATCTGGTTACTGGTGAAGGGAGTAAACTTTCTTGCATCCTCAGAGCTGCCTTCCAGATCTGTTTCCTCTTCTGCCTTCCATGGCCTCCTTGTATGATCTTCCCTGCCTATATTCCCAACCTGCTTTCAGGTCTGACATTTATTATCCGAAGACATTCTTACCACAGCCTAGCTCCCCTGGTCTGAGAATCCCCCGAGGGCCCTTCCTCTGTGACACCCACTTGCTTCATCTTTAGGTTCCTTATTATCCCTGGATTTTCTCATTCAACTGAGTTTCATGATTCTCCTCTCTCCTGAACCTTCATGGTTTTATGTCTGGCTCCAGAAAGTCGAAGTCCTACCAAGAAGAGAATAATTCTCTTGGTGTCCTTTAGAACACTCATCTCGATTTGCTTTGAATGAAAATGAGGTCTATGATAATATTTTTCTTAAGCACAAACACAAATGCCATTCCTGATTTTCTATTATACTTAGTAAAATAATTATCTAAATGGATGTTTCTCATTTTACTAGTCTTAGCATTTTCATACTTTTTAATATGATTTAGGTTTTCCTTTGAGGATTAACTGGCTTAAAACAAGAAAAGTCTTGAGCATCTCATTTTTTTTTCTTTTTACATCCTTGTCTCATTGACCTTTCCAAAGTGGAGGTGATGACCTGTAATATTTCTTCCAGACTGACCTCCCACTTCCTGTGCCAGTTTTCAACTCTTTACAAGTAAAGAAGTTAATAAAGAAAAGAGAGAACTTTGATTCTGCCAACTCTTAAGCAATTTAAGCTGTGACTTTACTAACCTTAAAGTAAATGAAGCCGGATCCAGTAGCTGCACGTTCAAATGCTGTTACAGGATAATTTAGTCCAATTGAATATTACCGTAATGGGGGGAAATGAATTCTGTGCACATTGAAGTTTCTGCTTCTCCAGGAGAATTAAACTGCTGAATGCCCATGTACCCCACTGAAAGTATCTCAAATACACCTTAGCATGCTGTGTGAATGTGAAGGTCAAGTCTGTTGACCTCGCTTTCCAGAGTAGATCTTCAAACTAGAACCACCCATTTTCCCTTGTTCTTAAAGCTCAAGTGTTTTCCGTACAGTTTTGAAGAACTAGTTTAATTTCACAAATGGATTATGTTAGACTACATAAAATTATTTTCAACATGTAGCTTTATGGCTCCCAAGATCCTATGGAATCTTATACCAATTGACTAGCATACAACTGAGACCACACATATGCTAACTTGCTCACCCACTGAGAATCTATTATAAATATTTTTCAACTTTCTTTCAATGTAACGAATACTGAGTTTTATAGTTTTATGGAGATATCTTGTTTCCAAAAAACACACGAAAGAAAGATCTGGGAGAAAAAATATTGAATGCTTATCTGTGGTCAAGTAAATAGATACATATCATTTAGTCTTCCCCCAAGCCACCCTGGAAGAAGCTACAGGTAGCACATAGAGTAGAAAAAAAAACTTAAAACATGGCTACAGCCACTATGGCTCCAGAAGGTGCAGACCACAGAAAGTGAATGAAAAGGAAAATTTTATACTCATGTGGTAGGGAGAAGCCAAAGTAGGGAAATAGGGGTGGAGGGAGGATAGGACTTGAAACAGTTAAGTCCAGAAGAATAATAAAACTGAAAAATTTAGGAAAAGATCTGGTAAATATAAAGGAAGATACAGAACACATTTCAAAGACACAGAATAATATTTAATGTAAGACCAAATATCGTTATTATGTGCAAGGACACATGACTATTTTGCATAGTTTCAGCAAAGAGAAAGAGGAGAAATTCTGAGTACATCATATAAATTGGCATATCAAATAATTGTGTAACCCAGCAAAAGAAGTTCACCCAAAGACATCTGTTTCTAAATGAAGCAACTACTTGTGAACAACATCCTGTATTTGGCCCTTAACCCATTTTCATGGTAAAAGGCTAAATCATTAGCACATGTTCAAAAGACAACCTAGCAGATACTGACCAAGACCTGTTAATGGGCAACATCCTTATAACAATTTCCCCTTGATGGTACAGAGTATGTCAACTAAATTCAAGCATCTGTGTGAGACACAGTGTGGCACTAAAACCTTTCTACCTTAGGGTACTCACCCCTATTGCTTCCCAAATCTTAGGGATTATGCCTAATTTTATGCTGACTATTGCATAGACAGAGTACATTCCATCCATCCGTGTACCCATCTACCCATATGTACACATGTTGTTTTTACTGAACAATCATTTATTGAGCACCCTTTCTTTGCCCCAAATGGTGCTAGGTGCATAGCAACATATCAAGGAAGTATTCAAAATTGCCCTTCACCTCATAGAACTCATCATCATTTTATAAAAATAACATCAAATTCTCATTTTCATTATTTTTTATTCTATTTTTTACCACCTGATTATGATTAATTTTTCTGGGCATAATTTGCTTGCTCTAAGAGTTCCTTTGTTTTTATTCCATTGACTTGCCATCTTGCTTACTTTCCACCATAATTTAAGATTGCCTAATCTCTCATTTTTTTTTTGTCTAGAATCGCCACTTTGCATGCATAATTTTAGCAACAAAAATCTCTCCTTACAGCCTTCACTTCCTGCATTTTTTGAGTCTCTCCACTCTCTGCAAAAATATATATCCCAATTTCATTTATAGTTAGATGCTTACAATTAAAATGCCACTGTCCTTGTAAAGTTGCTTTAGTGATATCATTCTCTGCCAAAACTATGGTAGCTGTAAATGAGATTCGAGACTCATTTTCTTCATAGACCAAACACAACTTAAATTTATGTGCACAATTGGTGGCCAGTTTTCTTACTTCTACAAATGAGATGTAGTCAAGTGTCCAGGGACACATGTCTGTCCATACAGGGAGGATTTGCTGTCCTTATGGCCCTTTTAGTCTTCTAGAATATTCTATTGGCTCTCTTGATATCCTTATCACAATCGTCATCATTGCCATGAGACACAGATATTCTGAGTCGAACTGAAAAATTCAATTTGTCCAGGCACAAAGCCACTATGCCTGTGACTATGTCACCTTTTGTATTAGCCAGGAAAGAGAATAAGGAAGAGAAAATGTGTGAGTTGAAAAGCAACACTAAATGGAGTGATTATTTAAACATATTCTAAAATATGTTTGTCTACTTGACCTAACTACTGACTTAAACGCAATAAGAAGGCATTTTAACACCATTAGTATCTGGATTTCTGCCAGAGAAAGCTCCTTGCTTTATATCCCCTTAGGCTATACTGATGAAACTACCTAAAAATGGGGTTTAATAGCACTTAATTCATTTTAAATACTGAAGCAACCAGTAAAGTGTATCAGATGATGAAAAAAATAAGACTCTCGAGGTTAAAGTATTCCAGCTGGGACTTCCTTGCTTATATATACAATATGTCGTATTCTCTCTTGGAGTTGTGATGAGGACTTTGACCAGGCAGCGGTTTCTGGCTGACTTTGCTTTGCGTCAACAGCAGTGATGTTGCTGCTCCCACTGGTGTGTTTTCTCAGATATCACTGTCTAGTTATGACTGTAGATATGACTGATGTTGGCAGTCTTGGTGGTGAATGGGGTAGCAGCATTCTAAAATTCTTTCCACACAATAAAATTAAAAAGTACAGATTTCAGATGCAAACTGCTCAGGGACAAGATACTAAGTGCTTCTAAGTGTTTTGTTGAGAGCCAGTGTTTAAGTAAACATTACAAATTATGGTTGTCTAGTAAATAACGTGGACTGAAGCCCTTGAGAAATTTATTATTCATAAAATACATCATTTTGTCAGCTGGATCATGTAGCTTTTTTCTCATAGAAATTGATAGAGGTTTCAGTTTGATCACCAGCAAAGAACAGTAAGTGCTTTTCAAAGACCCCAACAAGGGACAAGGGCAGGGCTTAAGAATCTCCCCAGCTGTGGGGCGCCTGGGTGGCTCAGTCAGTTAAGCGGCCGACTTTGGCTCAGGTCATGATCTCGCGGTCTGTGAGTTTGAGCCCCGCGTCGGGCTCTGTGCTGACAGCTCAGAGCCTGGAGCCTGTTTCAGATTCTGTGTCTTCCTCTCTCTGACCCTCCCCTGTTCATGCTCTGTCTCTCTCTGTCTCAAAAATAAATAAAACGTTAAAAAAAAAAAAAAAGAATCTCCCCAGCTGAACCTCCATCTGAAAAGGCAGTCCAAAGAGGCAGCCCAGTGCTTTGACAGTGGTTTTTGGTGTTTGGCCAGCTCATCTGCCGCATCCTCAGAAGGGTATGTGGTCTATCACATACCTCTTTTACTGTGTTTTCCCTCAGTAGCCTAATAAGAATTGTTCCACGGGGATCGATTAGTCATGTAGGTAGAACTTCATTTGAATGTGTTTCTTCCCTTTCAAGCCCTGTGTGTATGCATGCATATGTTTATGTGTGTAGTTAAGTGAAATAAAATTAACGATAAGTTAATTTTCAACACAGGAGAAATTAGCCGTCAAATCCACGTTTTCATTTCTTGCCCTGTTTCTGTTTGTGCTTTAGTTTTAGCACGTGAGAGTGTTTGGCTTCCATTCATGAATTTGTTCATTCATGCAGTGAATATTCCTTACGTTCCAACTATGAGCCAGGACTGTTCTGGTCCCTGGTAAACCGGCAGGCAGGAAAGTAAGTCTATGGTTACAATTCAATAATATACATACTGTCGTAGAAATAAGAAGGAACTGGAAACAATGAAAGAACACTTGCCTCAGCCTTTCACATCAGGGAGATCTTCCTGGAGGAGGCAACCCCTTAGATAAGTCTTAAAGTAGGAAATATATAAATAAAGGGAGAGGGATCAACAGAAGGAAGAGTGTGTTTAAAGTCAAGGAACAGAGAGAGAGGTAGTGCTAGGGAGTTGCACTTTGTTGGGCCTTCCTGGAGCTCAGTAGTTGCATGGCGATGAAACAGAAAATGGGATATTAGAAAAGGTGGAAGACGCTGGCTTTGGTGTGTGGAATAGACTTATCTGTGGCAGAAGAAACTAAAAAGCACTTTCTAGTTCCCTTTGTGGAGACAGGGAAATCAGTTTTAAGTTTTCTCATGTGTAAAACGACGTATTCAGAGTTTGCAATCACCAAGGCCTTTTGCAGTTTTAAGATTCTGTGATTCTATGAATTTTTGGTACCCTGCAAGAAAACATGAAAGTATTCATGGACACATGAATCAACATTCTCTTCTGAAGGAGAAAACAATTCTATTATCCAAGATTTATATTTGGAAAATTGCTATAGTATTAGACATATTTCATGCACAATTACATCATTTAACTATTAAAATGGTATCTATTGTTGGGATAAGTAGAAACAAAACAATAATTACAAATATTTATTGTTGTTTTTATTTCCATTCTTGAGGAAAATGTGAGATCTCTCAACTTGTGCTTAAAATTTCTTAGCAAATTAGGATGTTTATTGAATAACTAGTTTCCTAAAATGAAAGGCAAGATATTTTAGTAGAAATATAACGGTGACAGTTCAAGCACATATTCATCATCACTATTTTTTGTCTATGTAAAAACTAGGTCAATAAGATTTAACTTTGGAAGTCTTTATATGAAAAGGCAAACAATAATTGATCAGTTTGCTCATTTTTCTGTTCTGCAATAGAAATTTCACGTGTACTGTTTTCAGCTTCATCATTGTTAGTAATTTCTATCTTTCCATCAACCAAAGTGTGAGTTGACTTACATCTAGTTATGTATAGATGATAGACACATGCATCTAGACATATACTTTGTTTTGTGTTGCCAGAAATCCATAATTATCGTAAAAATCTAAAATGATTGCATATGTAATTTTATCTCAAAGCGCTTTTCCTAAAACCTTTAAGAAAAATGGAATCAAGTGGTTTAATTATTTCAATATTTACATGAAAAAAGAAGAAACACAGGCGGTCTGAGTTATTATTCAGAATCACATGGCAAGCACGTGATGAGATGAGAATAAAATATGGTAGTTTAGAATGCAACATTACACTGCCATTGAGACTCACCATTCCTATCGAACCCATTAGTATACTGGTTTTCAAGTACAGTATTCTAATATTATGGCAGATAGGAGAAATTTTCAGAAAACCAATCTCTTCAGTTACAATCAAAATAAGCAATCTCACTTATTCAACATATATTTGTAGTGTGACTAAGGTTTGCCAGGCATGGAATTAAGCATTGAAGTTACAAGAGCAAAAGTAAGTCAATCCTTGTTCCTACGGAATTCATAGTCCCAGGAGAAATCCACCCTGTAAATCAGCAATGACAAGCATTGTAATAAATGAAAATAGAAAATAAGCTTGAGGTACTTTGGAAGGGTCCCTTAGAGGGTTTACAACCCAATATGTGGAGGCTTTCAAGAGTCCCCTGTGGGAGTGATTTCCAAATTGAGATCTATGGAAGAAGGTGAAGTTAGAGAATTTTGGCAGTCTGGAAAGTATCAGCATTTACAGGTTATGTGCAGGAAGGGCAGTGCAAAGATGCCTGAGCAGAAGCATCCACAGGGGTGATGGAAGATCCAGGAAGCATGACTTTATGGAAGCCAAGGGCATAGAGAATTTCTAGAGGGTGATGGTTGTCAAAGTCGATAACTGCAGAGAGGTTAGGGAAGAAAATGATCAGAAAGCAGATGATGGATTTAACATCAATGCCGTAGTGTCCTTGGCAAGGATTAGTTCATGAAATGATAGGAGTAGAGTTCAAAGGGCAGTGGGCCAAAGAGGGGCTTTGAAACTTTGAATGAAGAAAGCTGACAAATCTTTTTAAAAGTAGGGTTATATAGATGAAAGATATAGTACAGTGTAGACACAGAAGGGTTTGTAGGAGTCTTTTGTTCATTTTTAATGGTAGGTCATGTTTAAATATCAATAAAAAGTACTTGGGGTCAGGTGCCAAGTAGAAAACAATTTAAGAGAAGGCATATTGGACTAAAAGAAGGTTGAGAGTATAGGGTCCAATGCATACAATGAGGGATTAGTTCTAGTGGGGAAGGGGGACTCTTTCAAAAGGAAGGACGAAGTAATAGAAGTCTATCTTGTAGATAAGCACTGGGAGTTGATGGTGTCCCTACTTAATATCTTCTGTTTTCTCTGTGATGTAGCATATGGAGCCAAGGCTGGAGTGGAAGGGACAGGATGTTTCCGCAGAGATCTTTTGAAACAATGCTGGAAATAGCACCATTATCTAGCAGCAAAAAAGCCTTAGTTGTGGCTGAATTTATATTCATATAATATTGAGTAATTTTTTTCAACACCATTTAGAAATGAGCTAGAGGAGAAGGAGGACTCTTGGATAGAGAGCAGTGTTTGTATGTTGGACAACAGAGGCCAGACTGAATGATAAGGAACAAGAAAACAGGACAGGGATGATAGATAGCAAAAATCTAACCAGGTGAGCATGCCAGAGTATCAGCAAGATTGGGATTTAGATACATTTATGATAATAACCAAGGAAGAATGCTGAAAAACAATACTTTGAGATGGGATAGAATTTCATATTTCAGAAGTGCAGCAGGTTAGTTAGTTTGTTTTGGTTTTATTGACAAAGTTTATATTCTGGCTTTGGGAGTATATAGATGAAATGAATGCAGTCATTCACAGAGATGAAAATGTTAAGGAACTGAAGAATCAATGAGTTGAATGAGTGCCAATTGGGTGATGGCAAAGTTCTATCTTTCCCCGAGTTCTAATAATGAATTTGGAGGCTGGCAAAAAACGCAGAATGTTAAGGCTCATAATACCTTACCTCTACACAACATTGCTCTCCACACTATCCACGGCCACTATTTAGTCATGCCCCCACACAGTTTACTGTAGGACAGGACATCCACAGCCCATGGAGAAAAGTTTGGAGAGGCAGGCATGCAACGGGATGGGGAAAGGGGCATGAATCAGCTGAGAAAATACAGCCCAGTTTGGAATAAAAATCCAGGAGAGGAAAGGGGACTGGGAGGATTTATATTTGGGACTGGGAAGCATTGTAGGTAAGATTAACTAGCCAAATTTTCCTAAAATTAACCCCTGCAATGTCCTAGTGAATGGAGAAAAGGTCAAGGGTAAGAGGCAGGGTTGGGAATGCATCATTTCTGGGGAAAGTACCTTAATGTGGCTTAGGAGAGAATCCTACTCTAATAGGAAAAGCAGACTGCAGGACTATTTAGTTTCCAGGACACCAACCACTTATGCATTCTCTCTGTCTTTTATCTCATTTCTTCTTTTTTGGCATCCCGCCTCCCTTTCCCTTTTACTTTGCTCTTGCCCCTTCTTTGTTCTGTTTTCTCCACACTCTTTTCTGTTTCCTGTCTCTTCCCCCATCATACAAAACTAAAATTCAATAAAGTGCAGGAATATAAAGCTGTGGCTAAGGACTCTCTGCTGAGACTTTCTTTGCCTTGCTATGGGCACTGTCTAGAAGGAGCCACAATGTTCTGTGTCAGACCCATGATTAACCAGTGGTTCCAACTCAGCCCAAGGCCAGCTGGCTCTGCTTCCAGAAGCAGGCCTTTGCACACAGGGTACCCTTCATTCTTCTTGCCCATGACCTTTCAACAAAGTGTAATTCTGCAAAGCTGATCCTTGTACTTTATTGCTCGACCTGCAAGTCACACGAAGACACATATGGATGTGCTCCCGTGTTTATCTGTGCCATCTGCCCTCCTCCAGTCTCTGCCACTCAGCCTTTGCTCCTTGACTGCTTGTATGTCCCATTGGAATGGCACACATTCACTTCCTTCATAATAAAAGAAAACTCATTCCATATATGATTGTCAAATTCTGAAGGCCTTGGCCAGCAAGAGGTTACCATCAATTGTTGAGCAGTGACTCATTTCATTGTGGGATATTACCTTTTCCTTATTTCAAATAATGTGGCAGCTGGAAGCAATTGGCAGGAGGACTCTTCTTTCCTCCTTGTGGGAGAGATTCAAAAAAATAAAAAAGGAAAGGGAGAGAGAGATACCTTCATGAATCATGAATCATGCAAGTTGTCTCCTACCATGCCAAGGAAATTATCTTCTCTACACTACCTATCAATACCATTGACCTTTGTCATAAAAAGCAGGTCGCTTATATCTATATCCCATTAAAAGGCATCATCCTACAATCACTTCTTCAGTACTATTAAAGTCGTGTCAAAAAGAATCATTGACTTATTGTCAAACACATCCAACCTTCCACATTAATGTACCTAGAGACACCTCACTAATCAACAGGCAAACAATGCCAGACACCAAGGGAAACCCAGGGAAGCCAGTGGGTGTGTGTATTGGGGTGGGGGGGTATCTCTAATTTCATCCTTCCTAGCTGATCTGTGCATGTTCTGTGTCCTGTACATTGGCATGGTTCATGACATGTCGTTTCGTACATCTGTCCTTATATATTTAGAATGAATACTATGTTTTTGCTCTTTCTCTCTGGAACATATCAGTGGCAGAAATTCCATAGTATTTCAGAGGATGTTAGCGAGTCTTCAGGACCCATCTGACCCTAACGTGGCAGTGGGTATTAAAGGGGAGTCAAAAACCACTTACTGAATATATATTTTGGTGGAATTAACAGAAAAATAGAGTTACCAGCTTACTAAATGACAGAAATATCATGTGTTATGTCATTCCAGGAAATAAAACAATAGTTTCACTTGGTTTGGCCAGGTAAGGCTTCCTACAAAAGGTGCATTTGGGGGGGACTTTAATATGGTGGAATTTGAATATCGGGATATGAGCTTTGCGCAGTGGCAGTATCGTAGCCAATGAGGTTTATCCGAGGCGCGATTATTGCTAATTGAATATCTGGATATGAGTAGAGAGATTTCTAGGCAAGAAACCATTGGGAAAATAAATAATTCTGGACATAAGAATATTCAAGGAAGTGAGGGAAATTATGAAGAGTGTCTTGTCTCAAGTTGAGTGCATATTGGTGATAAGAATACAAATGGGGACCGTTTCCAAGATAACTGAGCTCCAGACAAATATCTTTTGATTTTCTCCAAAAGGCCAAGAGTACTTGTTCAAGGTTTTTGAGCCTGTATAATGAAATACATAATGAAAGGAAAGGGGTGGTTTAGGATTATTCCTCAGGTAAGCCAGGTCCATCAGAGGTAAATGAGATTACTGCAGAATTGACAGAGGAGATGAGCACCTGGATTTTACTTGGAGTGGGATGGATTTGAAGGAACTTAGAAAGGATTAATTCACTGAGCTTGTAGAATTAAGACATTATGTACAATTTAGACCCAGGATTTTATTCATTATACTTTCTCTCCCTTCCTTCCTTCCTTCTTTCCTACCTTCTTAATTTTGATTCTTAATTTTAAAGGATATGTTTTGACATAACTATGGAGAAGCTATCTATACGCACCCAGTGCATGTGGCTGAAACTCACCCTCCCACCCAATGTGAAAGGATGCTGGTGTGATCTGGCAGCAGAGAGGCAGAATGGAAGGGACAGATAACCCTGGGTCAGAGACACTTCTTCAGAAGCGCTGCCTCCACTACTGTGGTATTGTGACTTTATACAAGACAGTTGATAGTCCTCTGTCTTTCTAATTCTCATCATTTTATATAGTCATTGTATCTAATCCTCATGTCAACCCTTCATAGTTCTCTCATCCTCAGAGTAACCCTTCACAATCATCCTCATGTGATGGCTGTGTATGATCATCACAATCCAACTTCACATTCTCAAGTCCCAGGCTTACATAGAATTATTCAACTGCATTGACTACTTACCATTTTGAAATCTTTTTTTAATTTTAATTTCTACATGGCACACTCATGACTTTTATCTTAACTCAATGGCCACATAATTTCAGTGTACTTAGATGGCTTTTCCCACTCTGGTTGCAAACACTAAATGGTAGATGGTATGCGGTTTAAGGCCTAAGGTCTCTTTTTTGTTGTCTATACTTTTCCCCTAAGTATTTGTAACCAGTTCCATTTGTATGCTTACAATTTCCAAATGTATATCTCTATTTTTCACATTTATTCAGGACATAGGATGCCTCCAGGACATGCCTTTTTATCCTGGGTTAAGTTGAACTCTTGACTCACTCTCTAAATTCTGCTTCTAAGAGTCTCTTTGGGAGACTACCATCTACTCACCAACTCCAGCCAACAAACTGAAGGAAAATTTTACTTCCTTTCTTTCCCTTACCTCTTACAGCCAATCAGTCAACAAGTAGACACAAAAGTAAGACACTTCCTTAATCTACCTTATTTCTTCTATTTCCATTGCTATCATCCTGATTTTATCCACCATCATTTCTTATCTGGATAACTCCAGTGGACTTTAATTGGCTTCTTTGCTTCTTCTTTACCATTCTCCATTCTTCACCCTATATCTAGAATAGTTGCAGAGAATGTAAAGTAGTTCTCTGCTTAAATTCCATAATGGCCTCACTTAACGCTGAGAGTAAAATCTGATTCCTTACCCTGGATTTCATGACATGATTTACTCTCTTACTTCCCTCAACTCACTGTGTTTAAGATACAAAGGCCTTCTTTCCATTTCTTTGACATACCAATCTCTCTTCTCTTTCAAGGCCTTTGAAATAACCCCTTCCTCTGCCTGGAATGTTCTTCCAATAGATCTTCAATGAGTGGTTTCTCCACTTACCTATAGCCTCATCAGAGGCAGAAAAACCTTCCATTACTGCACAATTTAAAATTGCTACTAATTAATAGCTAATTAACAGCTATTGACTTGTTACTCAATGCATGGGGCAAAGACCAGCAGCCCTGGCATTACCTGGAAGCTTGTTAGAAATTCAGAGTCTCAGGGCACCTGGGTGCCTCACTTAGCTAAGCATCCCACTCTTGATCTCAGCTCAGGTCATGATCTCACAGTTTGTGAGACTGAGCTCCACATCGAGCTCTGCACTGACAATTTGTAGAGCCTGCTTGAGATTCTCTCTCTCTGTTGCCCCCCGCCCCCACTCTGCTTGTGTGCATTCTCTCTCTCTCTCCCTCCCCTCTCTCTCTCTCTCTGTCTCTCTCAAAATAAATAAATAAACTTTAAAAAAGGGGGATGTTTCAAAAAAGAAAGGAAGGAAGAGAGACAGAACAAAAGAAAGAAAGAGAAAGAAAATACAGAGTCTTGAGCTCTACCCAAGACTACTAAATCAGTGCATTGTAAGAAGATCCCTGGTTGATTTGAATGCACATTGTTTGAGATCCACTAACCTAGCACATCACTCTCTTTTAATTTTTTTCTTTAGCACTTACATTTCCTGATTTTCTCTTGTGTATGAATGTTTATTTGTATGAGCGGTACTCCTCATTAGCTATACTAAAAATAAACTCCATGAGAGAACATGGGCCTTGTCGGCACTGTTCACCTCAAACATGTCCCAAAACAAGAGCAGTGACTGATACTCATATGGCATGTTGAATGAATAAATGAAGTATCCACATTTGCCTGAGGCCATACTCATAAGGAGGGCAAAACTTGAGACCCAAACTCTTCCAACCACTTCTAGACTCGCAGTTCATGAAATAAATTATGCAGATCTTTGTCTCTTTGGGAAGGTTGAGGGAAGTTCACAGTCCAAGGGGTCATCTGCTTTCAAACTACATTGAGATTGAAGGGAATATCAGGCCCCTTTCAGCACCCTTGTTTTAGAACAGTGGCAACATTAGGGTTTCTGAGCACTGTCCCCAAAGTTCCCCTGAGTAAGTCTGGCCTTTCAGGGGCCACAGCTGAAGCTGAATTCACCCCACTGAGCTGTTTACATGTAAAGAGTGAATGACAGCATGAGAATCAACAGGCTTGAATGAGGGCTACAGGTTGTGAGGTACCCAGGAGAGAGGTAAGGACCAGATAGAAGAGAATGTCTGGGAAACTGAGTGGTAGGAAGAATCAATTCCCCGAAGAGATATGTCGTTTTATGGGTGAGAGAGAAGGCCCAGTGTATCTTTATTTCCTCATAATCATTTTATTTCTATACCATCATATCACATTTTAGCTTATCAACCCATTCATGACAATAAGATCATCTAAAGGGTTAACATGGAACACATGATATATTTTTATTTTCCCAAACAATGACTTTAATTCTGCAGCCAGTGCTAAAATGTACATATTTTCATTTTCTCCATTTCTTGTTTTCTCTTGCACCATTACCTCCCCTAGTTTTTCACATGGAACTCTTCATTTCCATACAACCTATATCTTTACAACAGGAAAGAGCTAAGTAGCACTGTTTACAGAGTTAAAGTCAGAATTTTGAAATCTAACTCAGATATTCTGGAGGTCTTCTTTTTAATAACATAAGCAAAGTTATTCTGAGGTATAAATAAGCATAGTACAACAAATGTGAAAGATGAGTTCTGAAGTGGAAAAGATAAAAACAGATTGTCATAATTTGGAGAAAAAGAAAGGTAGGAAGGAAGGGAGGGACGGAGGGAGGGAATAAAGGAGAGAAAAAAGTTATGACAGCCAAAAAAGAAAGTGACATTTATCTCCAGTCCTTGCTCTGACTCACCATTAGCAGTCCTGCTATTCTATCCTAGCCAGTATCTTGTTTCAAATTTTCAGAGGCCAGCAGGCTCCATCTTAGTTAGAGTTATTGAGAGATTCGATCATGGCCATCGAAATCTTCCAGAGTGAAAAACATATGTCCTTTTGAATATGTCTACATCCTCATAATATATTTAATCTCTTTATATTAGTATTATAAAAATATATAAAATGGCTTCTCTAATGAGTTAAAGCTGTTTTTATTTATTTATTTATTTTAGAGAGAGCGAGTGCACACGCATGTGCATGTGTGAGCAGGGAAGAGGGACAGAGGGAGAGAAAGAGAATCTGAAGCAGGCATCACCCTTAGCACGGAGCCTGACACATGGCTCGATCAGAATCATGAAATCGAGAGTCACTCAACTGACAGAGCCACCCACATGACCCATTAAAGCCATTTTTAAGAAAACTAAAATATTAAAACAAACACAGATAAAAAACTAAACAGATAGACACACACATGCAAATCAGCCCATTTTTAAAAAAAAAATATGATTCCACACGGTCTTTATGCTTTGATGTCCTTACAACAAATTATTTTTTTCTTACAACAAATTTAGTTAACTTCACACCTTCAGTGTTCTTTTTCCAGAAGTTTAACTCCTATGGTCATATGGAATGATCACCACACATACTTTTGGTCTGGGTTGATATACCTATTTGAAAAACAACCAACGCAGACATCTGCAGGTGAGTTGGATTCACACATACGTGCACTCACACATAGGCACCATGGACACATGCTACAAGCAACTTAGTAGAGCAACATTAAACTCAACTGAATACTTTTCAAAACTATTCATTATGTTCCTGCAACATGTTTCACTTCGTATAGACCCTGGAAAGGGAAAGGCAGCAATGGGAACAAAAAGGAAAAAAAAAACAATGAATAGCAAATCTGGCATTTTCCAACTCAAGAAGCCACAGTTGATTTGAGAAGTGGCAGAACGTATAAGCTGCTTCCAATTTTATTTGAGCGAAATCTTCCATCCCAGCTTTTGTATATGCCTGGCCTCACACATCACAGTTACACACCAAAGCCCGCAGGAACCAGGGTTTTAGATCAGTGTCAGAGCATTTATATTTTTAAAAAATACCCTGAAAATGCCAGCTCTACCCCAGCTAGGATTTCTTCCCCCGTGTCCTGCAGTTAGACTTGTCAACATCAGTAATATACATGATGTTTGAACTTCTTCCAAGTGACTTACCCACACACTCACTCTCCTGAAAAAAATTCAGTGTCTGCCCACCTGCTGTTCAAGTGTAGAGAAGAGATGAAAGATTCTTTTCCCCTGAAATTAAAAAGAACTGAACACAAACAATTCCAACTGAATATGTCAGTTTGTGCCAAGACCTCTTCCGCCCTATCCTGTCCACTGACCTGCTATAGTAAGTCAGTTCCTTGTGACATCCTCTTTAACACAATCAGATGCATTGAAAATTTTTAAACATGCTTGCATTGATCTGATAGGCTGCAATTATTGTGATAGAGCACCTAAAATAGATTTTTTCACCTAACGCTTTTTTAAATGGTGATAAACATAATTGTAACAGCTTCCGTAGGATAAATTGAAGAACCCAATCTCAAAGGAACTAATGCACAAATGCTACTGCTTTCCTCATTTAAAAAAAATAGGATACTTTCATGTATGGTTCTTCTGAGAAATCTTGTGTAAGCCTTTGACCACACTAAATTTATTCATTCTTTCATTCATTTCAATTTTCTTTATTCATCCACTCATTCATTCATTCACTCATTTTTTTTTTTTTTACTGATACTTCAGGGATATCATGTGATAAAGGTAAAGAGAATTTTAAAAATGCATCAATCCGGTTTCTGTATTAAAAAAATTTCTGTTTTTTTTTTTTTGGAGGATGGATTAAATGTACACCTAGAATAGGTAAAATGACAACGTGTTACCTAACAATGCAGGATTTAGGCACAGAGAAAACATATGGTAGTGTTAAGTATGAAAATAAGGTCTAAGAATTTAGTTAAGAGACATTATATAGGCAAAATGTTCAGGAAGATAGGAAGCTTCGACTGGACATTTTATAAATAGGTAGGATTTAAATAGTTGGAAAGGAGTGAAAAAGACATTTTCCATATGGAGGGACAACATAAGCAATTTCAGAAAGTTGGTCATGCATGTACCATGTGGGACAGGGAAGGAAACTAGTGTAATGATGACATTCCTATGATGACATTCCTATGTTAGTTTAAATAATTTATTTGTGGGGTGCCTGGGTGGCTCAGTTAGTTAAGCATCCAACTCTTGATTTCAGCTCAGGTCATGATCTCATGGTGATGTGATCGAGCCCTGGTTTGGACTCTGTACTGGGTAGAAGCCTATTTAAGATTCTCTCTCCCTCTTCCTGTACCCCTCCCCTGCTAGCTCACATGCACTCTATCTCAAAAAACAAACAAATAATTTATTTGCTATACAGATCTTTTTCTATCTCCTCAAGTGTTTCAAAGGCATTTTAGTTATACTGGAAGTGTTAGTTTATTATAAGAAACTCATTTATGTTAGCTCAAGGAATAGTAGGGTGGGGAAGTAAAGGAAAGGGGTGTATATAATTTACTGTCCTGGAACTCCAGGAGAAAAGATAGAGGTCATAGCATTTCTAGTAGTCATAAGGGAAAGAATTTGTGGTAGATTTTCTTCTAGTTTTCCATTTGGCTATTCTATCAATCTTAGCTTCTTTCCGTACGTCTTGTCTTCTTACTTTTCCCTCTGTTTCTTGCTTCTTTACCTTGACCTCTTAATTTTTATCCTCTCTTTTTCTGTGCCTCTTGAGTTATAGATTCTACTTCCTTTGTCTTTGGATTAGTCTTTCTTTTAAGTTTATTTATTTATTTTGAGAGTGAGAGAGAGAGTGGGGGAGGGACAGAGAGAGAGAGAGAGAATCCCAAGGAATCTCTGCACTGTCAGCGCAGAGCCCAGCACAGGGCTCGAATTCACAAACCACGAGATCATAAACTAAGCCCAAACCAAGAGTCAGATGTTTAACCGACTGAGCCACCCAGGCACCATGAGGCTTACTCTTTTTTTTAATTTTTAAACGTTTTCCAATTTTTGAGAGAGAAAGAGAGAGAGAGACGAGTGAGGCAGGAGCAGAGAGAGAGAGGGAGACGTAGAATCCAAAGCAGGCTCCAGGCTGTAAGCTGTCAGGACAGAGTCTGACACAGGGCTCAAACCCATGAACCATAAGATCATGACCTAAGCTGAAGTTGGATGCTTAAGCAGTTGAGCCACCAGGGTGCCCCCCATGTGGCTCATTCTTAATATAAGTTCATTCACAGTCCCTCATTCTGTGTTTTTCCATTCTATTTCCTGAAAGCAAGAATCTGGTTGCCCAGGTCATTCACCATTGGGCAGATAGTTCAAATCAGGTTACTCATATATTGTCAAATAGCCTTTGAGTCCAGGGCACTTCCCATCCAAAAAGTTATATTCAGCGAGTGCTCCAAAACATGGCTGTCTGGGCCTTCTCCCTCAAAGAGACCTGTGGACAGAAGAAGCTGTGGTAATGGAGGTCACCAGGATTGACCCATGTAATGGAAAAGGAGATAGGGACCATATTTACTTTGTAATCTCTTCCAAAAGAGATGGCTCATTCATGTAGTAATGAATTTATTGTCTATTATGCTACAGATAGTGATGAAACCTTTATTTTCAATTGGTTACTTAATCTCCAGTACAATTTTCAAAGTAGTTAATATTATTATTACCATTTTAGAGGTGAGGAAACTAAAATCAAAAACATTAAGCAATTTATCATAAATCAGATAGCTAAGAACTCATGTAACTTGGGTTTTAATACATGTTTATTAAAATTGAAAGAGGATTTGGTTCTTCCATCCCTAACTTCCATACTCCTTCATTATACAACTCTGATAATTTCAGAGAGAATTTAATCCTGTACTTGGTGACTTCAAACTGGTGTAATCAATCATTTGATGAACCAAATAATTGCTTTTGCTCTCTCATTTACTTTAATTATGGGAAACATTGGGTAACACTAGTTCATATTTGTCAAATGTGAAACTAGAAAAAAAATTTTTAGACCTATTTTAATTTTAAAGTACTCCTTTTGAATTATCTATTTTTTCTAAAGTAGACTTCCCTTGGGGTACCTGGGTGGCTCAGTTGATTGGGCTTCCGACTTTGGCTCAGGTCATGATCTCACAGCCCATGGTTTGGAGCCTCAAGTCTTGCTCTTTGCTGACAGCTCAGAGCATGAAGCCTGCTTTGGGTTCTGTGTCTCCCTATCTCTCTGCCCCTACCCCACTTGTATTCTCTCTGTCTCTCTCTCTGTCTCTCAAAAATAAATACACTTAAAAAAATAAAGTAGACTGCCCTTATGTTCTACATGTATGTAACTGATGATATTGCTTAATTAAATTGTCCATTCTTCTTGATTGCAGAGATTGTTTATTTTTAATGACTTTTTGTACTGAAAGTCACAATACTTCTAAGAAAAAGATTTGAGTCTGTTACCATTTAGCAATAGTAACCTTCTGCTTAAGGAATGTGGATATTCGTAAAACTGGATCTGTTATTTATATAACGCATTCATTCTGAAAATAAAACTTATTCAGTAAGTCATTGCAGCACAATCTGAGACAGGAATGCACAGAGTACTTCCTGAAGTACAACCCCTTCTTAGCTACTATAGAATGTCCAAACCAGTATTCATGGTCTCTGGCCTCAAAGAATGTGAAAGATTTCATATATGAAATGTACTCAAAATAAACAGGGCATAAAAATAAGGTGTAATGTAGGCAACAAAAAGGATAATATAGAAAATGCATAACACAGAAATTCAGAACATTAAATCAATGTGGGTTGGAAAAGTCAAGAAAAATGTGATAGGACTAGTGATGGAAAGTTTAAGGTTGAGAGTCAAGAAAGATACCTATGAACATATTAAGGCTTGTTTAACTTATATTCTGCTAAGAATCAAGCATACTTTAGAGTGAAAGACACTGAGTGAAGCTAAATAATTAGGATATGGATTTTACTTTATTTCAGACTTGGAAATCCCAAAATATATAACACTTTATAAAAACCATCCATCAAAAATTCTAATTATTCTATTCCTGCTTTCCTCCTTGCTTCTACAATAGAGATAAATTATTTGGTAGTTAATTTTTTCTCTATAGCAAATATCTAGTTATGTTAAGGAAATTAACATTGTCTGGAGACACCCATGTCAGGTTTTTCTTTTAAGGAATGATTTAGTCTGTGCCAAAAATGAAAGATCCCCCTGTCTTCTTCCATCCTCAAAACCTTGCTCACTTGGAACCCAAGAGGATGTGTATACCAAGTTTTGTTCTTTTCTTGCTTTAATTTTCTGTAGTGGTGAATGATTAGGAATGAAGGTCTATATTAGTCTTGCCTGATCAATTTTGTAAAACTGCTTAGGACAACATATTGTCATTTCCATTTTGGCCAGCAAAACAAAGTTGGAAGGAAAAAACCAGCAAGCCATTGGCAACGGAAAATGTTCTCTTTTCAAGGATGGAAAGACATCTGTTCAAATAGTTCCATTTTCCACTTTTGTGATATTTTAAGGATCTTATGGAACTCTGACCTTTATTATCTAACTTCTGGCTTTCAGGACTCTGAAAATTTAAGTCCTCTTTATTAATAATTTCAAGAATCACTCTATTACCCTATGAGAACAAATTAAATGCAAAAGATGTATTTTAGCCATAAAAGAGCTGGATATTCTGGAATTCACAGTGCTTGAGTATGCTATTTAAGAGGTCTGAATGTGAAGATGTTGCTCTGAAACCCAGAAGGCATCTGAACATTTATATTGCTTGGAATTCATTGGGATTCTTTGACCTAAGGATTTTTGTCTTTCAATAAATGCATTTGTTTGTTTTTCAGCCACTCTTTCTTCCAAGTTAGCCACTTTTTCATTCTATTATATCTTCTTGATGATTGCATTCATGTTAAATTTTTTTAATCTATCCTGCATGACTCTTGACTCTCATATTTATTATCATTTGTCTCTCTCTGAGCTACATTACAGATTTAAAAAAAAAAGGTTGCCTATTTTCCATGTTTCTTATTTTCCCTTTAGTAGTGTCTAATCTTCTATTAATGCATCTATAAAGTTTTTATTTTCAAATATTTTATTTATTTTATTTCTCCAAGTTCCATTTACTCCAAATCTAGTTAATAATACATAATCTCTTGTTTCTTGTTCTTAGTTTTAAACATCCCATTTTTGTTTAAATATATTAAACATAGTTAATTTACATTTTGTGTTTGATAATTTTAATACCTAAAGTCTTCATGGGTCTGATTCTACTATTTGTTGTTTCTTCTATTTTTTTTTAATTTCTTAAAATGTTTATTATTTATTTTAGAGAGAGAGAGAGACAGAGTGCAAACATGGGAGGGGAACAGAGAGAAGGAGACACAGAATCTGAAGCAGGCTCCAGGCTCCAAGCTGTCAGCACAGAGCCTGATGCAAGGCTCGAACCTGTGAACCACAAAATTGTTCCCTGAGCTGAAGTTGGACGCTTAACCGTCTGAACCACCCAGGCGCCCCTTATTTCTTCTATTTTTAACTGATAAAGTGCTCTAAGATAGATAGATAGATAGATAGATAGATAGATAGATAGATAATGGATAGATATATTCATAGATACACAGATAGATACATAGATAGATAGAGGTGTTTTTTTCCACTATGAGCTTCTCATTTTCCTTGGAATAATGTCTGTGGGAATTTCTGAACCCTTAGTGAAAGTAGCATTCTGCCACAGATGAATTACAATTAAATTACAATTATTTATAGTCATTGAAGGGGGAGTTTATGTAGATGGGGAAGGGGGAGGGCACTATCAAACAGCTCAGGAACATTTAAAGTTTAAGTTCTCTACTTCAGGCTGTTCAGACCACCACAGAAGAGAAGATAACCAACCTATAAGAAAGCTGGCTTATGATTATAAATTCAAGAGATATTTTTCTTTCTACAATGCCTAGGTCAAGACAGGCAAGTTTTTTTAAGTTCTCCTTTTGTGCAGTGGGTGGAACACTTTGGGTTCCTAACTTTATGGAGTGGTCCTTTATTAGACTCTCCACTTTGAATTAATCTATGCATCATCCCTTACTCCTGTGATTTAGGCTGAAATAGAATTAAAACAGGCTTTTGCACCCAATAACTGCCCTGGTTTCCAATTCTTATTTCATTTTTGCGGGAAAAGTGTTTAAAATTTTATGTGATATTTTAGAGTTCTTTTTTCCCTCTTCTTCTTAATTCAAGAGGATCATTGGCCTATCAGTCAGGCAAATGGGATTATGTTTGACCATCAACCTGATGCCTGATAATCTGACTTTCTGAATGTATAAGTAGAACTGAATGATTTGAAAAGTTGCTCCTTCAGTTGGGCAGTTAGGAAGAGGTCCCTGTGTGCCAATGATAGAAGCTATCCACTGGTTAACTAGGGTAGTCCCAAAAATTTGAAACTTGTACTCATAGAAAATGCCCCTTATCACCAGTCTTATTACTCCAGCATGAGGGCAATTTGTTCTTCCCTTTTTCTCGTATAATTTTCAAATTGCCTTGGTTGTGGTCTTTGCCTACATGACTTTCTCTGATATAAAAATTAACTCGATTTCACGTTTATAAAGGAAGTGAGAAGATCAGGGATATTGAGGCCATGATTTTTCTTCTGAGAATTTGAGTAGGAATACACCTTAGGAAACACTCTTCTTGAAAAAGAGGAGTGGAATACATTCATTTAGTGCTTTCTTCTCATCAAAGATACAATTTAAACTTTTCTATATTATTCAATATCCTCAACCTATATAAATTTATTTCCTACATTTTCTTCCCTCTTTGTTTGACTTTAAAAATTATTTATAGTTACCTGAACATGCTGGGATATTTCTTGGCTCTTTCTTTCTGCACATGCATTCTCCTCCTCCTCTTAAATATGTCAAACTCTTATGCTCTAATACCTATCTTAATTGCTCATCTGGTTATGGATCCTTCTTGAATCCTCTCTCTATCCTCTGCCCTGAGAAGTGTTCATCTCTTCCTTTAGGCTATCACTGTACCTTTTATGCAAGTCTATTAAAACAGCTATCAGCCATAATCAAACAATTTATGTATATTCTTCTCTCCCTTAATGACATCTGAGCTCCTTAAAGGTGAAAGCAGCAACTTTTTCATCTTTATATAGTCAATGCTAGAGAAAATTATAATTACTCAATAAATGATTGATTCATGAATGAATTAACACACCAGACACTGTCAGTACCTGCTTTCATGAGCTTAGGTATATATGATGGCCAAAATGAACACATATAAAACAATGATCAACCAAGGCAGTCAGAGATCCATGATGTATGATTCAGAAACCAGCTGTTACAGAAATTTGTATATTTACTCCAGGCTCAAGACCATCTTACTATATGTTTTCTCCTTTGATTAATCATGACATCAGCCTGGATGCTATGAGAATTGGAATATTGATATCTCAAATCCCTTCCACCTGCAACATCCTACTTACAGTGTGGCTTCACATATGTATAGAGGGATATATTATGCATTTAATTGACTTCATCTGATTTTCTCCAAAATTCCTGATGGATATTAGGTCAGATATAGCTATACTAATTTTGCAGACCATGACATTTTGTTCAAGAAAAGTCAGTGTGTCAAGATTAGTCTTTACAGTCAATTACTGTTTGTTGTTCAGATTACCGTCGTAGTAGAATAAGCAGGACTAGCCTACCAGTAATTGGAATCCTGGTCTGACCATCAGCCCACCATGGCCATATGAAGGTCATACACCCACAGCTGAATATTCAGCCCAATTATCTGAACAAGCTAAGATGTTGAGCAGTTAAAGTGTCGTTTTATTAAAACCTTCTTATGGAGGTTTGAACCACCACATTATCAAATGGGAATTCTAGCTGGGCATCTGAATCTCTGTTTTCTCTCTTTGTGCATTTCACTTGTGTCATAGTGCTTGTTTCTTTGTTGTTTTCCTTTGATTTGCTTTGGTGTTTTTTTGTTGTTTTTTTTTTTTTATTTCCCATTTGCCTTGCTTTTCTAGAATTTTGGGGTAAATAAGAAAATGGCTGTTTTCTTATGTGTTTATGGGGTTAAAAAATTGAAGAAAGCCATCTTTACCATCATCTTCTGCCAATATTCTATCTAAGAATGAAAATTGAACAAATTTCTGGTCAGTGGTAAGAGTGAGGATGTGCTTCCAAAAGAAAGGCTCAGTTGCTCATTGAGCTGCTGGGCAGCAGCAGGGACTGTGAGGGTTGGGGAGCCTTGGTTGCTGAGAGCTATGGGGCGAGCAAACAGGCATTTGCGTGTGAGTTGCCTGGGTACTGGGAAGCATCTGAATGGATATGAGGTGATGTTCAACCCCATTGTGTTTATATGAATACACATTACCATTTCCCGCAAGGAAGCTGATAACAGCACCATGATGCTTTGCTATAAAATCCATTGAACATTTTCCTGCATGTTTTACTCTTTAAAATGGCTCAGGAACGGGCATGGGAAGTGCCATTGCCCCTCTGTAACATTCTCTTTCCCCAAATGAGAACCCATTGGAACACACTGTAGGGGTGTTTCAGTGCAAAATGCTTGGCATAGACAACTAGAGCAAATGAGGGATTTTCCTTTAAACGCAGCAGGTTTGGGGGTTGAGTGTGGTGGGGGTGGGGTGGCATTCATTGTTTTTCTCTTCTCTGTATTTCTATGTTAAAGCTTACAGGAGCAGATAAAGAGCAAGGGGATTTAATTATGCGTAAATGGAAGACAATGAAGAGTCCTTAGGAGTGTAATTAGCTGTGGATGTAGATGTGTGCATTCTTGTAGCTGCATTTTATTTGCATAGGAGTAAAAAAGTTCAGAAACACATAGGTTCGGAACATGTTAAAAGACCTTTTGGCCACAGAGGCACATTCAGAGGTTAGCACAGCATTCTGCAGATAGCACTTGTTCGCACTGAAATCATAAAATAAAAGTGAAAAACTGCCCCACTCAAAAACAAAAGCAATAATAATAGCAAACATTTATCCAATAAAAGAATTCCTTCCGTAGCAAGGTAACAATATTTAAATGTGCTCTAAAATCTTTTTTTTACAAAAAGAAGAGAAAGTAAAAGAAAACCTTAAACCTATGGCTAGAGTTCTGTTCATAATTCAGTGTCTTCTGCCTCTAAGCAGTCTAGGCATGGAATCTAGAAACACGTTGATGCAATTGGAAAGTAAGATCATGTCACTGGGATATGAGAAGTGAAAAACTGCTGTATTATGGTTGAAGTTCTGTATAACAAATACATTCCTCTCTGTATATATTTTATTAAAGAAATATCAGTACATATTATGCTTGCTTAAGGTGATGGATTCCTGCAGCCTGGAAATGTCTTCACTTTTCATAACCATTCTTGATAACCTGTCCTAATACTTAATAATAACCTTTCGCCTGTCAACAGATATGGCTCAGTCTCCATCACTTAAATCCTTCCTTTTTTCCTTCTGGTTCATTTCCTTCTGATCTGCTTTTGGTGAAACTGGAGGACAATTACGCTCTCTTTTGTAGTATAACTGACCTTGTGTGTGTGTGTGTGTGTGTGTGTGTGTGTGTGTGTGTGTGTGATGGTTCTTCCCAACTCAGGACAGACCCTGTGGCAAGGGGTCCTACCAGTCTTTGTCCAGAGTTGGGGAAATTCTCTTTCACTGTGAGAAAGGAGAAGCAAAGTTCAGTGACCTGTATCATTAAAGAATATTTAGGTGAAAGACTATCAAGTCATTTAGGTACTGAAAATGGCTCCTCAGCGGCAAGGAGGATCATTAAGGATACTAAGAGAAGATATTAACCAATCAGAGGTAAGAATCAATTAGATGAAATAGACAGGGAGAAAGAAAAGAATTAGATCAGGAACACCTTACCTGGGTAAGCAGGCCATACTGAGAAAAGTTAAAGGAGAATTGGAGTTAGTAACTGGGGAAACAGGGGTGAAAGGGCCACGGATAGGATGGGAGGAGCTGGGAAAATTGTATAGGACCATGCCTGAAGGTGGAAACAAATGACAAGGTCAGATGTTACCTGAGTTCTGTGCCAACTGGAAAACTTAAGTGACACTTAAGAAATCTCTCTTCCATTTGGTTTTTGGCTAATCACAAAGGACAATTTTGCCCTTGCATATTTTAAGATATGACCCATCACCACTGTGCCACACGACTCCTGTGAGACTCATGGATCACTCCCTTACCTACCTGCCTTTATGGGAACCCAGGTCCCTTTCTTTTCATTGAGATGTTCTTCATAAATGAATGTTCTCCCTATTCAGTAACCAAAATATAATCATCTCCTTCACTGTCTGGTGCATTTTGTCTTTCATGAAATAATATACATTTCTTCCAAAAGTGCCAGCTGAATCTACAAAGCTTTATTCCCCAGTGGCATTATCATCCAGGAAATGATAATGTCCAACTTTTAAAAAGCAAAAGAGAAAGGGGGTAAGAGTAACTTAGGACCACTAAAGTCTTCATCTTCTCTGATAGAAGTTTCTTCTGAGTCTAAGAGATTGAAGTGTCCCAGGGCCAGATGAGCTGTTTAGTTTGGATCCTCACTCACCCCCAAACTCCACAGGATGAATGTGAATAAGTAATGAGGGATGAGAGACAATTCTCAGCATGGGGGATGATACAGTCTAATATGGATTTCCTTTCTTCAGTCTTCCTATAGGCCCTCCAGAGTTAACTTTGGGATAATGATTGCCAGTCTAGAAAGTGGACTTAGCAACTGAAGCTCACTCTTTTCTGGAGATGGGGGCAAATGCAGTCACTTTTACATTCAACTGCTACTTTGAGTTCAATGCTGAGAGCAGGCCACCCCCCTGAGTTCTTAGCACCTCACCTTGGGGTGCAAATGCACTTCACTGTAGCCCCAGCTACAGAGACTCAATTAATCAGCTTTATTATATTCTGTGTTATATTACTAATTTACTGTATTAAATTATTTTTTAAATAGGCAATATATATGTACTCAAGACAAAATTGTATATATGTAAAACGATATACAGTTAAAATTAAGTTTCTCTTCCACCCCGGACTACTGGTCCTTATTCCACTCCCCAGAGGCAAATACAGTTACCAGGTGTATTGTATTAAGTGTTTTCGGCATTTATGTGATGTGTGTGTATGTGAGATAGAGAAATGTTATGTATGTACATTATATATATGCTATATATAGTTTAATATTTTTGTATTTGTATATTATATCTGTGATATATTTTGTGAGGAAACAGTATATATCAAACTATACTTTCTATTCTGTACTTTGCTTTTTCAATTTACTAATCAGTATGCATTAAAGATCCTTTCAGATCCATATATATAAATCTGCCCCATTATTTTTAATAGCTGCAAAAATCCATCAGATTATATGCCATAAAATATTTAAGCAGTCCCCAAATGATGGGCATATACGTTGTTTCTGATCTTTTCAAACATAAAAAAAACAGCACCTGGAATTTTCTTGTTCACACATAGTTCTTGAGTGTTTGCCTGTATATCTGGAGGATAAATATCATGTGAAGGAATTTAGAAGCCAAAGAGTAAATGCATTTGTATTTCTGACAGGTATTGTTCGACTGCCTTCTGGAGGTGTTGCACAAATTTTCACTCCTTCTGCACTGTTTCCTCACATCCAGAGTGACACACAGTGGAATCAGCTTTGTAGTCTGAGTATATACAAGTAATTAAAATGTTATTTCTCTGCGTACAAAATTTTTCTCTTGTTTTCAATAATTAACTTTTCTAATGGCTATGTCACCTTCTCAAATAGACTGGTGATCTTCAATGCCAGAATATTCTTCTGTCTTCCTTCTCTCATTCCCTAGCACCTAGCACATAGCCCCATATATGGAATGTACCCAAAACAGTTTGATTCATTGATCCTATCCCAAGCATTGATTAGGTGTGCTAATCACTTGAGTCATTGTGCCATTCTTCTTTTTTTCTCCATTACAAAGTGGCCTCATTAGGAATAAGAACAGAAAATGGCTCTCACTTCCTTGTCTGTGTTATTGATATTTCATGAGGAGTGTTTAGGTGGAGGGATAAATACAAACTCAGTCTCACATGTCAATAGAATGAAGGAGGATGTATGTAAATGAACCTTTTGACAGGAGGTAGGACTTAGAGTTTCTTTGCCTGTGAATTCTTCATTTGTGAAGAATGTTTTCCCCCAGGGAAGTAAAACAAGATTTGATTCAGTTTTTTTCCTAAATTAAATTAAATGAAATGGTCATATGATCCCCAAGGGGAGACATACTTCACATGCTGATGGGCTGATGGCTTACTCCAAAGCAAGTAACTTTTGAATAAATTGGAACTGTCTCTGATGAGACATGGGGAAGGAAATGAATTGATGTGCTGGTCTAATGAGCAATATTGTTAAAAACCCATCCCAAAGATCATGGTGTGTTCATGGCAGGTAGTTGAGTGTTATGTTCAGCTGAGAAGAGTGTTAACTGCGGTGAACGTTGCTGGTGTTTGTTTGACTATTTCGTCATCATTTGCCTATACCCTCTGGGAGCTAAATAATAGGTTGGGAAGAAGAATTCCTTATTTTTGATCATAAATCTACTAAAATGACATTCCCCCCATTTCCAAGTCAACACTGGGTTTTAATTTAGAAAATCAATTAACACAGGGAAACTAAAGAGACTCCATGAAATAAAAGATGTCTTTTTTCCTTTCCTCCTTTTCCTGCTTCTGTTCTTGCAAGGATGTGCACCCCCACATTACCTGCCTTAATGTATGTCCTCCTTGTAAAGGTCAAGCAGTTAATGGTTACTTTGGAGTCTTCCAGCACAGTAGATAACATCTAAGGAGTGACAGGTGATGTCATCATGAGCATTCTCGAAGACCACTGACTGCAAACACCTTGACCTCAAGACCCCTGGCTCCAGGGCACACGGATTTATGGAGGATGCTTGAGCACTGGTCCTGAATGCCTGAGAGGACATGTACACCAGATCACTGCCCTCAATAAAAACTCCATACCTCCAAGCTAAGATGCGACTCATGCTCCTTTTCCTTTCTGAGTCTCCCAGATACTCTGTCTGTATCTTCTCTATGTCTTCAATAAACTCTCTTCTAACTCCTCTAGACTTGCATTTGATTTTCATCCTTCAGGAAGCCAAGGACCCTCTTGGCCAGTCCTTGAGGGATCCCTCTTGTTCCTAGGACCTGGCCTGCCTATATCAGATTAGATCTCATTCTGTTGAAATTTGGGTATTTTTTACTTCCACCCTTGTTGCAACTTTGTAATAATACTCACGAAGAATTTATAAAATGTTTATTAAGTGACTAGTCCTGTGTTATTTACTGTAAAAGCACAAGGCAAAAATAAAGACACTTTCTAGATCAAAAAAACAAAGGAAGGGGTGCCTGAGTGGCTCAATCATTTAAGCATCCCAATTCGGCTCAGATCATGATCTCACAGTTCATCAGTTTGAGCCCCACGTCAGGCTATGTGCTGACCGCTCATAGCCTGGAGCCTGCTTTGGACTCTGTGTCTCCCTCTCTGCCCCTCCCCACTTCTCTCTCTCTCTCTTAAAAATAAATAAACATTAACAAAGAGAAAAAAAAGGGACATTATGTATGTATGAAACAAGTAGGACCTTGATAAGGCAATAAATAAAGAACCTACCTTTCCCACCTAGCTCCAAGTCCTGACTTTCTTGCTTCCAACCTTGACTTCCCCATTTATATGTTTTTTTTTTAATTTTTAAAGTGTATTTATTTATTTTGAAACAGCATGAGTGGGGGAGTGGCAGAAAAAGAGGGAGAGAGAGAATCCCAAGCAGGCTCCATACTGCTAGCACAGACCCTGACACAGGGCTGGAACTCACAAACCACAAGATCATGACCTGAACCAAAACCACAAGTCAGACACTTAACTGACTGATCCACCAAGGCACCCTGAGGCTTACTCTTTAAAAAAAAAAAAAAAATTTTTTTTAAATATTTATCAATTTTTAAAAAATTTTTTAGGTTTATTGATTTATCTTGAGAGAGAAAGCACGAGTGGGGGAGGAGCAGAGAGAGAGAGAGAGAGAGAGAGAGAGAGAGAGAGAGAGAATCCTAAGCAAACTCTACATTATCAGCACAGAGCCCGATGTGGGACCTGAACTCAGAAACTGTGAGATCATGACCTGAACTGAAGTCAGACGCTTAACCGACTGAGCCACCCAGGGGCCCCTAATGTTTATCAGTTTTTGAAAGAGAGGGGAGGGGAGAGAAGAGAGATAAAGAGTGAATGGGGCAGGGGAAGAGAGAGGGAGACACAGAATCTGAAGCAGGCTCCAGGTTCTGAGCTGTCAGCACGGCTGAAGTCAGAGGCTTAACTGACTGAGCCACCCAGGCACCCCAATAAATGGTTATTCTTAATTGAGTGACAGTTATATCCCTTAGATCATGGTAGATTTATTCTGATTTTTTCTTTCTCCAATTGCTGTGCTCACTTAGTAGAGGGACCATCAACTCTAGCCCTCCATCACCAAAAGTAGCAGGCTTGAATCTGAAACAGCATTGAGAAAAGACTAGAAACACACCAGGGTTACACTTTTTACATAAGCCAAAAATTATATATTGTATTTCACAAATAGAAGTTGTTCCATGGAATGGTGATTCAAAACATTAAATAGGAGCTCACGAACTGTTGAGATCATGACCTGGGCCGAAATCAAGAGTCAGGTGCTCAACTGACCGAACCACCCAGGTGCCCCAATGTTCCCCATTTACCCAGGCTAGATATAATAGAATCGTACTGATGTGAATTCATATCCCACCTCCTGCACTGAACTGTGTGGCCTCCAGCAAGCTAATTCACTTCTCT
The DNA here is from genome assembly GCF_018350195.1 of Panthera tigris. Lineage (NCBI taxonomy): Eukaryota > Metazoa > Chordata > Mammalia > Carnivora > Felidae > Panthera > Panthera tigris. The sequence continues at coordinate 60,365,157 of NC_056671.1, read as the reverse complement.
TAGCCTTGCCTTGCTTTGCCTTTGCTGCTACTTGTAGATAAATAAGAAAGTTTCCCTCCCACATCTGTTACAAGGATTGGAAATAATGCATGCAAGCAAGTCAGCAAGCACATAGTAGGTATGACAGAAATTTCAGACTTTGGAATTATCCCTTGGAATCCCCACTCCTTTATGCACTTCAGCTAATCTCTTAGGTATTTATTTCCTTTGTGATTCCCATTATCTTTTTCTTCCTTGGAATCCCGTGGCCAGTACCCTAGTTCGGCTCATGTAAGTGGTCTGTGGTTTCTTCCCCTTGCCCACTCTGTCCACTAGAACCAGAATCTTCTTTCTCAAGTCCTGTTTTCAAAATGGCACAACACTGGCTTCCATTTCCTGCTTAAAAAAAGTAAAGGGCCTAAATGCTAAGTATGCACTATAACAGGGAGCCATGGGATATGTCTGTTTTCTTCCTTCTTCCTCCCTTTCATACAGCCTTTCCTCAATCACACCAGACTCCTCACCACATGTCCAAATATTCTGTGTGCTTCCTCTTTTGGGTCTTTCTTCATTGCCAGGTACCAACTCCTATTAGCCTTCAAAGCTCACCTCAACTATAACTTCTAACCACTTAACTTACATTTCTGGTTCTATAATTTTGTTCACACCCTTCTTAGAATACTCAGCACCCACTTCTTCTTTTTTTAAAAAAGTTTATTTATTTATTTTGAGAGAGAGTGAGTGAGAGAGTGAGAGAGTGGAGGAGACACAAAGAAAGAAACAGGGAGGAAGAGAGTCCCAAGCAGTCTCCACGCTGTCAGTGTGGAACCCAATGCCGGGCTCAGACTCACAAACTGTGAGATCATGACATGAGCTGAGATCAAGACTAGGATGCTTAATGGACTGAGTCACCCAGGTGTCCCTCACTTCTTTTAAACTGTAGCTGTTTGGTGCCATTCTTCATTTCTAGATGATATTAAATCTCACTGAAGGCAGAGGAGTGATATTTTTTGTTTCCAGAGACTGGATTGTATTTGCTTGGGATGCAGTGTGACACAGTGGCTAATAGGAAATGTTGGATCAGACTGCCTGAACAGTCTACAAGTCTACATTTTGTTCTCTGTGTTGAACAAATCTGTTATATCCACCTCAGTTTCCTTCATTCCATTCATTAATTATCGATAAATAAATGAATAAATAATTTTCCAAAAACTTCCAAAAATGTAATTCAGACAGCTATTATGTGCTCAGAGTGCAGTGGTGAACAGACTTTATGGGCCTGGGACCCGTGTATCCACATAGGCCCTGAGCTGAGAAGGGCCTTGTACTTGGCTTAATGTCCTGTTACCATCATCTGGAAATTCTTAATAATTTTTTAACAAGAGGCCCATATTTTCATTTTCCCCTTGGCTCTGAAAATTACGTAGCCAGTCCTGATGGTGAGTAAAATAAACAGGGTCCCTGCTTTTACGGTGAGACAGAACATAAGCAAGCAAATTTAGGAAGTGAAAAAGGAAAATATCAGCGATAAATGCTATGAATTCCTAGGTGGCAACTTTAAATTCAGTGATTGGGGAAAACCTCTTAAGTTTACATGTAAAGCTGAGATTGGAATGATAAAGCTTACCATGTAAAATGCTAAAGAACATTCCAGGAAGAGGAAACAACACGTGCTAAGATGTTAAGGCAGGAATAAAATGAAGGGTTTACAAAATATTGTTTTGGGGAAAGAAAGAGCAAGGAAGAGAATGATAAGTCTAAAGATTAGCCTGGCCCAGATCATTAAGGCCAAGACACAGGGTTTGCATTCTATTCCCAATGTGATAGGAAGCCATTATAGGGTTTATAGTGAGGACATTAAATTTGATTTATATTTTAAAAGATCACACTTTTCCATTATATTAAGACAGAAATGGAGCAGGCATATCAGGAAGAAGACTACCTCACAAGTCCAGACAAGCAATGATGGTGGATTGAAACTTGCTGGTACCCAAGAGGTTCGAGAGAAGTGGCCATATTTAGGATATACGTTGGAGGCAGAGTTGATAGGATTCCTGATAGAATGGATTTGGGGAATGAGAGAAAGAGAGGTATCAAGGATAGCACCTAGATTGTTGGTGACGATGTCATTTATTGAAAGAGGGAAGCTGGGCAAAAACAATTTTAGAAGGTGTATACTGTGTGTTCCTGCACATCAACGTGGGGAAGTTAAGAGGGAAGACAGGTATTATCACCAAAAAATAGAGATAACAGCACACACTTCATGTAATTATTGTACATATTCAATGAGATGATACATGTAAAGAATTGTGTCCCACGCCTACCACACAGAGGTGTTCAGTATATGCTACTTATTTGCTATTTCTGAAATGTGTAGCTAAGTGTAATTGCACTTGTGATTCAGAGAACTTCATAGTAGTAAAAGTATATCTGAGAGGTCTGAACGATTAGCTAACTAGATGGCTACAAAGATTTTAAATAGGACAAGGGATGAGATAAGACTTGTCCCTCTCTTTAAACAAATCACTTTTTCTCAATAATACCTCCATATTTCAATGGTTTCTTTTTTCAGAGTCTCTCTCAGAATACAGGAGCCAAAGACCCAATGAGTGAAAGAATACAAAATAAAGACATGTATGCAGCAAGGAGAAAGTACACATTCTACACTATGAGCAAACAAGCTATTGACAAGAACTTCTTCAAATATTCTGTAATTGACACTTGATTCAAATTTCTACCCTTAGCACCCATTAGTAGGATCTGGCTTTATTTTGGAAGCCACGGAATTCCTATTGTGAAAATAGAAGTAGGATTTATTATTTTTTTTAATGTTTATTTATTTGACAGCGGGAAGGAGGGGCAGAGAGAGGGAGAGAGAGAATCCCAAGCAGGCTTCCTGCTGTCCACGTGGAGCCTGACGCAGGGCTCAATCCCATGAACCCATGAGATCATGACCTGAGCTGAAACCAAGAGTTGGACTCTCACCTGACTGAGCCACCCAGGCGCCCCTGGAAATAGGATTTAATACATAACATCTTTGCTTTAAATGTCCTTCTAGTATTCTGTATGTGTAAAGCTGTTCTTACCACCAGCAGGGAGTCCTGGCTCTGGAAAAAGCTGCTTTAACTTGTCATTGGTTGGTTAGTGTGACAGAGAGTGGTCAGTCAGACCTAGACCTGCTGGTTAGCCTGCAGACATCTAAATGACTTTTGATGTCTCTTTTTCTCTCTTATTCTTCATCTCAGGATGCAGAAAGTACACCTTGAAGAATTTTAAATAACATAAGTCATATATTATTGTATATGTAATCATATGTTGTCTAGCATCAAGATTACTGACGGCTATATTAAAATATTTTTGAAGTTGTGTCCTTGAATAGTATCTAAATATTGAAGTAATGAACGTATTCCCAAATGTAGTCTTATTTGCTAGGTAATATGTAAGCATATTTTGGAATACAAAACAGTGCAAAGAGAAACCTGCTTGGAGGTGAGCGAGCTGGCTCTGGCTTCGCCCCAGATTTGTTCCTCTGGCCCGGAGTCACTTCCGATCTATCAAAAAGATGCAAAACCATGTGGTCTTACTAGCACTCCTGTATGGAAGTGAAAGTTAAGATACAAAACAAAACAAAATAGTGGCGGTGAGTACAATTTGCAATGATACAGTGTCAGACAGCAGAAGGAATGATTATAAATAGCATTTCTGCTGCCCTAAGTCCCTCTCAGGGTCTCTCCAAATTTACCCTCTGCTGACTGCAGTTCCTGCAAAGCATTTTCTGTGCAACATACTCACCAGGGTCCTCTGCATTGTCTCAATTCTATTGCTCTGCATAGGAAACTAAAAATACATATCTCGTAGATTTGTGTTACGCTAGATGATCATTTAAATGTTCAGATCGGAACCCCTGGAATTTTCCATCTGCCTTTCGTCTGCTGGGCTGGTTCTGGAAGGGCACTGCTGAGAGCTTCCCTGCGGGTTGGCTTTGCCTGTGGGTGTGATTGAAAATCTGTAGCTAACACTTGGAGAAACAGGGTAAGGGGATAGTTAATAAAGGACAAAAATAGAGATCAAAAAGATATAAACACACATCGCAGTTTGATCTCAATATCATTTTTTAAATAATACATTTGCACATTTTCAAGATCAGCCTCTCTGGGGTTTCTTGCAGGGGACAGAAAATTCTTGCAAGTTTCAGGGAGGCTGATCTAGTTTGAAAGAAAAGGGTAGAGGTGGCAAATTGCCAATTAGATTGCAGGTGGGGACAGGGATGGGAGGGTAGAGATGGATGGCTCTAACGTCAAGAAATTCACGCTGATGACACAGGGCGAAGACACGTTTTAGGCCCGTGAAAAGGAAGGCAAGGCAGACACAGGAGGTGAAGCAAATCACAGGCTTGCTTTTTGTTTTTGCTTACAAAAGGAGCCCCTACCCCCAAACATGGAGATCATTATACAGAATGTCCAAGGCAAATTAAGGAAAATAATTATTGTAGCTGATGAAGCAGAAACCCTATTAGAGCTAAATGCTACTTCACAGTACTCGGTGGTGGAGGTTTTGAACTAAATGCATTTTTCAGCATCTTTAGTGTAGTATATTAAATTAAGTTTTTAACCACTTTTCTCCTCCCCTTTATTTTCCTTACCTCCCTCCTCCCCTTTCCTCCGTCTCTCGGGCAGGTGGTGCAGAGTTGGAAGTCTGCCGCAACAAGAAATCCCTTATATCCCGACTCCTTTCTGTTTAAGATGAAAAGTAAATAAAAACCTAAAGGGGTAATTAATGGTGGAAGGCTGAGCTTGAAGTGACAAGGAGTGACCTGTCACCACAGAAAATGGGGTAGAGAAGAGGCTATTGAGAAGCAGAGAGAATCCTTAAGTTTGTCTGGCTTTTTGTGTTGTTTTGTTTTCACTTAAGGAACCTCTTGCATCCTGAAAAAGATTTCCTTTATTCCCATGTTCTCCTCTTGTCTCAGAAAACAGGTCCAAGATAGGGGACAATTTCTATTGATTTGGGATGTGTGTGTTTATATTATTTCTTAGCTAACATCGTACTTTTTTTTTTTTTTTTTGAAATGATGTTTGTTAGGTGCGTTTTTCTGTATTATACTTGGAGTCTTTAAATCCATAAGTTATATAGGTCTCTAATTAGACAACAGGTTTGCCACGTAGAGGGAACTGAGTCTTACATAGCTTGTGTATCCCATGACACCTGAGCAATAGTTGCCACTTTTGACCATATGACAGATATATATTGTATACAGAAAGGAGTAAATTACTTTGAATATTTTTTTTTCTCAGTAAGTTTCTGGCCCCTAGGAAGCCCTATGGATTCTCATCTCCATAATGGATCAAAGTCAGTCTTCTTCAGCATTGTTCAGGCCTTACGGTGTCCACTCCTCTATTAGATTAAGTCTAGCATTTCCGGTTCCACTTCATGCAGGAAAAGACACAGGCTATCCCCTCCATATAGGCTGTCCCCTCCCTGGTGGACCCCTGTGCTTTCAATCTAGCACGTGTTGTCAGGGACATCTGTTCATACACGGAACTGTTGACAGGTGGACAGAAACCATGTTGTAAAACTTCAATTCTCCTTTCAGAGTCTTTATCAAAGCTTTGCACATAGCTGATACTCAATAAGTCTTTGATAATGGTGTTGATTATCAGAAATGGGCTTTAGGCTAGTAATATAACAAAGATGGAATGGTACATTTGCTAATAAACTTCAACTCCTCTCAGTCCTCCAAAAGGATCTGTTAAAGGATTTTTTGCATCCTCCATGGCAAGTGCTTACCATCGAATACTTCAGAAAAATATGGGACGACGTTTTGTCTACAGACGTCAATGCCTATTTCTTCGCTGCCACTTAGCTATGAGATCATGGGGAAATGAGATTCCAACTTCAATCATCACTGAGACCAGATGAGAGTAACCGTAGCTTTCCTGAATTCCAATAGTGTTCACGGTGGAGGCTTACTCTGAGCCAGGCCCTGAGCCAGGCCCTGAGCCATGCCCTGAGCCTGTCCCTTGGTGCTTTACGTGTATGGATGGATGGATTTCTCATCAGAGCCCTAGGTGGCTGATACTATTGTTTTCCCATTTTACTGATAAGAAAAATGAAGCTTGGGAGGTTAAAGAACCTGTCCCAGGTCCCAGAGCTGATAGACAACCAAGCTGGAATTTAGTGAGAGAGTGTGGGTAGCTCCAGTGCCCAGGATTTTAACCCATACACAGCCTCTTATTAATTGTTTGTTGCAAGGATGAAAATCACCATGATACAAAGAAGTGCATGATTTTAAAAAATGGTAGGAAGAATTTTGAGAGTACTTTAAAAAATGAAAAAGCCTTTCACCAAACTGGTTCATGTTACACTTCTTTCTTTTATATTTTTTAATTTTACTTTTATTCTTTTTTTTTTTTAATTTTTTTTTCAACGTTTTTAATTTATTTTTGGGACAGAGAGAGACAGACCATGAACGGGGGAGGGGCAGAGAGAGAGGGAGACACAGAATCGGAAACAGGCTCCAGGCTCCGAGCCATCAGCCCAGAGCCTGACGCGGGGCTCGAACTCACGGACCGCGAGATCGTGACCTGGCTGAAGTCGGATGCTTAACCGACTGTGCCACCCAGGCGCCCCTACTTTTATTCTTTTTAGGGGGGAGGGGCAAAGGGAGGGAGGGGGAGGGAGAGAGAGAGAGAGAAAGAAAGAGAAAGAGAAAGAGAGAATCTCAAGCAGGCTCCATGCTCACCGTGAAGTGCAACACACGGGCTGGACCCCACAACTCTGGGATCAAGACCTGAGCCAAAATCAAGAATAGGGCCCTCAACTGACTGAGCCACTCAGGCACTCCCCATGTTACATTTCTATTCCCTCTCCCCCGCTTGGTTACTAGCTGAGAATCCCGGACTTTCCCCCTCACCACGAGCAGAGATAGTTGGTGGCAACCACTCATGCCTCTTTCAGCCCATTACTTCCTGAAGACTGTCTGTGGTTGTTTTCAGGGGTGATATACTTCTCTCTGTTTTCTGTAGTGAGCCAGGAGAACTGATTCTGGAAAGGAGTTTCAAGCTCTGTGTGTAGTAGTGTTTAAAATGCAAGATCCCCGTCTGGGAGAGAAATGACTTGAAGAGCCTTAATGCAAACCTCCATTCTGCTCTCCCAGCAGCTGTGAGGCTGGCAGACCCCATAGGTAGAGAAGGGACTTGCATGGGCCATGATGATCCATATTCAGGAGCAAGGAAGACTTGATTCTGTACCTTGCTGGTTACAGCTGCCAGATTGTGAGCGATTGATAGAGAACTTTGTTAATGATGTGGAATTCACTTTTGGCATGCTCTGCACAAATACATATGCAATATATTATTAGTGCCCTCAACTACAGGCCTGTCCAGATGTGACTTAATTCAAAGTGTGATTATCTTTTCCTCTTTTACCTTCATAATTGGAACATTGTTGATCAGATTCTGCTTTTAATAAAGATTGGCAAGCCATGCAGAATTGCTCTGAAACTTTTTTTTTTTTTTTTTGACAGCAAATATCAGAAAATCACAAGGTGGAGGTAATGAAATGACAGTAGATGTTCAGGTTGCCCAGAGGAAAGCAACTTGCACGGTCTTGGAGTCCACATTTTTAAGAATCATGAAGTGGGGTGGATTATCTTTGGAAATTATTAGAGAATATGTATTTATATAGATTCCTGTCCAAAAGATGAATCCAATCATCATCCCATAGACAAATGTGGAGTCTTAATGGCAAATGTTGATTTAATATTCGAGTCTGAGTCTTGCAGTAAAAAGGCTGAATTGCATTAGAAGAGCCGGACTAGAACTGGGCAGACACAGAAACCTAATACCACAGCAAATAAATCTGGCAGGACAATTTAAAGCTGAAAAGAAATAGAAAGATAAATGATGTCATAAAAGATTCACAGGGGCGTTTTTAACTGAACTGCTAAATATTTTAAAACAGAATAGCCAAGGCCATTTTGTATTAGAAACCCAAATGAGTGGCTTTCTCAATTTATTAAATTTAGTTCCCTCAGTGTTTATCAAGCCTGTTCTGTCAGAAAGATACTGTACTAGGCACTGGATATATCGGAATATTACCCAAAGAGATTACTGACTAGAAGATAAAGCAAGTAGCTCCAACAATTTAAATGAACACCATAATAAGTTAGGAAAGGGAATATGCTAGTGAGAATCTTAGATTGTCACTCCTGTAGAACCACTTTAAGGAAAAGGTCTAGAGATGTCGCCCCCTATCAAGTTTCTATGCCTTTTGTGAAATGACCCAAGTGCTCTGGCTACAACAAACATCAAGGCTCTAGCCCAGGACACTTATATATTGGCCACCATGAAAAGAACAGTGACTCGTCAAGTAGCCTTTCCATATTGGACAAGAACGAAGCCATCCTATCAGATCATCTCTTTAGATGAGCCTTGGGTTCAAGAGAGAGAAGATAACAGTAGAAGCACATGCAAATGGCAGGAATCATCTGTAAGAGACTGACTCCTTGCAATGAACCAGGGCCCAAATCTGGTTGCTGTAGAGTCCCATCTTATCAACCATGGTTCTCATCTTCACTGAAACACAGAACCTTCCATGACAATGCACACTGCATTTGGACCCAGATGAGACAATATGAGAAGAACCTGGAATGATAATAAACAGAAGCACTTTTAGCTTTAAAGGAAGCTGCAGTTGGAAAAATAGAGTTTTTAAAGCCCCTTATGGAATTTGCTGACTAAAGATTTGGTTGATATGCTCAAGGCTATTGTTAATGAAAAGAAAAGAAAAGAAACAAACAAAAACACACATGCAAGAGGATCCCAAACTCATAGCAGTTTTTTTTTTTTTAATAGAATATTTACAAACTTAAACACTGGGAGACTTTTTTTTTTAATATTTATTTATTTATTTATTTGAGAGAGAGACCAAGCAGGGAGGGATGGGGTTGGGGGTGCGGTCAGAGGATCCAAAGCCGGCTCCACGCTGACAGCATTGAGCCCCTTGTGGGGCTTGAACTCACAACCATGAGATCATGACCTGAGCCAAAGTCGGACACTCAACCAACTGAGCCACTCAGGTGCCCCAAAAACTGGGAGACTGTTTTTAAAAAACTAGATCAAACTTTTGACAGGCAAAGTTTAAGATATTTATCTGGACCAGGCCTGAGCTGAGTAAATCACTGATGAATATGAGAAAATGAACATGCTTCCTTACACTTTAGCTACCACCTCCAGTGACCTCATGTGTCAGCCTGTTTTTCTGTTCAGGGAGTATCAGCACCAGGGGACTTTGAGCTCAGCTGAAGGACTGGGGATGATCTGAGGGATGAGAAAGAGGCCCCACCTGCCCAAAGATAGCATAATTCTTTCCTCTCACTGGAGAGGTCATCTCATGTGTTAAGGCAAATGGAAATACCTTTGGCAAGAAATTGTTGTGTTGTTTTCTATTTAGTGAGAATTTTGTTCGTAGGTCCATGGAGCCTATCAGCTGGCTAAGCATGGTAGTGGATGGGAGTTGGCAGGAGCTGTATTATGTAGGCCTCTGATGGTTGGGGAGACCAGGTTGGTGTGGGAGAGATTGGACACCAAGGGTGCTGTGTGAATGCCTGGGGCCTTGTTTGTCTGGAATTTCATGGTAGAAGGAAAGTGCTAAAAGAAGTACAAGAGAGTTGAATACAAGTTTTACTCATTTTTTCTGATTATGTGCCATCATAATTGTCATAAATGCACATACAAGGTAAGTTCTTTCTGCTTATAGTAATCCACCCTTTTACCCAATCCTGTTCACACTTTGAAACCATGTGTATTCGTATTTCCTTCCCAGCCATTCAAAATCCGGTGTCAGGCAAGAACGTTAGAAGAGCAGTTCGTATTTGAATGTGAACTACTTACAGCTAAACTGGTGTTCCTTTCTGGGCACATCTATAACCAAAAGGGCACAGATTCTAAGATAATTTTTTCTTTAAAAAAAATCGTAATGCTTATTTATTTTTGAGGGAGAGAAAGAGAGAGAGTGAGGGGGAGAGAGAGAGCGAGGCACAGAATCCAAAGCAGCATCCAGGCTCTGAGCTGTCAGCACAAAGCCCGATGTGGGGCTCGAACTCAAAAGCCGTGAGACCATGACCTGAACCGAAGTTGGACACTTAACTGACTGAGCCACCCAGGTGCCCTGAGCGTGTTTCTAATCATACAAAAATATTGAAAGAGGAGATTTGAAAGTGATAGTATCCTCCCAGGTGCCTCAAATCACCTCCACAATGCCACCTGCATGGGGCCATGCTGATCTGAGGTTCGGACCCTCTCTGCTCTCCCTAGGTGCCATTTCCCTACCTATTGGAGGGCCACTGGCAGGCCAGCACTAGAGAATTTGGTCTATATCTTGATTTAGTCTATGCTTATAATTATGTATACAATAAGGAAAAGCCCTGGCTCATAACAGTATATTTAGTAATAAAAAATATCATTTGAAACACTCAATCAAACTGCCACTGACTAGATTTATGTCTAGTTTGGATTTGAATTTTGATGAATGAAGAAAAGACAAAAGAAAGATAAGAAGGTTAAGGAGGCAAAGTGAGGTGTGGTGGTTAGGCATTAGAAGGAAAATCATCTCTAGGCTTCATTGCGGGATAGGACCCCACTGAGCTACCTTTTTACATCTTTATTCTGATTTATATAAAATCAGATTCAGAGTTATTCACAGAGGTCCTACGAAGTCTTCTATTGGTCAAATAATACAAAAAGAAAGTAGGAAGGAAGGAAAGAAAGAGAGGGAAGTAGGGAGGGGGTGGGGAGAAAGGAAAGAGTAGAAGAGAAAATCAAGGATGTTTATAAGACCCTCCAAACTGAAACACGGAAAGAAACTCACACATCAGAGTAAGACTTTCCACAGCAAATTTTAAAATTGAAAAATATCATCCTCAGTGACACACAGAATTTAATTTTTTGAATGTCTTATAATCTTATAGAAAAGCATAGGCAGTTACCCTTTGATTCTCCAGATTATACTGAGGATGCAAAGGCTAACTGTCCTGCAAAAAACTATGGGAAGTGAAATAATCACAGTAATATCTCCAAAGGCTATTTGGGAGCAACTAATCTCTTGGGCCCACACCTTGCAAGTCACATTTAAAAATTATGTAGATATATCATGAAAAATAACACCATGATTGTAATCATTTATTCCCCAATAAAGAGTTGCCTTTTCAAAGCTGCTTCATATCCAAGAGATCTTGATTACTCCTTGTTTCTTTCACATTATTATTTCTTTTCCTTAAAAAGAATTCTAAAAGATTACAAAAATACAAGAAAATAGAGGAAATTTAAAAGTACCCGATCTTTATTCTACCACACTAAATTCTTCCATTTTAAAAAAAAATCCCAATTAGTGAACTATATTTATGTTTGTTTTTGTTTTTCACACAAGATGCTAAATAAGTTATGCATAAACTTGTTTCTCTGCCATTGCCGAGTGTGTATGATAAGCTCCTCCCTGACTTTGACATCTTGAATGCTGTGAGATAAGGTCAAAAAAGTATTTCTCTTCCTTAAGCCATACATTTATGACACTGAACGAAAGGGCCTACACGCATGTTCTGTTGTGGTGACTGGTTCTGGAAAAGCTTAACTAACTGGACTGGAGGCATCCAGTCAGTGCCTTCCATGTTCTCAGTGTTCCCTTGAAACCCAAATATCTGAGCAATGAGAGAATGTAGCATTCAAATAAGGCTCTTAGATCTGATGGGGCCAGAGATTAATGACTTTGATTTAAATAATTCGAAACATCTATAAGCAGTGCCTTCTTTCTCTAAATCAGAACATGGCAGACATGTAGAACCCCCATGCTGAATGTTCATGTGTCCATCCTCCAAGAGAGAGAGGTCTGGGCATACACCATCCCTGGAAAACTGAATGTGGCTTGGGAAAGCTAACATTGAGCCACTTCCAAGTCTCTTCTGCTGAGTAAGGTTTTCTCTTCTCTCTGAGAGTTTCTACCTAAGAGGCCCAGGAAACCCAGAGGCACAACTTAGAAGATAGACAGGTTCCTTTACTTCTTCCAGGCAATTCAAGACACTGGCCCTAAAGCAGAAATTAATGTGTAAGAAGCAGAAGCTCGTAGTGGGCTAGTTCTCCACCCCTACTGACCTTGTGCTATTTAAGCAACTCCTTTTATAATTTTAAAAGTAATTATTTATTTACTTTTTTTGAGAGAGAGAGGGAGAGAGAGTGAGTGCACACAAGCAGGGGGAGGGACAGAGAGAGAGACAAGAGAGAATCCCAAGCAGGCTCCACACTGTCAGCACAGAGCCCTATGTGGGAGTTTGAGCTCACCAACCATGAGATCATCACCTGAGCTGAAATCAAGAGTTGGACACTTAACCAACTGAGCTACCCAGGTGCCCCTACTTGAGCAAGTCTTAAAGCCATGGTCATGGTACCTACAATAATTTGCTGACCCTTACTTAAGAATGACCAGGGCCACCACATTGCACAATTCCAGGGGAGGGGGGTATCCATTCCCCCTGTGACCAGAGTAACCAGTGCTGCTGGGGATTATACAATCCAGGAGCCAGATGCTAAGCCCATGCAGGCTCTTTCCCCTACATATTTAGGAACTGCAAGGCTTCAGTTATTTGTTACCAAAGGCTATCACATTTTTCTTTTTAATTAAGTATGCTATTACAAATGACACAATATTTGGGAATAAAAGAAGGTATATTTTTAATAGAAAATATATACTTTTGAGGAAAACAAAGATGATTGGAAAAATATGTAATTATTTATCATCTGAAGTCCAAAACTAAAAACAAAAACAAAACAGACATTGAGTGACTGTCCTCATCAAAATTGTCAAGAAACTAAGGAGTAAATAAGTAACTGGCAGGAAATTATTTATGATCTAAACACAAAGACAGATGTCTTTCTCTTTCTGGGAAGGATAACTATCCTCCTCTGTAAGATATTCTTTCCTTGTCTCTCTCCTCAGGAAGGTGTTACATCCTGTGATAATTCCACCTCCCACTGTCTCCTGTCCTTAGTCTTTAAATTTTTCCTCCAAATTCACATGTGACTCCCATGGAGTCAAGTCAGAAGTTTGCACAGATGAAAAAATACTTCAGCAGACTCCCAAGAATATGTAAGTTTTTACTAAATATTTTTCAGTTGATGGGATCCATATCTGACTCCGCATCCTCCAGACAGACAGGCTTCTGGTAGTATTTGCCTGGAATCGCTGCTTTAACAAACAAAATCTGTTTATAAGGGAGCACAACACAAGGATTTGATCTCAGAAGGACCTTATCTTTTCCACACATTTCCTCTAACACAGAACTTTGTGGAATTTGCAACTTTTAGACATAAGGGAAACACATGTTTGCTACATAGTATACTGGAAATAGCAGTGGACTTTGAGTCAAGTGGGAAAAAGTATATATTAGGTTTGGCATTACAACTCTAAAATGGCTTATTCAAATTCATGTACTTTCATGACAACAAATGACAGTGGTGCCACACTCAAGGCTACCGAAGAACATAAACTTCACTTTTTTCAACAAATCATAGGATAGGACTTGAAAAAGAACTAAGATACCCAGAGAGGAAGACAGAGAGAGGGAGAAAGAGAGAGAAGAGAGTGCTAAATTAATCGAAGCCAATTTTTTCCATTTGCCTGAAAATACAGAGAACTATAGGATATCTTCTAAGGGGTCTGAGTTTTTCTATGATCTTTTGTATTTCTTTGGAACAGAATACCCTGAGCTATCCAGCTGCTTCTCGGGAACAGTAGACATTTCTCTAGCTAGGAAAGTCTGCATTTATTCTGCTTTTCCAATTTTCCATGGTATGACATTATGAACGATGATATGTTTCACAGACTTCGTAAAATGTGCTCTTGCCCTCAGCAACTTGGACTTGCCTGCCTCTCGGTGTAGGGCAAGAAGAGCTCAGCACGCAAACTGTCCCTTTCACGTCACCTGCACACCAACAGACTCTCCCCACACCAGGCAGGAGTTTGAGGAGGAGGGATTACTCCTTTCTCTATCTGTTTACACAGTTTTTGTTGCATATTTGTTCCTGGAATCTTCAAGGCAAGGTTCTGGGGCTCTGTAAATCACTAAGCCACATCCATTCTTATGGAAATGTGGTGATTCCGCTGAGTGCCTGGTCACTTCCCCCAGCTGTCACTTCCTCTTGACAGAGGCTGAAAAACCTCAGCAGACTGGGCCCTCACTAGAATTTGGATGTAATTAAATTACTTTGGTCCAGACAATATGTTTTCCTGCTGCGAGTAGATGCAATCCCTCAAAACTAGCTTGGTAATGTACAGACGGAGATAGTGAAATTCTACATATTTCCCCCACTTTGCTATTCCCCTCCCACGCTGCTGAAGGGTGCAGAGGAACAAAAGGGTGAAGTTAAAAAAGAGGTAAAGGTTTTCACTTTGTTTTCATGTATTTTCCAGGTAAGCCTCTAGCCTAGTATTTATGATTGTCATCTAGAGGCCACCTCCAGCTTTATGCAGCGAATATACCACTTAACAGATTCTCTCTGGCCACCAGGCCCATGGCCTTTCATGACTAGGTTGCTGGAGTTTCTTGAAATGACTGTCATTTTGAGCGGCAACAAAATCTTTTCTCAGCCTGCAAGGGAAGTTTGGATATGTACATATCTTGTGGTTTGCTCTTTCAGAATTCCAAATTCTGCAAAGCCAACATTGTGGCAGGAAGTCATGTGAAGACATTTTAGACCTTTTCTTTCAGAAAAATGTTCCTGTGCCAGGACATGGTGGCAGAGGACAAGACCAAAGACAACTGAAACGGGGCTTGTCTTTTCAGCTAGAGCCAGACTTTTCCTCTAAACAGAAGAGAGGATGGCTGTATCCACAGACTGAGGGCAGAAAAAAAGTGGGAAGTTGCATAAAATCTAAATTATGCAACGCGAATAAATTCTAGAGATCTGCTGTACAACATCATGCCTATAGTTAACAATATTGTTTTGGACACTTAAAAATTTGTTGAAGGTAGATTTCATGTTAAGTATTCTTACCACAATAAGAAAGAAAAGAAAGGTTGTGGTATGCAATGGCATCTGAAATATCCTCTATCCCAACTACAACTCTCCCACAGGCTGGCCTAGGACACACTGCCTATATTGTGTGAGTCCTCCTTTTGATTTATAGTTCCAAGACCATATCACTATGAAGGAGAGGAAAATGCAGGAAAGAATTACTTGTTTTTGGAGTTTATCCTTTCTGGGAACTAGGTTGCCAATACTCTGAGAGAGGGTCCTGCTATGGTATGTATGGGGAGTATGGCAGGCTCTCATTGGTAATCATCTTTCAGTCCGGATTGTCTAGATGCTGCCAGTTGTCATCCCAAGACAAGGATGTGCCTGAATATCACTTTGTTTTCAAACAAATCACATTTCATTGTATTTTAGAAACCAGCTTGATGGACTAGTAGAAACTTTAGTTGCAGAATGTTCGGATCCTCCCAGGACCCTCGCTTCCTAGAGTTTTTAACCAGGTTTCAGCAGGTCCAAAAATAACCAAGAATATTTTTTGGTTGAATGGGGGTCTGGTTTTTAGACATGAACCCACAGAGGTCACCACTGAGATGTTCCTTATACTAGCTAGTGTGGCCACTCTCTGTAGTTTATAAGGTCTTATTTAGGTGTTTAGGAATCTCTGCTGTTACTGTCCCAACAAGGATATGGGGCATTTGAGAGGCTACAAATGGCCTTTCTGCTCCAGTCACAGCTGTTATTTCTTTGACATTTCTTTGTCTTCCTAGGAATCTGCCCAGGAAGTTCAGAGCCCTTCTCACTGGAACCCAACCATACCCTTGCTCAGACCTCTGTCCCCTGCCTTGCTCCACTCTATCCTTTGACTTATGACTCCTTCAGACAAGGAGGTCCTTTCTCAAGCCTTATGATTGAGGCTGCTGATATGAGAATACAACTGCCATTATTAGTTTAGCAGGTATTTTCGTTTTCTTCCTTGCACACAGGGACAGCCAACTCCCTGAATAAGAAAAAAGGGAAAGCAAAAATATAAAAAGGCATAAAGAAGATATAAAAGTGAAAAAATGTAATTTCATCCCTAGAGCCTCCATGTATATCTCTGTAGGTTGTTAATTGTAAACTGGCCACAGACCAAGAGGATGAATGTGAGCTAAAATCTAGCCAGATCTTAGCTTGCCAAGCCATGCTGCATCCATCGAGAAGGAATGTCACTTTCAAATTCATACTAGATACCTTGTGAAATAGCAGTGGCCTTGATAAGCACGTGTCCATATTATCAGAAATTCCTGAGAGTTGAGAGGAGCTTTCCATTCCTGGAAGCTCTATCAACACACAGCAGACTCTGGTCTGTGATCCATTCTCTCCTCTAACTGAGCATAGGTGTGATGTATAAAAGAAGGTGATTTTATACCTTGCATAGTGTGCATAGTCTGGTCCTGGATGTAACTTTTGGAGATCTCCATTTGTAGAAAAGGTATTCTGATCTATCAGGGAAAGGAAGGTCATGAGGAAAGGCAAAGACCACATTTTGTCTTGAGAAATGCTTTTCTATCCAGTGAAACAGCAAACAATAAAGAGGGCTTGGAAAAGGAATGTTCTCAAAAAATGACAACGACAGCTCCAGCTTTAATTCACTCCTCTGACTCTGACAATAAAGTGACAAATGAAATCAGTGACTGTCCTGGAATACCTATTGCTTTGATGGTTAAAGAATGTGGCTCTACACACCAACAGAAACACGCATCATTGGAGAAAGTGGTCTTCTTTACCAATTATTCACTTAGGTATTGGATTCTGTATTGAGATATGAAACACTTGATCTAAAGATTCTGCCAAATGCAAATGCTTGCAAAGAGTAGGCAAGTGACGGAAGTATATGGTGATCATGTGTACACAGTGTGGAGTGATAGGGACACGGGAAAATTAGGGAGGCATCCCTGGTCTAAAAGCATTCAACACATAATGTTCAACACAACGTCTGCCAGTATTAAGGTAGATTTGAGCCACCTCTATAAAATTTCTTTTTGAGAAGATATGAAGATAGCAAGAAGAAACAAACATAACTATGTACATCTGCTATCAGGCACCATAACAATCTAGTTTCTTTTCATTTCATAAGTGGGTAAAAGAGGCTCTAAGATGTTACACAGCTTGTCTACATTTACACTCTTAGAATGGGGAAAAGCCTCATTAATCACAAAATTAATATTCTTTCAATAAAAGTGTCATTTTACACCATCAGGCTGCCTTCCTTTGAAGATCTGATCTCACTGAAGAGTGAACTATACTCATGAAAAAGTGGTCCAAATGGGTGATGTTGACAGAAGACAAGCTACTCTAAATTTCAGTGAGTAAAAATGGTTTTACTTTTTTTTTCAAATGTTAGGAAGTAATTGCATGAGAAACACTGAATGGCCTAGAGATTTAGGTACTATTACTGAAAGCTTGTATTTGGGAGAAGAAGGAGATAAGGTGGGTTAAGCAAGGTCTATTGGCTAAAAGATGGAAGAAATTACATGTGATCTTTGCTAGAAAATAAATCTAAGAAATGGTTGTTATTTCCAATTCATGAATAAAACCATAATTTGCTTCATCACTTCCAGCTTTAAAACTATGACTCTGTTATTCTACCCACTAATGTTTCAGTAGGTAAACCGCCCATAACTGTATAAAAGGAGCTGTTTTCTGGTCAGTATGGATCCTTAATTCTTCATGTCAATGGGAGGAGAAGTGAAGAAATAGAGAAAACTAGAAGGGATTCTGATTTTTGGAAAGCGTTTGCCAGTATTTCATGGAATCTTATGGAAGCAATTAATTCAAATTGGCTTGGATATGAGCCTTGTCATGTGCATCAAAGACTCTCAGAAGAGTCGAAACCAATAATGATAAACAAGACTGTATCTTGCTGGGAGGAGGTGGCTGTTACTGTGCCAAAGTCTACATTTTCTGAACAGCAGTAATCAGTTAATTGTGCTGGTGTACATCACACCATGGGAATCACTTTCAGAGTTAGATTGCATAGGATTTCACAACTTGAAGATTACAAATCAGGAAGAGACACTTTTTTGTTTGTTTTTTTAAATTTTTTTTAGGATCGAATAATGCTTAGCTAGCTTTGCAAATAGCCGCAAGCCCACTAAAGAGACCAGGGAGCAAGTCTGATAATCATTACCTGAGGCCATGGAATATAGAATTCTCTTTACAATTGGATGACTTTAGACTTACTACTCCAACCCTAGGCAAAATAAAATAGTAAAACCTGTGAATTCCTTTGGTGTCTCTGTGCCTCTAACTTCCCACGAAAATAGTTTCTTTTTTTTTTTAATTTTTTTTAATGTGCATTTATTTTTGAGAGAGAGTGATAGAGTGTGAGCACAGGAGGTGCAGAGAGAGAGGGAGACCCAGAATCTGAAGCAGGCTCCAGGCTTTGAGCTGTTAGCACAGAGCCTAATGCAGGGCTCGAACAGAGCCGAAGTTTGATGCTTAACCAACTGAGCCATCCAGGTGTCCCTAAAATAGTTTCTATTCATTGAAAGCTTATAGCATACAAGGTACTTTTTCCTAATAATTTAACCCTCAACATCCCTATAAGATAGGTAGTTATCACCATTTTGCAGACAAGAAAATGATGGATACCTTAGACTTCTAAGCTACTATGAGCTTCTAACTTCTATTAAGACACTGTTGTCAAAATAGCCCACTTGACTCTCCCCATATATAGAGTGTGTGTTATCTCTCATGTTAAAAAATAAAATGAGGGGCGCCTGGGTGGCGCAGTCGGCTAAGCGTCCGACTTCAGCCAGGTCGCGATCTCGCGGTCCGTGAGTTCGAGCCCCACGTCAGGCTCTGGGCTGATGGCTCAGAGCCTGGAGCCTGTTTCTGATTCTGTGTCTCCCTCTCTCTCTCTGCCCCTCCCCCGTTCATGGTCTGTCTCTCTCTGTCCCAAAAATTAAAAAAAAAAAAAAAAAAAAAAAAAAAGTTGAAAAAAAAATAAATAAAATGAAAAAAAAAAAAAAAACTTCTAAAGGGACAGACATTATTTGATGTGCATGTCAATACAATAAATTAGAATGAGTATGACCTCTTCCAAAATTGGCATTTCAAATAAACATTAGAGTCTTAAATAAATGAAGTTCCACTACTAATGAAACTTGAATTAATACAAGCAGTTTGTGTATGAAGGGTAAAGGTAAGAGATATTGTTTTGTTATGGCAAGGCAATCATAGTCAGTGGCACTCCAAGGGGTGACATTGCTGTGACTTCAATGTGAACCCTTGGAGGTGTGCAACATGGCAGTTCTGTTCATGTCATGATGTACAAGTGTGGACCTAGAGGCTAAAGAGCCTCGATACTAAAACGACCATTGTCCACGGTCCTACTCTCCATGCAATATGGGAACATGAACAAAATAAGATTGAAAGTATTTCAGATGTGCCCGGAATATGAGTGAAACATTGGGAGCAAATGAAATGATGTTTTTTCTCCTCTGTAGACTCAAATATTCTCAAAAATTTTATTTTAAAAAATTGTTTTAATGTTTATTTATTTTTGAGAGAGAAAGAGCACAAATTGGGGAGAGAAAGAGGGAGAGGGAGACGCAGAATCTGAAGCAGGCTCCAGGCTCCAAGTTGTCAGCAAAGAGCCCGACACAGGGTTCAAACTCAGGAACCATGAGATCATGACCTGAGCCGAAGTTGGATGCTTAACCAACTGAGCCACCCAGGTCCTCCTCAAAAATTTTACTTTAATTAAATTAATATACACTAAATTGGCTTTTCTGGGAAGTATAATTAACAAAATTTACATTCATTGCAGATGTACAACATACTGATTCAATAATTCTATTATTACTCAGTACTCACCACAATAAGTATAGTCACCACCTGTCACTATACAATGTCATTACAATATTATTGACATATTTCCCTTCTGGCAACTACAAGTTTCAATTTAAGAGTCTATTTTTTGGTTTGTTTCTTTGTTCGTTTGTTTTGTTTTTTTGATTCCACATGCAAGTGAAATCACATGGTATTTGTCTGTCTGTCTGACCTATTTCACTTAGCATAATGTCCTGTTGGTCCAATTATGTTGTCACCAATGGCAAAATCTCTTTCTTTTTTTATGGCAGACTAATATTCCATTCTATCTATGTATATATAAAAGTCATAACTTTGGCTTTTTTATGGAGTACAACCCTGAAGTTTCACACATAGGCAGATTCAGGTAATCACCACTACAGTCAGGACAGAGAACCACTTCAGCATCCTCAAAAAACCCCCATGTGCTGTCCTTAACGCATGGTAACCACTCATCTGTTCTTCATTGTTCTAGTTCTGCCTTTTCCAGAGAGTGTCACATAAATGCAATTATACAGTACACAACCTTGAGAGACTGGGTTTTCTACTCAGCATCACTCTTTTGAGAGGCAATAATGCAGCCACATGTATCAGTAGTTTGTTTCTTTTTATTAGCACTAAGCTAGCATTAGTAGTATTCCACCGTATACATTCACCAGTTTGTTAATCCAATTATTTGCTGGAAGAATATTTGGCATGTTTCCACTTTGGGTCAGTTATGAATAGGACTGCTTATACACATTCATAGATAGGTTTTTATATGAGTGCAAGTTTTTACCTAGAGTAAACACCTAGAATTGAAATCACAGGGGCATATATGTTTAACTTTCTGAGAAATTGCCAGACTGTTTTCCAGAATGGTTGTGACATTTGGCTCACATCAGGAATATACAAGATTTCTAGTTGTTTCACATCCTAGCCAGCAGTAGTATAATTGTGGTTTTTGTTTTTGTCTATAACTGTCCTGATAGATGTATAACAGTACCTTACTATGGTTTTAATTTGCATTTCCCTAATGACAAATAATATTGCACATCTTTTCATGTGTTTGCCTTCTGTATGTCCTCTTTGCAAATGTCTTTTCAAATCTTTTGCCTATTTTTAACTGGGTTGTTTGTTTCATTACTATTGAGATTTGACCATTTTGTCATTGTTGTTGTTAATAATTTTATGTATTTCCCTCTAGTATATTACTACACAAAGTTTAAGTATATGTGAATAGTTTTAATATATTCTGGACACGTGTTGTTTGTCAGATATGTACTCGCAAATGTTTTCTCCCTGTCTGCATATTGCCTTTTCATTCTTTTAACAGTGTCTTTCACAGGGGATTTTTTTTTTTATTTTGATAAGGTACAATTTATAGTTTTTGTATAGACTTGTCTATTTAGTTGCATATGGTAGGTCCAATTAACCCAATTCTATTTTCGAGAAGACAGTCTTTTGCCAATTTAATTGCTTTCATCTTTGTCAAAAATCGATTGGTGAGACACATGAGTGGCTCAGTGGGTTAAGCCTCTGACTCTTGATCTTGGCTCAGGTCATAATCTCACAGTTTGTGACGTGAAACCCCACATTGGGCTCTCTGTTGACACCATGGAGCCTGCTTGGGATTCTCTCACTCTCTCTTTTCCCCTCCCTCGCACATGCACATACACACACACTCTCTCTTTCTCTCTCCCAAAATAAATAAATAGACATCAAAAAAAAAAATCAATTTGCCATATTTTGACAGACAGGGGTCTGTTCTTGGACTCTATTCTGTTCCATTGATTTGTGTTGACTATACCTTTACCAGTATCACACTATCATGATTACTGTAATTTTTATAGTAATTGCAAAAATCAAAATGTATGAGTATTCCATC
The DNA here is from genome assembly GCF_018350195.1 of Panthera tigris. Classification (NCBI taxonomy): domain Eukaryota; kingdom Metazoa; phylum Chordata; class Mammalia; order Carnivora; family Felidae; genus Panthera; species Panthera tigris. The sequence continues at coordinate 60,343,434 of NC_056671.1, read as the reverse complement.
TTTGTTCCTTTTCTTTTCGTTCTTTTTTTTTTTTTTTCAAAAGTGTTTTGACTGTTCCAGGTCTTTTGCCTTTCCATATACATTTTAGAATCAGTTTGTACAATAAATTTTTTTTTCTGGGACTTTATGCAGAATGGCATTAGATACATGGATTAAATTTGGAGAGAGTTAACATAACTATATCAAGTCTTTCCATCCATTACCATGATAAGTGTCTTCATTTACTTATGGCTTCTTCAACGTCTTTAGTCAATGTTTATAATTTTTAATATATAGATCCTACACCTGTTTTTTAGATTGATACCTAAACATTTTATCCCTTCAAAGCTATTGTAAATGGGACTTTTTCTTGATTTGGGCTTCCAGTTGGATTTTTAGATCGCTCATGAAATTTTCTATATAGACAATAGAATTTGTGAATAGAGTGTTTTATTTCTTTCTTTCCAATCTGCATATCTTATAGATTCATTTTACTTGACTTGTTGCATTGACTAGGAAATTCAATATGATGTATAAAAGCGGTAAGAGGGATATCTTTGCCTTATTCCTGATCTTTAGGAGAAATAATTCAGTTTTTTTATCATTTGAAGTATGGTCAACTGTAGTTTTCCTATAGATGATCTCTACCATGTGGAGGAATTTCCCTTCAAGTTTTAATTTGCTAAGTGTTTTATAATATATGTGAATTAAATTTTGTCAAATACTTGAGTATCAGTTGATATGACCATGTGTTTTTTCTTCTTTAGTCTGTAATACAGTAGATTACATTGATTGGTTTCCAAGATTTGAACTAGCCTTGCATTCCCAGAAAAATCCACTTGGTCATGGTGTGTTATTCTTTTCATATATTGCTAGGTTTGATTTATTAGCATTTTGTTAAAGATTTGTATGTGTATATTCATGAGATCAATTTATCTATAGAGTTTTTTGTTTGTTTTTGTACTGTTTGTGTCTGGTCTAGGTGTTAGGGTAATTCTAGTCTCATAAAATGATTTGGGGAGTGTTCCCTCCTCTATTTATCAAGAGAAATTGTGTAGGTTTATTGTTATTTCCTCTTTAAATGTTTCATAGAATTCACCAGTGAGACTACCTAGGTCTAGAGATTTCTTTTTTCCAAAGGCTTTTAATAATAAATGCAATTTATTTAATAGAATAGAACTATTCATGTTATCTATTTCTTCTGGGGGAATTTTAATAATTTATTTTTTTAAAGAATTGGTATAGTTCATCTAAGTTGTCATATATATTTGCATAGAATTAATTGCACTATTTTCTTATTACCATTTAATGCCTGGGCACTCTCCAGTGATGTCCCATTGATGCTTGATAGTGATGATTTATCTTTTCTATTTTTAATGTTCAGTGTGGCTAAAGATTTGTTAATTTTACTGATCTTTTAAAACTGAACTTTGGTCTATTTTATTTCAATTTTATTGATTTCCATTCTTTTGCTTTAGTTTTATAATTCTCTCTCTCTTTTTAGGTTTCTTCAGGTAGAAGCCTAAATTGTTGATTTGAAACATTTCTTCTTTTCTAATGAAAGTAGTTAATGCTATGTATTTTCCCCTAAAGTGTACTATGTGGCTCCATCCCATAAATTTTGATAAGTTGCATTTTTATTTTCACTTAGTTTAAAATATATTCTAATTTTGTTGAGACTTATTTTGAAACATAGATTATTCTGATGAGTATTTTGAATCTGTTTATATCTTTCATCAATTTGGGAAGTTTTCGCACATAATTTCTCAAGTCTGTGTTTTCACCCCTTGTGCTAGAACTTCTAAGACATGAATATTAGACCTTTTGGTATTGTCCAACAGGTCACAAAGACTTTGTTCACTTTTAAATTTTCTCTCTGTTAGATTGGATAATTTTTATTGATCTATCTTTGACTCTATTGACTCCTCAGTCACCTCCATTTTTTATTAAGTCCATCTAGGGAATTTTCTTTATAGCATTTTTCAGTTCTAGAATTTCCATTTAGTTCTTCTTTATATCATCTATGTGGAGACTGTCTTTTTGTCTGTTTTTAGAATGTCTGTTTTTACTTCCTGAAGCAGGGTTATAATAGATGCTTTAAAGTCTATTTTTAATAACTTACACATCTTGTGTCATTACTGGAGTTTCTATCTGTCAGTTGTCTTTTCTCTTGTGAGTTGAGATTTTCTTCATTCTTCGTATGTCAAGCAATATAACTGCTTACTAAACATTTTGACAATTACAGTAGTCTGGGTCTTATTTTAATCCTATGATGAAAGTTGTTGTGGTTTTCATTTGATTTGTTTTGTTTTAGCATGCATTTGCCCATGTGACACTCAAGATACAAGTTCTGATCTGATGTAGGGGGCTTGGTTCCAATATCAGTTCAGTTTTTAAAAATTATCTGCATTGTTATTCTCATCAGACCTGCATGTACTCAACCTGGTAGCCAACTTGAGACATGAGTAGAGATCTACTCTCCACCTCCGTTCTCAACGTCTCTGGTAGGCTATTTACAGTCAAATTCCTGAATGAACAACTCAGAGATTAGTTCATGTACAAATACAAAAATATAAAGGTATTTTTTTGCATCTTTCTTTTCACTGCCTTCTCACTGATACTTTCTCACTTCCTGAGTATTTCTTTCCCTGTTTTTCAGCCAGAAATTGGGGGCTTAATTTCATTGCTCTGTCACATATTTCCAGGGTCTATATCTGCATCCAGGTCCAAGTGGTAAACTGACAGGGAGAAAGAAAAGGGGGCGGGGGTGGATAATCTGTGCTCTGGGACCACAGTTCCTCTCATCAGAGAGAATATTTGTCTTTCCTCTGAGTTTTAGATGCCTGATTGGCTGTCACTCCCTTATTAAGAAAAATTAAAATAACAATAAAATAATGGTAAATAAATTATATCCCTTCCACACCAGCTCCTCTCTTCTCACTTGCTTTACATTTAAGAATCATTTTTTGATTCCTTGGGCCAAAAGTGAGTGAATGGTGCTTATTTTGAAATTCTTTCTGTCCACACCTTTGTACACTTCTTGATTTCAGGCTGCCTCTGAGATCAGTTGGAGTGATATTAGGTTCTCATGACCAGCTCAGTGGAACTTTGAATTGCTGTTTCCATCGTCAACTGACCTGTTACCATTTACTTTGCAAGTCCTCAAGTTGTTGTTCCATAAAGTTTATCTAAGATGGATAGTTGTATTCATCAAGAGAGACTGCAAGGGGTCTATTTATTCCAGTTTCTCTAGAACGGGAACCCTCAAATTAAATCATTTTAAAGGTAAGTTAGAGAGAAGTCAACGTGATGACAGAAGCAGAGTTGGTGACAGAATGTGACAATGGTATGCTGTTGGATTTGAAGATGGAAGAAGGGATCACAGCCAAGGAATCGAGAGGCCTCTAGAAGCTAACAAAGGCAAGAAAACAGATTGTCTTCTAGAACTTCTAGAAGGAAGCAACTCTTGTTGACTTTGGCCCAAGAAGACTGATTTTGGATGTTTGACATTCAGAACTGATTTTAGGAGTGGAGCATATTCACATGAGGCTATGGAACCAATGGGTTCAAGATGAGTAAAGGTGAAGACCAATAGAAAAAATATGAAGCAAAATCCCAGAGTGGAATCCATAGGCACATGCATGTTGAAGTCACCCTGAATAATGGCATGACTAGGAATGAAAATAAGAGCCAAGAGCACAGTTGGATTCAGTGTCTTGGTTAAATAAGGTGGGATGGAGGGTGGTCAAATAGCAAGAACTTCAAAAGAGAAAGAATTTTTATTAGAAGAAGAAGTAATCATTTAGAAGCTTCACTGGAACCCAACAAAAAGATCACTGACCCCATTTCTCAACCTCAGATGCACAGGGAAATGGGCCTCGTGGTGAATGTGAAAGTGCACAAGAAACTTGTTTTAACCATATTACCGTTGGTGAGATATAGTGAAGCCACATGCACGTGGATAGAGGGCGACAGAAATAGTTTTATAGTTTTGTTACTCAGAGTTCTCTGGGAGAGATAGCAGCCACCGGGGCCACCCAAGGGAAGCACTGGGGTCAGTCATGAGGCAGAGAAAGATAGGGGACTGTAGATAAGAGCTTTTGTCACAGTTCAGGTGGGAATGAATGGGTGAGGCAAGCTAAGTAGGGTTAGGGTTGGCAATTGGAGTAATCTGGGTCAGCTGTGAGGCCTGGAGTTGTCCCTCTGCTCCTCTCATACTCACCCCAGGGTGATGAGGGTGGGGCTATAGCGGCCCAGAGTGTAAGAGCCTGACATGGGAAGTGATTGGGGTGTGGATTTAATGGGCTACTCAAGAAGGGGAAGTAACCAGCTTCTAACCATAGCCTTAAAACTGAGGCAAGGTAGCATTAAAAAATAAAACAAAACCGTATTGCAAAACTGTCATACTTTCCATGCACTAATCCCATCCTTCAAACATCAGTAGAAACTTGTTATAATAACTTAAAGGTCTTTAAAAAAAGTCTTAGCCAAACTACTGTTGTGTATTATTTTCTAGCGAAGAGAACTTCTATATTTCAGATTCTTATTATACGATAGCTTACTAACAGGTATGTTTTCCATCATCATGCACATAATGAAAGAAATGTTTCTTTCTTTATCTTTTGGAATCAAGTCATATCCAGCTCTGAGACCTCTCTTAGGAGTGTAAGCTTTTCTTTTTTTCTTTTCTCTTAGCCCCATGGTTTGTTAGAAAGTAGAGGCACGTCATGTCACATGTCTCTTTTCCTAAGGCCATGATGCTTAATGTTCAGTGCCCAGGCAATTTCTGCCCACACTCTGCTGTGGCTGCAGGCTTGCTCTATCCCGCATGAGCATCATGGCCTATCACAGAACCCACCACCCTCTTCTGTTCCAGGCTCTGGGAACCCAACTTTCTCCTAGGCAGGTATCAGCATCTTCCCTTAGAAGCTCAGCCATCACGTCCCTACAGATAATCCAGCAATATTATTTCAATCATACCCATAAATCCATGTTAGAGTATTTTCATACTTGTGTTTGCACTTTTTTTATTCCTATGATTCAGAATTACAAAAAGGTGTGAATTTTCCCTGGGGATGAAGGAACTCTAAACATAATTAGACATGGGAGACGGAAGGGGAAACTTGTACTTTTTTTATACATCCTAGGAGGAAAGGGAACTTTTTTCATTCATTTGCATATAAGTTCTCAGCAAGAAAAAGAAATGAGTAATGTTTTATTAAAGAAAATATTAAAATGAGAGTACATTTCCTCAGCACAAACATTGAGATGAGGTTGTAAAGTTTACCTGGGATTTACAAAAGTTATTGCCTTGGTGCACTTTAGTCTTGGGGGAAAAAAACTGCCAGGACTCTGAACAATGCACTCTTGGTGCAACCATAAAACATTTTAAAAAACATAACAAACAAACAAAAAGCCAAATTAATTTCTCTAAAATAACCGAATACGTAGTGTTCTCCACTGTTGTTTCATGTGTTTATATAGTTGGGACTAAATCAAAATCACTAAATAATTAACTTAGCTCAGATCACCATAAAACGTTGCACTAACTTAGCTCAGATCACCATAAAACATTGTATTCATTTGTTCATGAGTCAGTTTGCTTTCTTGTTTGCCAACAGGTCCTTAGAGAGCCTACTTTGAAGGTAGACTAGGAATACTATAACTAGCACTTGACTTGTACCAACGTTCAAAAATAAACATGCTTATAATTTTCTAACTGCTTGAAGTAATTGACTTTTGAGGAGGTATCTATTTTTTCCTCCACCTTAGCAACATCATTTATTTTAACTGCATTCAAGAATATATGGCCTTATAGTTAGATATTGCAATGACCAATTTCAGCCTAGTCAGCGTCTGTGTAGTCATGTTTAAAATATGTTAAGTCCACAGTAATGAGGCTTCTCTGTGTAGCTACTTTAAGCATATTTTTATTTTTGCTTTTTTGTTTGTTTTATTTTGCTTATATCAGCTTGCAATATCAGCATTTGTGAAATATTTCCTTTTTCCAATTAGGAAACTTAACTTTACACGCAAATCATAATATGATGCTGAATGTTTAAGTTGCTTATAAACTATATCCAATGCAGCACACTTAAATTTAAATACTTAATGTGATGCAAGTTATAAAAGAAAGCAATTGTTTAATCTTACAGAGTTAATCAAACACTCTCCTTTCTGCTTGCATTTCCAAAATTCTCTTAAGTATGGGTTTTAGATCCCTAAAAAGGTAGAAAATCATTGATCACCAAATTTTATAAAAATATTTATCTAGTGATTTAGCACTTATCTATTTAGCTCAGATCCAAAGGAACTTAGCACTCCTTCAAGAATGGTTTGTGGTTAGAATTCTGGAAGAGTAAGAGCTAGTGAATATGTATGCTTTGTTAAAGAAGATTTAATTGTTTCACTTGCTTTAAAGACATGCCCAGGATTAAATAAGGAGGGCTCACAAAAGCATCTTTGGGGCATTTTGGTGTCTGAAGGGGGTAAGGAATACAGCTCATGTGGATAAAACAGCCAATTGTTGCCTCAAATAATCTGGAAACAATCAGATCACCCTAGTCACTATTTGAGGACAAGAATAATGAGCTGGGAGCCTTATGGGAGAAATGCGTGCTGCTGAAGTTCAGCTCTCAGAATGAGTTTTTCACATCAACACCAAGAGGTTTCACCATCAAACCTCTGAGCTGGAAGACTGATTTCCTGAGTGCATTTTTAAAGAATGCCCATTGGAGATATTTGCTATACAATGTATAATAATTTGACATTCTTTGAAGCAGCCAACAGCAGAGAAGGATCAAAAAGATACAAACTTTTAAGACATTGCTCATTCTAACTCACTTTGAACTTTAAAGCCTCTTTTTCAGCAATAGCAGGGGCTACAATGGGAGATCAAACTTGGAAATCACAGCTTGAAATGTCCATCCAGATGAAATCATGCAGAAAATGAAACAGGTTTGGCAGAACAAGGCTGTGGTCAGGGAAACAAGACAATGTCAAAGAAAAGAGCAACAAGTAGATAATGGGAACCCATTTCTCTTCTCTCCTTCCCACAGCTCACCCTCATGTCCTGAAGCAGGAATCCTTAGAGTGTATGAAAATAAGGCATGTACAGAAATGGGCAGAGGATTCCATGAGGGCTCTTGGTGGCTGGGCAAGTTTGGTTTGGCTGAACACATGCACAGAGAGTGATGGAGGGAGGCAACTCTGGGATAATCCAGACATGCCAGATATGCATCGACCATATCTACCTAAATCCAGGACCTGGCAGCTTACAGAATCCAGCCAAGTGGGGATGAAAGATGTCCTGGCCCTGTGGGACTCAGAACATCTCCCTTCTCTCTTTGATTATGGATTTGTTGAGAGAAGAGGTGATCTCAGTTCTTTATCCTATCCCCAGTGTCCCATTTTTCTGGAGCACCTAATCTATGATTTTTTGTTCATAACTATTTTTTTTTTTTTTTAGTGTGTTTGTTGCTGTTCACCGACTGGCTTTTAACCTTAGATGAGAACTTTTGTTTTGTTTTTAATTAACTGGTATTCATGGAGTTCCAAGTGTCCTTTTTTCTAGGTCATTGAAAACTTCCTAACCAAGGGAAAATTCCCTCCCCCTGCCCTGTGTAGCTATATTTTGAGTTAATACTTCATTGGCAAAAATCATTAAGAATGACTCATTTCTCTAGTTTTCCTTTTCCAGGGAAGGTGCTGCTGCCTAGCGTTGCAACTCTTCTGGTGGTGAGTGCTTTCGTGTGCTTGAGACAAGTGGAATAAAAACTAATTTTTTGTGAACTACACTTTTATGATTTGCATTTAAGCAACACAATCCATTTTCTTACTTCCTGTCTTTTATGTCTCAGTCCTTCTTTCCTCCGACTAAATGATTTCCTGGATTTGTTTTGCCTTAAAACTGCACTGACAACAGAAGAGAAACAGGTAGTGGATTCACTTAGAAAAAAATACACAGGCTCCCGGGGTGCCTGTGTGGCTCAGTCAGTTGGGTGTCCAACTTCGGCTCAGGTCACGATCTCATAGTTTATGAGTAAGAGCCCCGCGTCGGGCTCTGTGCTGACAGCTCAGAGCCTGGAGTCTGCTTCAGATTCTGTGTCTCCCTCTCTCTACCTCTCCCCTGCTCATGCTCTGTGTCTCTCTGTCTCTCAATAATAAACATTTAAAAAATTAAAAAAAAAATACACAGGCTCCAAAAGCATGAGAGCTGGAGGAACTCTGTGTGACACTTGAGAACATAATCTTAGTGAGGTTGAGTGACTTGTCCAAAGTCACATAGTTGTCTACCGATGGCTATAACATAATTCAAAATCCCCAAATCGAGCCCACTGTATTTTCTAGTCAGTGATTGCTGCTAGACCCTGCCTTCAAGTAGGTAGGAAATATCCATATGCCTTATGTATTAGGAAAACCAAAAAGAACTCGGAGAACTATTGCATTATAGAATACATTTTAATAGAGTGAGAGCACTTCAATGTTTAACAATATGCTTTCATGCATACCATCTCTTGTTTTTCATGAAAACCCCATTTCATCATTCTCAGACTGAGGCTCGTGAAAGTGAAAGGGTTAATAAGTGGTGAATCTGAGACTCAAACCCACTGCTTTTTGTTTTCAGTTTTTTATGCCTTTTTTCTAGGAAAGATGCCCAGAGTCCTAGTTGCTGCTGGTGGACACAGACTTGCTTACTTTTATTCATATCCTTGGAAGGTCTATGTCAGAGTTGCATTCTGTTTAGACGTGGTAGCCAGACTGTGCATCTAGAATTATTTAAATGAATACGGTGGCAACAGTCTTTGACGTCAATCCAAACTATAGCTTCCTTTAACTCCATGTTTACCTTATCCTAAACTGGTCTGTGAATTTAACCCTGTAGGTTAAACTTGGACAAATAGCTAGCTACTTTTTTTTTGTATCAGATCCGAAAAAGTAATGTAAACCAACAGAAAACTGAGATTAAAAATTAACAGAATTCTGTCTTAGCATTCCACACTGAGTGGCTACTCATTTAATATATTTAGCGAACGTTAACTGTTTTAGTATGATAGCACACTTATCTTGGGAGGAGACACTCATAACATACTTGGGAATCATTAAATAGCCATGCTGTACATACTTATAATACAATGTGATCAGGTGAAATTCGGTATTGAATATTACCAACTTTTCTTTTAAAGTCAGAATTCATGTTATCAGAAAATGCACCACTGGAGTCCCTCTGGTTTGAGAACATTGATGGAAACACTAGCGGTCTCCTGTAAACATTCCCTGAGTACATCATGTGTGTCAAGCTCTGTGAACGACCCTGGGGAGTCTCACAGAGTCTCTGCACAGTCCCATCCTTTTAGGTTTAAAAAAAAAAAAAAATTATAAAAAGCCCTCACTGCTTCCTTTAAGGAACTTAAGATCTTTTAAGAAAAAGAGATACAAACAGGCAATTAAAGTGCATTGTGGTTAGTGATCTCACAGAAATAGAGAGAGACCGCCAAAGGAACCCAAAGGCGTAACATCCAACAAGAAAAAGAACCTGGAGGAGGATTTGTGAAAAGGAAGACCCATGCTCAAAGGTCTGGAGGATTGCTGGTCACCCCAGCAGAGGAACCATCATGGATAAGACCAAAGGAAAAAGACAGAAAAAAAGGCCAAAGGAAAAAAACAAAAGATATTTCATCCAGCCCAGAGTGCGACATGCAGCGAGGTGAGTGGCACACATTAAGCAGGACTAGAACTGCCTACATCATGGCAAGAAGTTTGAAAGTTATACTGAGGTCTACAGTCAATGACAAACTTTAGGAATATTGTACTGGCGTATCAGTATTGTCCTCATCAAAGCAGAAGAGCCGAGTTAGAAGTAGGCAAGCCTGGAAGTAAAGAGGCCAGTTGAAGGAAAGAATTCATAACCTGCAAAGACGTGGGGATGGTCTGACCAAAATAGTGGTAGCCTAAGAAAGGAGCAAAGTGAATGGAATGTGGAAATATTGAGAATGAAGAACTGAGAGGAATTTGGAGCTGATTGGGTGGCAGGGGTGTTGTCAAAGCAGGAAACTGGGGTAAGTTTATGTTTTTGACTCAGGTACGGGAGTGATGGCTGTGTCCCTCTGTAGGGGTGGGAACCCAGTAGGAGGAAAAAGCTGACCATTTCAGAAGCCACGCGAGAGACTGAGGGGAACCACAGGATCGTCGAGCATGCAAAGATTGGTATTACTTGAATTATTTCCAAATCTCCCTAGAAAAAGCAAAAGGAAGGTGTGTGTGTGTGTGTGTGTGTGTGTGTGTGTGTGTGTGTGTGTGTTGCCACCTGGAATTATTTTTTAGGATTCTATCCAGAGTATTACTGCCTGGAATGGAATGGATTTGAATGTAGACACCTGGAATCACTCGTGTAGAATTATTTCTAACATTGTATTGGAGGGTAAAGTGTTAGCATCTTTGTTTTGATAAGAATCATTGCCCAAAACACAAGTCTATACAGTCAAGAATATGGGCAAAGTCCCTTGTGTAATCCAAATAAGGAATTCAAAGGAAAGCAAATAAGTCATTGGCAGGAAACCAGCATTAAGTACAGATCTCATTGTTTTTGACACTGCTCTTTTGAAATCCTACTTCTGCTACTCATTCCTATTCAGAGGCCAACTCCTCCCTGAGGCTTTTCTGATCACCTCCATTGGACAAGATTATCTCTATCCTCTGAAGTCCTTGAATACTCTGGCATTCTTAAGACTTCGATCATGGATTACTTTGGGTTTTAGCTGCTTTAATGTTTGTTGCTTGTATATGCCTTACCTTTCCTGGTGGCCTACATGCTCCTTCATAATTTCTATGCCGAACTCGTTGGACCTCCATATTTGATCACATAATAGATGTACAATTAGCTAAAGGATCTGCTAAATTAATTTTTAAATGGTGTTTTATTTTGGGGGTACTGATACTGGGAAATGCCATCAGTACTCCATATAGCTCTTTTAAAAGCTAATAGTTTTAATGAAAATGTCAATCAATTAATCTTTATGGCTACTGAAGGCCATTGCTATTGTGTCTTAATGAATTTGAATGATCAGATGTTCTCCTTTAAGAAAATCTTCCCAATGGAAGTGACCCAATTATTTCAATATAAGTAATAGACAATGTTCTAGCATGAGAAATAGAATTAAGAACCCAATTATAGTTTAACTATGAGATAGTAGGTTACATAATTTATAAAGTGGATATGTTTCAATGGACTTTTTCCACATGTGTGTATACAAGCCGGTGTCTCTGTGTTTATAACATTGAAATGTGTTTTATTTTAATTTGAAATAGCTATATATTAAGAGGTATTGCATGTACAATGCTGTGGGGACGCTGGTATGGATTTGAGCAAGGATGGATTCCTAAGCAGAGGTTGTGATTTTTTTTTTTCATTGTGCTTTACTCCAAGACCTATGACATAAAGGAAATAAAATAAAATTAATTTATTAAAATAACATAAATCTTTTCTGCTTGCCTAATGTTTTCCTGAAGTGGTCAAATATGCAGGATAGGATAATGACAACATGAAAAAGGAACACATGTTGAAAAAATTAATGAAAGAAAACTTGATAGAGATTAACTGGGTCAGTCTGTCACCAGATATTTACTAATTGCCCACTCTGATCTTCATACTTTGTACCATGTGGGTTTGTAGGAAGGAATGTAAAAAGTTCCTACCCTCAACAATCTATAGCATTTTTAAGATATTGATGCTGATAGAAAGTATTCAATTAAGTTTAAATAACATAAGAGAAAGTGGTAGAAGGAAGCTAATATTTAATTGAGAATATATAATGGGGTAAGAAAAATTTGTTTGCATACGTATTATAAATTAATTTTATAGCTGAGGAAACTGGAACTTATAATTACTGGAGAAGTTGCTGAGTCTCAAAACTTGACTTTTCTGCTCCTCTTGATGGCCTTAGTATAAGGGCTAGAACTCAACAGAATGCAAAGTGGGAGATACCATCCATGAACAGTATTATCAGACAAACTTGAACGTGGTCATAATTCCTTGTTTTCCCAATGGAAAAAAAAAGCCAAAATTTGCTCACCTTGAATAATTGAGTGGAAACATTTAGGACTGTTTCAGCAACATTCATATGTCTACTTAAAACTGCCTAATTGATTAAAGCTTAGTATTGTATGTGTATTTAATGTTACATATTTTTAAATGTGTTTATTGGGAAATATTGCATTTTTCTATTATCAAATTATACAAAACATTTTTATTTAGATTGCTCCTGGTCAACTTTGACACTAACTTTATCACTTTCATTAGATCTACACATTAAATCATTGGATACTTGAACTTTCCAAGAGTTATAATCTGTACAGACATCTAATATTTTTGGGATAGAGCAGTGTTCTCTATATGTATTTTTATTTTGAAACAATGTCAAATTTTTGCAAGCACAGTACAATACCTTTCCTTTTCTTGAGTCACTTGATAGTATCTTGTTGATTTAGTGCTCTAATACCTCTGTAAACTTTCTTGTATATTTCCTACAAAGAAATCATGAGTCAGCAAATTATGGCTCATGGCCAAATACTATCCAGGGCCTGTTTTCATAAAGTTTTATTGGGACAGGGCACACTTATTTGTTTATATATTGTATATGATTTCCTCCCTTATACAGTGACAGAGTTGAGTAGTTGTGATAGACATCATGTGGGTCATAATTCCCAAAACACGTGCTCTCCTGATTTTTATGGGAAGTTTGTCAGCCCTACATAATCATAATATAAGCATCAAAACCAGGAAATTAACATGACTGTATTACTACCATATAATCCTCAGACTCCAATCAAGTATCTAGAATTGCCTCAGAAATGCCCTGTAAGGAATCAGTTCAGAATGTTGTGTCCCATTTAGTTGCCACATCCCTTTAGTCACCTTCGGTATGAGATGGCTCTTTGAAAGCCTATCCTTGACTTTTATGACCTTGACACTTTTTAAGGTTACAGGCCAGTTATTGTGTAGAATGGCCATCAATCTGGATTTTTCTGATATTTCCTTGTAATTACATTCAGATTGCTCACCATTGGCAGGACTCTCACTGATAAGCTTACCTGCTGGGTGCTTCTCTTTGCATCCTTCCACATGCCATGGTGGGGATTTGTTCCATTACTGATGATGTTCACTTTGATCTCTTGATTAACATGATGTCCAACAGGCAGCTCCACCACGATATTATTTTTTATTTCTTTGATATTTACTAAATATTGTATACTTTTGACAAGTCTATAAATATGTTCTCAGGGAATATGTACACGCGTTTATGTGTGTATCCAGGGTTTGATACTGAAGGGGACCTACGAAAGGTATTTGTACTCTAACTGAAAATTATCTTGTGGGCTAGATCCTCTTTAAGGAAATAACAATCCACTCATGGTAGCATTTTAGACCCTCAGGCAGGTGTCACACAAGAAACACAAGGACTAAAATATCAAACCATGACCTCATTTAGTGAATCCTCTAAACTTCTTTAAGTGTATGTTCTGTAAGTCCGATTTGTGTGGCACCTGTTATATTCAGCCTTTGAGACAATGTAATGAGAACATCCCTCTAAAGAAACTCCTAGAGTCAAGGCTGAGTCTTCTGTGGATTTTTACCTATGGCAGACCCACTAGTCTTACCACCACCTCTTGTATATAATAGTTGCTCCATAAACATTTGTTAAATGAATGACTAAATGAATGAACAAATGGATAAATGTGCAAATTTCAAGAATGGCCTTACAAGCTGGCATACCATATTTTGCAAAAGTACTTCTTACCATTTCTTTTGAAACTATATGTTGTACAGAAATTGGAGGGTTATTTAAAAGCTCCTGAATAATTAAAATTAAAATTAAAAATATCTACTCATAGAAATATAAATGAGGAACCCAACTTTCATTTGGACTATGTCTATTGTGCTTCAAACGTAAGTTTATTTCAAAAAACAAACAAACAAACAAACAAGTTGTTTAATAGCCTACAAAAAATTGACTAAAACTTTTTTTTTTAATCAATTCATTATCTTAGAGTTTTGCAGACATACTCTTAGAGATTTCAGACAGGTAGGCAGGCAAATAAAAACTAGGTGCACCCTCAGCTATATACCTAGAGATGCTGAAAGCCTAGTAAATATACAACATTCCTCTGTAAGTTTTTTACTCAGGCTCATGCACAAGAAGTTATGCCTAAATTTTTATATCTGGTTTTCCATATCTTGCAGATATTTTAAATTTATTCTTCCTGCCCAGATTCTGCCCCAAATCAAAAAATATGCAGAGAAAACCAACGCACTGGCATTTTCTTTAACTTCTGCTGTGTTTCATTCATCTGTGAGCTAAACTAGAATGAATTCCAAAGACTAGGAAAGGATTAGGTTAAGATATAATCTTAAAAATACTTAATAAACATAGGGAACTGGAACACATAACATCTAGCCAGGAATCCAACTGACTTCTACTCAAAGTGGCCCCCTATGATAAGCCTACAGGCTTGCCGTGTGTGAATCCACAGATTTGATTATATTATCCCTCCATTTCCTTAGCCACAGGGGTAGAGATTTTGCCGGCATGTCTCAATACCAATCCAAACAATGATATGACTTACTACTTACAGTCATAGTGCACATTCCTCATCAGAAAGCTTCATGAATGGAAGCTCATTAATCAAGCAGTCATCCTGAGAGGCAGACTGGAGGCAGGATCTGAGCTTGGAAGGTGTCCGGAAACTGCCAGGTACAGGAAGCATGCATTTACTGACTTGTCCATCAGTGCCTGGATGCCAATAGGTCTTCCTAAACAATCTCTCTAATACTCCAGTTCTCATTTCTGCATCTTTAAATATTTTATAACCTGTATATATCATGTCTAAGACAGATCTTAACCTATGCCCTTAGACAGACATCTATCTGAAATCCATCTTTAGCACATATTAAGTCAGGGGCTTTGGGCAACTTATTTAAATGTTTTGATCTTTAATTTTTTTTTTTCATCTGTAAAACTGTGATCTTTGTTATTTAGAGTTGTTGAGAAGATTTTATAAGATGACATAAGCAAAGAACCTAGTAAGGTCAAATTACACTGCTTTCAGTTAATCCCTTGAGAAAAAAAAATGTGCTACACTTGCTTCTCCCAAACAGGATCCTTTCTCTATCATTTTGGTCATAACATCATCATTATCCTTATCCTCATATTTACTTCACTGAGTGTGGGTTTTTGCCATGCTATCCCATGTGCCTGTGTGAATGTGTGTGTATATATTTATATATAGTTAATCTCCTTTAGTCTGTGGATGTATATAGAGTTAATAAACAGCATATAAATATATAAAGTTAGACGGGATCCATTAACATTAAACAAATAATATTTACATTGACTCTATGAATGAATAGTGTTCTCATTTTACAGCTGAGGAAACCAAATCTGCGCGAAATTAAGAAACATGAGTAGTGTTAGGTGACTAGACAATATCTAAGCTGAATTCTAATCAGGCTTTTTAACTCCAGTGTCTACCTGCTGCCTTCTAATGAAAGGCACCATTTGCCGCAGAATGTCTACAAGGAGTAGAGACTACGGATTATGAGACAATCAGATCATTTGACTTATATTAGCTGCTAATTTCACTTGGAAGTAAGAACTGGGTTCTCATTCTGCAACCAGTGGGCTGGACCAACTTGGACATGTAATTTAATTTCTTAGGTGCCCAATCTCTAAATTGTGGGAATGTAAGAGATAATCTTCAAACCTTCCTAATCGTGTAAGCTACTGATAATTAATATAATTTTGAAAATATACTAGAAATAGAATGTACAATATAGGATAATGAATTGCACTCAAAATTTTACAGACAGGAATGTTTTGTTTCACTTCTTATCTATGCACACAACAACATATTCCCCAAAATTATATATCTCAAGATTCTTTCCATGGAATAGAAGTGTTTGATAGATGTGTACAGACCCTTATAGTAAGCAACTGTTCTCCATCAATATGTTTCATGTGAATATTCTCAATCACTCAGTGAGGGAAATGGGCACGTTCATTACCCCTTTGGAAATGAGAATATTTTGCCTTTGAGAGTTTGAACGAACTCATGTTTGTGAATGTATTTGTCTTCCTCAGGACTCAGTCACTACTGTAGTGGGTTGAATAATGTCCCCACGAAATTTATATCTACTTGCAAGGACTCTACACATAGAGTCCTTACAGGTGTATAATTAATTTAGTTAAGAAGAGGTTACACTAGTAAAAGTGGTGCCTTAAATGTAATATTACTCCCTTATACGAAGAGGGGAAAAGACAAGGACATGGCTGGGTAGTGGTAGAGATAGTGCGAAGGGGGAGGGAATGGGATGGCTTTACAACCTACTGGTGGCAAATCCTGGAAGTGAGAACGCTGCCATGATAGAAGATTGGATTTAGAAAGAGGAATGCTTAAAGTTGAGATTTGGAGGGTGAACTTATTGGTGATGGTTTTGACAATGAGATTAGGTCATTGAGGTGAGGTGGAAGAAAAGATCATTTGAAATGCAGAGGAAAAACAAAATGAGGAGCCAAACACTTTTATATACGTTTCTAAGGACTGTTTCTAAGACAGTCCTTGGGTGTGGCTGGGTATGTCATCTCCCACTCAGCCTGGAAGGACAGACACTGTGTCCCAGCTGTCTTCATATTACTGGTGCTTGTCATAATCCTGGTGTTGAAGAACTCAAGAAGAGCTTGCTGCAGGACTGAATTATTGGAATTATTAAAATATTATCTATTTCTTATTAAACTGATTTCTAAAGGAGTTTCTGCTCCAAGTAATTGGTGCCATGCCAGCATGTTAACACTCATGATGTAACTGGAAGTGGACAAGAACAACACACACACACACACACACACACACACACACATACGCACTTAACCAGTGCTTCTATATTTTGGAAAAGCACAGTAAAATGACACATAAGTGACCCAAAGTAATGCAAGCAGGGGGAGAGGTAGTGTGTCAGTCTGTGACCCAATGCATCAGGATTCTGCTGTCAGCAGGAGGTTTCATGGCAGAAAAAGAGGTTGAAAGCCACTTTCTCCATAAGTAGTATGTTTATGTATTATTCACAGTAGCAAATAATTGCAAAATGTCAACATTTCATTTTCCTCTTAAGAGCTTCTTTTGATTAGTGACCTAATTAACCATTAAGAAGAAAAGGTTTTTTAAGTGTAAATATGAAAAGAGGGAGTGTTTCCTAGAAGCAATTTGTGATCTTAAAATGTCACAGGCAGGCACATCACGGAGGTGCTACCAGCCAGCACTTTTCAAAATATGACTCTGTGTCAGAAGCGTGTGGTGTGGATTGTTTGGTTTGGGTTTTTTTTTTTTTTTTTTTGTCTTTATTCTGAAACGAGCAATGCAAATATAGATATGGTTGCCCGAGAGATTTCCTTCCCTTTTTGAAAACCCTTCAACATAGTCTCTGACAGCCTTGGAAAGGTTGTTTTTAATCTATTTAATTTGAGGCTGTATTCTCCACAGATAATGACACATTTTCTCTTTCACTTCGTGAGTATATGTGAAAAAAAAAATGCAGAACTGCCACACACACAGCACATTCACACTTACCTACGTATGTAAGAAATGCACAACTAAACACGTCCATATACACACGTATAACACACACAATACAATGCACACAAAATGCACCCATGACACACATGAACATACACAACACAATGCACACATTGTATGTGTATGCTCTCACATACATAACACATGCATACTTCGACATACTGATACAAACATGAGACCCACATGTGTATAATCACATGGCATATTTATATATGAATTTTAAAGACATCTCCTGAAGACCTTATTTCACATGTCAAAGTGTGACATCTCCTGGGAGATCTCAGCTGGAAACATTTCTGAAACAGCCCTTTCTCACAGTTGACAGTAACCTGACCTTTCCTGCCAGCTGCCCACAGGGACCAAGGATGAGCAAGATGCATAAAATGGGAAAACACAAACAAACAACATCTAGAACCATGTAACTTTCTTTTAAAAAGATCCAAGTCAGTTTTAAGTATAGTCTACCTGACTTCAACCCCATAATGAAATAATGAAGTTATGTTATCAGAAAAAAGACATAAGAACCCCTCTTTAGGGGGAGAGTCCAGAAAATACACCATATTATACAAAATAACACAGACTAAATTATTTTATAAATTTTACTACAGCAAAAAATGCACAAAATCTTAGCTGTAGTGAAGCCCATCAACCTGTTCTGCAGTATTTTACACACACCCCCACCCCCCCCACACACACACAGTCTTTGTAAATAAATCTTTCAAGCAAGTGATTTTTCTTTTTCCTTCTGAACCACCAAGTATAAATGGCATGTGCTAATAATTTTTGGTGAATAAGTGAATCTCTCTTTACGAATAAGAATTCGGAGTGAATTAAAGCTTTGAGTAGTATGTATACTGTGTGACTCGTTTAGCAACTACTGAGACGCTACCACATGCCAGGCACTGCACAAGACCTTATTAGGTAGCAAATATGAGAAAATCCCTGCTTTTCAGTGCCCCCAGGCTAAAGGGAGAGACACAAGTTACAGTAATTTGAGGTCAGTGGTATAAAAGAAGGCACAGGGAATCACTAGAAAACAAGGAAAATCCCAGCAAACTCCTCCATCTCAGGTCCTTCCACACTCCCTGACACAGCATAATTCCTAGAAACAGGCACTCAAAGACCTATGAACGGAGACAAAGACAGTCACATGGATGGCAAGGAATCAGAAATACATACTGCAACATCACAATGCCTGTTGAGCATTGTAAACACACACTTAGCTGCAAATTTCCACAGGATATATAAACCGTTTACGAAGACCTTCCAGATCTCAGTTTGGATAGTATCACACTCATCCAGTTAAATTCTGTAAAGCCAACTTAACTATATTGGGATGACTATGCTCCCCTATTTCTATTTCCTATTTGTGTCTCTACCTTAGACCTCCAGCTCGTAAAGTTTCCTGATGCTGAAAGTCTTTTGCATGTCTATATGGATATGTATCTGCCTATGCCTCTGCATATGTACATGTCTATCTGTCTGTCTGTGTGAGTATATATACACCTATGTATGTATATAGGCATAGCCTCCGGCTGTTTGTTCCTGATCAGTTAGCTCCACTATGCACCTCTGAGTGTCTGAGAAAGGATCATTCCAGAGATCACCAGACTTCCCCTGGTTCAAACACTGGCACTTGCAAAGGTCAGGAGGAATAGCTTGTGTCATACCTTCTCTTTGGGAAAGATCATCTCTAGAAACGGCAGAAGATACCCTTATAAACAGCAGAAAATGCCCCTATGAGGTTGAGTATACCCTCATGCAACGAGTGAGGCCATGCATTCTGGTTCTGAGCAGGCAACCAGTACCCATTATTGGGAAAAATAACCATTCCATCCTATACTTTTAGCGATTGATCAGTTTTATCTGGTCTTGTGCCATTTCTTTACTTTTCGGCTTAAACCTATATTTGACCCTCAGCCTATGGACTCTCTAACCATGTGGATGAGGGTAGTATTGTTAAATACTCTACTAATGAGGTGGAGACAACATGCCTTACTAATCACATGTTGCTGATGACAGCTCCTTACTCAACTGCTGAAAAAATATCCTTAGAAAATTTAGGCATGTGACAATAGTGACAATACTGACAAGAGGAAGGCCTCAGCAGGTGGTCCAGCAAGACTATTCTCGAAAGCATCTTCTTGCAGGCAGCACTAATTGAGCTACCTAACATGTTCAATTCCGACTTTTGCCCTAGAAGATGTTTTTTTTTCCCTTCTGAATTTTAGGTAAGAGACAATGGACCAGTGAAGATGAACTAAAGCTACTCTTTCCCCTAAACTTCGTGTAGCGTCTTTGCGAATGGAGATTCCAACCGATGCCTAAGCCACTCTAATCATTTTATTTCATATCTATAATTCTCTCAGAAAGCTTTGGTAATCCATGATGCAAACATGACATTGATGACAATACTATTGGTAGGAGGAGTACAGGAGAAGTGTAATGCCAGGTGTTAAAAATTCACGGAGAACATCAGTGGGAGAAAAAAACAAAGCCAAGAAAAAATGTCGGATGTACATATTAGAAATTCTCTGGATTCTGTCTGTTAAAGGAAAAGGAAACTTATCTTTAATCGTTTGTAAAAGGAAAGAATTAAAAGAAACAAGGTTTTTGGTTCCAATAGCCTCCTATCTCCACCATCCACAGGGCTCTATTAGAAGCCTGTGACAGCCTCTGCGTGGGGAAGATAACGTCACTATCCAGAAAGGACCAGCAATGGGCTGATTTTTCACACGTGCTTCAGACTCCTGTAACCAGACAATGCCCAAGCAGGCTTTGCAGAAGGAAGATTGGCAAATCACGAAAGCAGAGACTGATTTTCTCCTTTATTGCCTAAAAGCAGATGAAATAATCCTTATATAACAAGCAGCCAGCAATTCTGTACCAATTGCCTGAGCCTCAATCAGTCTTTCCTCATGGTTATAGTATCTTTCAGTCTGATTTCAAATCTAACTCTCTTTTGGTTACTGAGCAAAGCCAGATGACTCCTCGGAGCCCCTGACTGTAGCATGTGAGGGAAGATGCCCTCACTAAAGGCCCTTTTCATCCTATCAGAGCTGGCTAAAATGTCTTTTATTTTTATATTCTATTAGTTACTGCTGAATGTACATCAGTTCCTAGGTTAGTTGCTGCAAAACTCATGGCCCCAAAGATCTCCAAGAATAGATCCCAGCGATCGTTAAGCTCACCAATTAGTAATTTAAAATTTATGGAAGTGAGACATTTAAAACCATGGTTCCTGTGGACACAGATGCCCATAGCAAACTTACTCTTGGAGTGAAATATCTATCTTTCTGGAATGATTCCACTTGTATTCTGTTCGAGGATAAAGGGGAAAATGTCAATTCTTAATCACGTCGTCTCCTTTCCTAGAAGAAGTTGGTCCAGGAGGTCAAAGCAGCTGCAAGACTGACACACGGAATTTCATTTTGCAAGAGGTGCAACCCTATGCTGGTTTGAGAAATGCAGCCACTGCCCTTTCTGCTTTATCTACAGAATTTACTCCTAAGCTGTCTATTTCTTTTCACCTCCACTGACACTCAGTTGAGGTGCCATCACCTCTCAGCTGGACATCATCAAGACACGTGCAACTGGCATCGCTGCTATTATTCTTGCCAATCTACAATCCTTTCTCCATAGCAGCAGTTACTTTGAATTATGTCACGTTCATGCCTGAGTCTCACCAATGACTTCTTATTTCCCCTAGAATGAAATCTAGCTCCATATCCCAGCTACTAGTGGCCTCCTAGGCCTCATGATGAACAACTCCCTGCCTTTTCCATTATATTCTACTCTCCTTGGCTTTGTTTGCATTTTTTCCAACAGAACCCTTTAGCTCTATTTTTAGGCTTTGCACATGCTATTACCTCTGCCTGAGCCAGTACCTCAGTATTAGTTCAGACGCTCCCTCTTCAGGGAAGCCGCCTCTGATCCCCCATTTAGGCTTCACTACCTGTGACATAAACCTAAGTATTATCTTTATAGTACTCAGTGCTGATAGGAATTGTGAGCACACAGGCAATGATGGTTACCCAATGGTATTGTCTCTGTAAATATTTAATGAAATCTGATCTGAACTTCTATCATGGAATTATAACTTTATTAGTATAACTGTTAAACTTTGATATGCTGTCTACATCTAAAGTTGTTCCAATCACATAATCCCATGGTTGAACATTGAGTTATTTGGAAAGATTTTAAGATACAATGTTTTCCAGTAAAAAATTCTAGTATGCTGTCAAAGCATATGGCCTGCACTAGGCAAAGAATAACATGATTGTGAGCATAGAATGGACCAGGCTCCTAGCAATATGCCATAAAAACTTGCCACTCCGATGATATGTGACCTTTATAGCTTGTAGCTTTTAAAATCATATTCTTACCCAGTGCTGCATGTCACTCTCATTAAAATAACAATTAACCCTATACACTGCTGAGTGGCATTAGTATCTTTTACAAGAAAAGCACATGATTTCATTTCATGCAAAATGAATATAAAAGGTCATGCAAATAACTCAACTGTTTTCTTTCTATAAGTCACCATATGAGCTGGAAGAAAACCAGCACAACTTAATTCACAGGAACATAAGCCAACACCTTCATGAGGAAGATTAAAAAGTGAAGGAAATAGAAGCCAGAAAATCTTACCTGTAGAGAGGCATGCAAAAGATGCAGAATTAGATACCAGAAGCCATGTATGATAGATGGATGGAAATCCCAATCTGTGCATGGGTGAAAATTCAAACATTCCCCAGACAGGAAGGATTTATTCTTCTGCTTTATTAAACTCAGACTCGCAGCCCTGGGTCATTTGCATTTGCATTAATGACTTTATATTAATGCAATAGCTTCATTACTGCATATAGCCATTATTTGATTATCCAATTGACAGATAGGTGTTCTGTTTTCAATAATGATAATAAAAACATTTGAATTTGAAGGTGTTGGAATTAAGCTAACAAGTCCAACAACTATTTGGAAGTCTTAGGAACAGGATAAAAAGAAATATTTTATTTATAAATAGTTGACAGAGAACTCCATTGTGTAATCTCATTTTCATAAAAATGCAAAGACAGGAAGGTAGTTGTATATTTCAAACTTCTGACTTATTTGGAAATAAATGCTAGATAGCATGATTAAAAACCTAATTCTGTGTTGATTAGGGTTTGAATTCAGAAACTGTTTTCTTTTTCAAGTGGAAAAATCATGGACAATGTCCTCAAATACAAATAGATTTCTAATAGAGAGATTCCTTAATATTCCTGTAACAAGTGTATGCTGTGGAAATAAGCCACACAATTTAGCACTTGACTAAAATTGTGCATAGGAGTGTCATTTGTCAGAGCATAGTTTGATAGATGAAATTAAAGTATTAATAAATGTGTATATTGTCAGAAAGACCTTCAAATTCATATAGTGCAACTTCCCAACTAATATGAAGCCTTCGTACGGCACAGATAAATATGGTCATTTAGTTCAGCTATAAGATTTCTAGTTATGGCGTCACCATCATGTCTCACATTATATAACTCTAAGTCCAGTGGATCCCTGCAGCACACTCCTTTACCCTCTTTGGCGGTACTCACTATATGTATTCCTCTTCTACGTACAACCCTCAAAATATTTTGAGAGACCTGTTTTCTGACAAACACCTCAACGATTCCTCATAAGATAAAGTTTCTAGTTGCTTAATTAGAAAACTAGTTCCTAGTTCAATGTCTTTCCTGAATTCATTTTTGATGGATTTGGTTTATAACTAAAATATGTGGAATTAAGTGCAGTTCTTTAACCATGGTCTATTACTTTTTTGATGTCAAGGTGCCATAATTCTACTAATGTAACTCAAATTTTGTCAGTCTTTAAATAGCAACATACCTCATCATTGGCCCATATTATCTAGCAGTCAAAATATCTCTTATTGTTTTTCTAATGATCACATCTAAATCTTGCAAATCTCTTCACCAGAATGTGGTGATTGTACTTGATGTAAAGTCCGAAATAACCAACATGTGAACCATCCATGCTGCCTAGTAGAGCCTCCCCTGATTTCCCTACTCTACATTCATCGATCATTTGGTTATCTGATTGGGTTTGTGTGATTTACACTCTTTTACATACCTAAAAGGTTTACTTTGTCTCTCCCAGTCTTACTGAACTTTTAAAGCTCATATCAGGTGTTTCTATAATGTCGTATTTTCTGATCAGGCCAGTCCATGTGTCCTTATTCTTTCCTCTGAATTTTCATAGCAAAAACCATCAATTCCCTTTGAGATTAATCACACATAATTCTGCATCACAATGGAGCTTTTCACAAATACATTCCTTGACAGCCCAGCTAGAACATAAAATGTTTGAAGGAAGGGATCTTCTGCTTTGAATTTTCCCTAGACTGTTGCAATGAAGAATCAAGTAAACAAAAGCCACTTGATAATTGCTTGATGAGCAGTAACAAAAATGAAAAAGATTTGTCTATCACTGTAGCTGGGAAAAAACTAGACTTGGGTCTTCACCTTGAAGGGAACTTGTCATAGATGTATGAAGCTTCTTCTCCTTTCAGGTTGATTTGATCTTGGGCTTAAGTATTGGACTGCAGAAGGCATTACACAGGGAGAATGTCGTTCTAATCATTATTTCTGGATTATCTACTCTGCTCATTGTCAAAAATATAACGTCACTTGTTCAACATTTTCCCTTGCTATACATACAGCATTTAAACATGTTTTAATGTAGGAAGATGTTTGCATAATATAGGTCTTGTGGACTCTAGGTATTGTTCTCTTTTTCATGAAGTTTCCAAATCTTCACACAATGTGGTAAGTATGATCTGTTCTAACAAGCACAAAGAAATAATTAAACCTTAGCATGTGTTTTGTAGGCACAGGTTTTAATTTCTGAAAACCCTGAAAGAATCAAATGTGACACCAACAGTGTCTTTTCTCATATTCACTAAGTATTAGTTGAGCGGCTGAGTCCCGATGGGTGTGAGTGGGGGTTTACAAACTACTTCCTAGGATATTCACGACTAATTAATTAAATTCTTCCTGACACTATCAGTGATGATACTGGTAACCCTTAAATGCACTCAGATGGACTCAAATATTGTAATGATTAGACATGCATATGTAATTCCAATTAGGAACATGGCAGAGTGATTCTAGGCACACATTTCTAGTAACTTTTCCCTATACCACCTCATCATTCTTTCTTTCAAAGTAGGTAAGGACCTGTATTTTAATAATAATAATTCTAAGAATCTTCTAAAAATCCTAAGAATGAGCTACACACTGGTTCTGGATTGGCTGTGACTTTAAATTACACCTGTTGGGTGGTAGAAAATATCCTCCAGTCTCTTTTATTTATATATCGGTTTGGGGTGATAATGTTTTATTTTGACTTATTATGAGCTTCTGCATTTCAACTAATTAAGACCAAAATAGTCAAACATTCTTATTGGCTTTGCATTTGAGAACAGTTTCTTGAAAACCTGGCTTGGATCCAAGGCAGGTTCCCCTCTCCCTGGGGTGGGGTTTTAGCACCACAGTTTTCTACTGCAACTCTGATGCAAGCCGATAAATCTCAGCAAGTTCACAAGGTTTCACATTCTATTAGAGAAGAAGAACAAAGGAACAACAGAATTAGAGACAAATGATGTGACCAAGTGTCACAAGAAGGTTCATTAAAAACTGAAGACAAACCTGTGAAACATTTACCTAAAAAATGTTTGCATCTTCATAGAAAAAGGTCCATTCTGGTTTCAGTGACTGATTTGTGAGGGGTTACAATGACACAGTGAAATGGCATTCTTTGTTCACTGAAGCTGCTACCCAAACACCCCGAATTTTAAATCTCTTTCTTTTTGAAATACATTTTTCTTCTCTCTTTCTCTGAACAGTCATCGAGAGGCTTAATTAATGAATTAGTATTTGCAGAAATCTTTGATATTCCAAGATGAAAGGTTTTGCGTAAGGGTAAAGTCTCGGCACCAGCAGTAAAATGTCCTCTTGATGACAGAATGCATGAAGTGTTAAACTGGAATACATTTGACAACTGCAATTAAAGAGGTTTGATCCTGTTTTCCTCCTGTTTTTATCATGTACATTATTCCAGAAGATATGAGGCTAATAGGAAAGGTAAATTCTCATTGGCTAGAAATTGTTGAGATATATATATACACACATACACATTCCCCAGTGGTTAAGGCAGGTGGAAAGTTTATGGGCAGCCTCTTTCTGGGGCAATAAAAGCTTCTTTTATTTCAAATTCTCTTTTTACACCAGTTGCTATTACTCTGAAAAGCTCCTGGCATTTGGAAGGCAATAAGCTGGGCATAAAATCCATTCTTTCCTGAACAGGTCCCATTCCTAGGACTGCTTTTAAACTAACTAGTTTACAGCAAAGAAACAGACAGCTGGGTCTCCTACAAAGGCTCTCAGGAAAAGCAAGGGACGGGGGACCTGCTAACTGCCTAAGTGCAGTACACGGGTTGTAGATAAGTTACCGAGGATCTGTAACTCTTTTCTTACAGGAGTGAAATTCTTTGGATCTAAAATATGATTAAGTTGACAGAAGTGATGTCAGTTGCGGATATAGGAAATGACTTTTAAGTTCCCATTTTCTGCAGAATACCTCTTTCTTGGTTTAGGCTCACCAAAAGGCTTTCTTTTGAGAAAATCCCAGTGCTAGCTCCCGCTCAAGTTGGGGTAAGGATGTGAATGAATGTAGAGTTGGGGTAGATATTTATTGCCTTCCCAGGACAATAAATTCAGTGCTCTACTTGATAAAATGAAAGTCCACATTGTAGACTTGTAGTGTGAAAATCTAACTGAAACACACCTCACTGTATGTACAAATGTCTGCATCAGGCACCGCTACCCACCCACCCAGAAACCAGTTTCTCCTTGCTTCCTCAAAGGGAATGGTCATCCGTATCTCTAAGGGAGGCTGGACTACTCAAGAAGACCTGATTGATTGGAGTCTGGCACAGGAGACACATGTGGGCATCAATTGCTGGGATTCTGGAAAGGACTTTATGAATGTAAATAATAAGCCCCTGATAGATCTAGTCTTGAAGTAGCAAGACCAGTTTCCAGAACCACAGTGAAAAATATCTAAGAATAGAGGCAACTCCCAGGTCAGAAATGACTTGGAAACTGGGCCTGAATTTGGACCAATTGCCTTAAGTTGTACCTTAAATTGGATCCTGTTCATGCCTTCCGAATCACAACAGTACAAAACTACCTCTTGAACACAGTGCCAGAACTACAAGCACCTGACAGCTGAAAGATGTAAAGTTTCTCAGTTAGTAAATATTTTAAGAGAAAAAATTACAATAAATTTATGAAGTGAGTTGCTCCAGGAGGAGGATTTTTTATCCCTCAGTTTCTTCTATATGCTTTTGTGCAATAATAATAATAATAATAATAATAACAATGACATTTACCTGCCATTACTTGGTATGCAAGTATCATTGGGCAGCCTCCAATTCCATTTTTCGGGGCAGAGGAACTGAGAAATATGTTCCAGAGAAATGGAAGGGAACCTGCTAGCAGAGTTCAGGGGAGGGGATTAAATGCAAGGAGTACTTGTATTTCCAAGAGGGCTTCATGTCACCTTTCAAGAGGGGGTAACTAAAGGAATTATCAGGAGATAAAATTGATAGAACCACAAGGGGAGCAGGACATGTGGCCAAGGACATGGTTGAAGTATCGTGGACTGAGGGAGAGAAAGGCTCTCTCACTGGGGGTTGGTGATTGGCCTAAAACCAAGGTTTCCTAATGCTTTCTGTTGCCATCTGTAATCTGAAAATGTAATGTGGGCTGATTTTCTTTCTGCTCACTTAAATTGCTTCCTGCAATGTTGCTTTGGATGATTGCAAGTATGGCTATGCTATAGATAATTTCTGCATAAATGAATTGACAGTTTACTAGCATTAAAATACATATCCAAATCCTTCAAAAGCTTTATTCAAACCCATGAAACAAATGGGGTGTCTATGGGCAAAGGCATATAGAGACAGGCAATTCCATTACAAGCATTGAATAGACACTGTCTAAGGCTGTATGGCCCACAGCTGGCATTGTTCAACTCAAGAAATTTAACTTGAGGCTGTACTTCAAGGTAATGAGTTATCTAGGAAGTTATCTAGGAGTTGATCCCCTACTGTTGTTAATTAGAAATAGGTAAGGGCTGGGTCCCCTAATACAATGACCTGTTGATAGAATAAAGCTGTGCAAATTCGCCAAGTCCTACATTTTGGGCTTCCACTTTGCCCCTTCATTAGATTTCTAGAAATGGAAGTGTCCATAGATGAAAGTTAAATTATAGTTGCTTGGAAGTCCTTGGGTGCATGGTTGGGTTTGAGGGGAGGGAGGAGGTGGTTTGGGAAATACTGCTTGCTCCCTTAGAGCCACACTAATGTCATCTGGCCAGACCTGAATAAAGCAAAGACTGTTTGCTACCTATGTGGCTATGTGTACAGTAAAATGATAATTCTTCCAATTTATCACACTTGGCAATTTGATAGATTTTGAAGGAGAGTGTTCATGCATTTTAGATGAAACGTCTGGTTAAGGGCATTATCTGTTTACTAGTTGACTAACACATCAAACTCCTCAAGCTGGCAAAGCTCTCTTTCCACATCACTGGCCTATGGGTGTCCTTTCGTTAGCTCTCAGCTCTTTCCACTCCCTATTTCAGGCAGTTGTGTGACATTTTACTCTCTTCAACCACCTCCTTCACACTCAGTTTTCTGAGACTGATAAAACAGTCCTGGAGAGTTCACTTTGTAAAAGGACTTTGTAAAAGAATGCTTAGGCTTAGGAAACAGTAGAGTTCCTTAGAAGAGATATTCTCAATGTCCCTGAAATTGCATTCTAGAGTGGTTAATAAACTTTGCATAAAATGTGCTTCTTCTGTTCAGGGCATGTTTATCTGCTCTGGGTTCATAGCTTTTATGTCCCGTCTCATTATCAATGCATTCTGATAATGCTCAGCCAAGAAAGTAAATTTGCCTCACAGTATGACGATGGGAAAATATGAGCCCTCAAGATGATTGTTTCGAGAATTAGCAGCCTCCTGCCAAATTCCTCAAGACTTCGATCAAATGTTTTAATTTGAAATTTTATGATGATCTGCATATTTTGAGTACAAACGATAGACAGAAACTGGAGACTCCATGTGGTTATAGTCTGTATTCATGTGAAGTCGCCTACGTGTCTTCTCTTAGAAATGCATGGCTAATTTAACCATCAGTTTTTGTTTTCTCCAAGTACAGTAATTACCAACTCACTGCATTCTCTCTTACCAAATTTCAGATTCTTGTTATCAGCCTACATAGTCTCATTGCAAAATCTATGCT
Organism: Panthera tigris; assembly: GCF_018350195.1. NCBI lineage: Eukaryota > Metazoa > Chordata > Mammalia > Carnivora > Felidae > Panthera > Panthera tigris. The sequence goes on along the minus strand of NC_056671.1, from coordinate 60,314,474 downwards.
TCAAACATTAGTGACTATCAAAGGTTTTAGTTAATATCTTTATGATAGTTAAATAAATAAATAAATGTTTGCATAATGCAACATATACGATGCATAATTGCAATGGACATTGCAAAAAAAATTTGTCATTGTAAATTTTGCAGTCTACACTACAACATAGCTTATTTCATGTCTGGAAACCAGATTTTTCTTATTTCTGAATATCTCTCTCTCTCTCCCTCTTTCTCTCTTTCACACACACATATTTGTAGAATATACAAAATTTAACTAAATTTAAATAATTACCAAAACCTACTCTTATTTTTTTTATATTCTGGAAATCACTCTTTATTAAAACTTGCCTTTAAGTAAGCATAATAAACTTAAATGAAGAATCCTTCTGACAGGACCAGTCAAATAAAGTCAATTAAATTTTAACTTCTTCAACAGACCTCAACATTGGAGCTTCGTATTTCTTGACATGAAGCCAAGGTTAGTTCTGGTTTTAACAGAGTTGGTCTCCTTATAACTATTTTAATAAAGATATTTTTGAAAAATCTTGTGACAGGCCATCAGCCAGAATGATACACCTCATTATCAGTAATCAGTATATATTTTAGAATGAGATATATGACTGGTGTATGTGTGTGAACAGATGTACCTTTCATCTTACTATTCCTATTTTGTTCAGGATCTTATGGAAACTAGAAATAATGGTTATATTCCTTACAGTATTTATAATAATTGTCATATCTCTAGAACGAATCATCTTCAAAACACTTTATAATGAATATGCTCCTATTGCACTCTGGAGGAATATAAGGCACACTAAAGTGTCTATTTTATAGTTATTTAGATCTGGATATGGGACAGGTTATTTACTCAAGATCACCACAAAATGGCTGGGACTGCACACACTATCAGCTGCAGAAGAGTCCAGGAAAAACAGGGGTTAGTGGAACACATTTCATCATGCTAGTTTAGTATTTTGCTTGTATCTCTAATATTGGGATATATTCACTAAGCAGAAAACTTGAGACAGAAGCTGTGGAAACACATATTTTATTCCTCAATAAAGATTGTTGATGCTGGCATACAAAAATAAACAAAACAACCAATGAACAAATACAGGGCAATGTGTTCAAAACCTACAGTGGTTGCTTCCTGAAAAGTCAAAGAATGTTCCATTAAGATTGTGATTCTTGTGTTTCGTGCTCCCTGGGGCATGGGACTGTTAATGGGGGTGGGGGAGCAGTGAATCTGGGCTGAGAGTATTGCATGCCTGGGGGCACAGAGGAACAAAGGAAAAAAGGATCTATGGGACTGTGGAAGGGCAGAGGAGCTAGAGATGAAGTATGAAAACAGGCAGAGAAAAAGTCATTGGAGGACCTGGGTGACGATGCTCAGTAACTGGGTAAGGTTTAAGGGCAACAGTGACAACTTGGCCAATTGCAAAGAAAGCATCTCACAGTGAGGTACTGGGAAATGATGAGGCTGGATGAAAGAATAGTATGGTCCTGTGTGAAAAGTATTTGTGGGGGTAGACAGGAAGAGGTGGGTTTGACATGATTAACAGGGACTTAAAGATTGATAGGAGAGTTTAGGTGACATTTGATTTAATGTCCAGACCCAGACACTTTTGATAATTCATGGAAAGTGTATCCCCAATAATTATGCCAATATGATAGTCATCAACCAGGACCGTCCTAGGTGACCAAGGATGTATGCTCGCCCTCAGGGTAGGGTCACACCTGTACATTCTTGCCAGCTGCAGAACCTGGAGACTAGGAGAACACATCCTTGGCCATGTTGTTCAGGAAGACAAGAAATCTGACAACAACTTAATTTATTAATACTCACAGGAGCCTTTGCATTTTAAAAGACTCTATTTGGAGAACTATAATGCTTTCACTCCAAATAATCACTTTCTAATGTTTGCCTGGGCTTCAACCCAGATTCATTAAATTAGAACTCTTAGGGGTAGAGCCTGTGCATTAATTTTTTTAAAAATATCCACAGATGTTTCTGATGTAGACCCAATGTTAAGAACCACTGACTTAGAATATGATCTTCTGGATAGAATTGTTGATTTCCTCAATTCCTTTGTATCAGTTCAAGTTCTTAATACATCACTTTATACTTAGTAGATTATCAACATGTATTCAGTCATTTTTTGGTAAACAAGGGACTGAGTCCCTTTGAAGGAATAAATAAGACTCATTTGTAATTGGCATATTAATTGTGTGTATGCAAATGCATGGTGCTAGGCTATTTGAAAGAAAATTCTTTCAAGTGGTTAAACAGACCTTTATAGAATCTTGTTTACATGATTAATTTATTTAGCAAACTCTTATTCACAGATAGCACAAGGGCAAACTTCAGTCCCACCACCTTCTAAATGATCACAGTGTCTGTATTTGTGGGGGTCCAAATTAACGAGTTTTTACAGAACAGATTGGTGGACTGTCAAGACTGCCACACCAACGGAGGTAATGCAAGGCTTTTTAAACTCAGAGAATAAGTGAAGTTTTCCTAGATGGTTGCTGATCTACAAGATATTTGTATTTCATACTGCTAATAAATGTTCATTAAAACATGTTTCATTATTAATTATACGGACTAGCATTCAGAGCTCCAGTAAATTGTATCCCTATTACAATAAACGTATTTAGTTACAGAAGTTCAGTAGTAACGTGTATTTTCATAAAGCGGTTTTATTAGGTGTGTCATATGGTTTAAACACCACAGAAGCAGACCTCACAATGCACGAAGATTGTTTAAACATGTCAGAGTGGAGATTACTACATTGCTACGTGATAACTGATCTCAAATTTACAATTACCACTTTTATTTTACTGTATCAAACATTGGTCTTAAAGCACGATGAACTGGCCATTGGTATTGAATAGCTGATAGGCATTGTCCATTTTGTATCTCTGAGCCAATACATCATCTGTAGTTACCTGTGGTTCTATCTTGGCCACACATTATTAAGGTATGGTAAATCATCCCTGCCCAGAATGGGAATTACACTGGGGCATCTGGGAAGTGGACTCTCGAAGCAGTAACTACTATACCCTTAATAAAATTGAGATTTACTTAGACATTACAGTTTCATGTTGGGGGAATGTCACCAGTATTGAGCTAGAAGAAAATAAGCCCCCACAAAGTTAAATGAGTGTCCCTAAATTACACAGCCAAATCTGGCAAGCAGATAGGGACAAAATAAGCAGAGAGAGGCAGCATTATGTACTGTGCTCAGGAGTTTCAGAGGGCCAAGGAATTACAACTTGCCTCTGCAATCTAATCTACAATCCCATGACAGTGGTCAAACTATTCCACCTCCAGATTCAGTTTTCTTATACGTAAAGTAGACTAGTCCTCTCTGCCTCGCCAGCCTGATGTCAGCAAAAGATTCACTACAGGGTCTGGCAGTCAGGAAGCCTCAAACTGTGTGAATTCCCTCATTTGCCCCGAGAAACTGCATTTTTTCAACTTGCGATCCCTTCTGCTTTCTACCTCGGTTGCTCCTCCTTGTTCTCACAGAGGTTGTGTTCTAGGTTTATTATTTGTTCCTGGATGATAGTCTTAAGAGTGAGTCCTGCTGATGGTATTTTGGGATATTGGAAAGAGCTGCCTAGTGAGATAGAAAACCTCCCACCTCTGAGGAGGTTCTCAGCATGACCTGAATCCAATTCAGAGAATATTTAGAATATAGGCTCATAAATCGGTGAAAACTTTGAACTCGGTTGATTTCTAACTTTGCTTCATAATTGAGATTCTCTGGTGACGTTTCCTCGGCATCCAGAGTTAAGATGGATAAAACATTGGATAAAATTTGGTCTGACCAACTAACTTAAATGGGAGGGTGCCTCCTTCGTTTTCTATTTCCTATGACTATACTCATGCCAGACACAGGCCCTAAAACTGAACAAAGTCTCATTTTACAACTGAGGGGCTTTGGAGACCTGGAGAGGTGGAATGACTCTTCCACGTTCTTACAAACTTACTGGCAGAAGATAGGATCGATCATTGCTATATTTTATACAGACGTTGGAGTATGTATTGGCCCTAGAGCCCCATATTGAATATTTAAATGGCTATTTTTTAAGCCTGCTCTCATCCAGACCTCAGTGATTTATTGTCACCTTTATATGTGAGGGTTCATGGGGTATGTGTGTTTATGTGGGCATTTAATAGTTTTTGTTGACTTTCCTAGGAAGAGACATACAGGTATCTTTCTTACTTTTTTTTTTCTTTTTTTTTTTTTTTTTAGGTCAAAGCTTTTCACACTTGATTTCAGTTTGTTGAGAAATTGAAATGTGGTTTCTCTTTCTCGAGCATGATATAAGCAAGGTAACATAAAAATAAACAAGGAGACGGTCTTCTTTTAATAAAGCTACCTCACCTTTGCCAAAATGCCTTCTTGAGTTTGTAAACCATAACTAAAATATATTTTAACCTAAATTTTGAGACTCTTCCCCCACCCTTTTTTTTTTTCTCTAGTTTGGCTGCAGGGAGGAAGCACTCCCATTCGTAAGCCTTGGCTGTGAGTGGCTTGCTTCAGACACAGTAGAGATAATTAGCAGGGATAAGTATCCAACAAGAGGATTAGGCATTCATATGGATAAGAATAACATCTGCAGTGACATGATAAAAATGATACAGACCATTAAATCGCATACATCAGGGCATAAACTGATCACCAGCTGAGGTCAGAAAGAAATCTCCCCTCCTGGTATAATATTGTACAATTAAGCAAATTTAAGAGTTTTATACTTTATTTTAGAACATCCGTTATCATGTAGCCTCAAAAACAAACTCTAAGGCCCTTGACTGTCTTCTTTTCAGCATTTCCAGTGGCCTGAAACACTCAAGGTTTATACCGAAATCCATGCTGTCCTTACTACCACAGACATCCTCAACACATGCCTCCAAGGCCTTCATGCTTCTGTCACTCCAATGAATAGTGGTTTGGTGCTCTCCTCTCTCTTGTGCTTGTCCTCTTTATGGTCAATAACATTCATTAAGGAGACGGATGGTCAAAATTTGATGTGTAAGCTTATGATTAAGAGTTGGTGTAAGTTTCAAAACTGAACTCAAATTTGTCTTGAGTTCTCCTTCCTTCATTCATAAGATCTGCAACATAATAAAATATAAATGAATTAATTATTTAATGATGACCTACTATGTGACACACATTGTTCTAGGTGCTAAGAATTTAGCACTGAATACAAAATTATTTATTTCCCTCAAAGAGAAGACAGATAATTAAAGGACCAAAAAAGAAAAAAAAAAAAAAAAAGACACTTAGAAGACATGAACAACACTAGAGCCAATGAGACCTAACAGACTTCTATAGAATACTTCGCCCAACAACAGCAGAATATATTCTCCTCAAGTGCACTCATAACATCTGCCAAGACAGGCCATATGCTAAGCCATAAAACAAAACTTAATATATTTAAAAGAATAGAACTAATACAAAGTTTATTCTCAGAACACAATAGAATAAAATTCGAAATTAATAACAGAAAGAAATTTGGGAAGTTCACAAATATTTAGAAATTAACACATTCTTAAATGACTATTAATCAAAGAAAAAACCAAATATGTTTGAAAACATTTTTAAAAGAATGAAGGTGAAGACACAAGCTTATGGTATATAACTAAAACAATTCACACAAGAAAATTTGTAGCTGTAAATGCCTATATTAAAAAGGAAGGAAGACCTCAAATAAATAAGCTATCTTCCTACCTTAAGGCCCTGGAAAAAGTAGTACAAATCTACCTATAAAGCATATGGAAGAAAATAGTAACAACTAAAGTGGGTATTAATAAAATAGCAAATAGAAAACAACAGAAGAAAATAGATGAAACCAAAAACTGGTTCTTTGAAAAGATTAGCAAAATTGGCAAACCTTTAGTTAAAGTGATCAAACAAAAATGAGACTCAAATTATTAGAATTAGAAATGAAAAGAGACACATTACTACTAACCTTACAGAAATAAAAAGTGTTACAAAGGAAGGTAAATAACTGTATGTCAATAAACTAGGTAACAGTTGAAATGTACAAATTCCTAGAAAGACACAAACTACTGAGATTGACTCCAGGAGAAATAGACTATTTGGACAGACCAGTAACAAGTAAAGAGATGAATTAGATTATCTACAAAGGAAAGTTCAGGCCCAGGTGACTTTACAGATGAATTCTTCCTAACATTTAAGAAGAATTAATAATAGTTCTTCAAAAATTTTTCCAAAAAATAGGAGAATCATTTCCCAACTCATTCTCTGAAGACAGTTTAACCCTGAAACAAAACCAGACAAACACATAACAAAAAATAAGTCTGATATCTCTTAAAACACAGACTGCAAAATCCTCAACAAAATACTAGCAAAGTGACACCGATAACATATCAAAACAGTTATACACCATGTCCAACTGGGATCTATCCCAGGAATGCAAGGTCAGTTTAACATCAGAAAATCCATTAATGTAATACATCATATCAATAAAATAATTTTAAACACCATGATTATCTCCACAGAGGTGAGAAAATCACTGACAAAATTCAACAACCTTTTATGATAAAAATATGCAATGAACTAGGAATAGAAGAGAATGTCCTCAAACTGATAAAGGGAATCTTAAAAATGAAATCCAGCTAACATCAAATTCAATGATGAAAGACCGAATGCTTTCTTCTTAAGATCAGAAACAAAGATATTTGCTCTTGCTACTTCCATTCAACATCACGCTAGAGGTTCTCACTATGGCAATTGCATAAGAAATATAATTAAACGTCATCCAGATTGACAAGGAACAAGTATTGAAGACCTAAATGTAAGAGCCAAACTATAAAACTCTCAGAAGATAACATACCAAAATAGGCAATTCTATCTAAACAAAGTAGATTAGTGGTTGCTTGGGGCTGGAGATGGGATAAGAGGGGGATAGGAAGGAGATAGTTAAAGGTACAGGGTTTCTTTTAGAGATGATGAAAATGTTCTAAAATGGACTGTGGTGACGGTTGCACATATCTGTGAATATACTAAAAAACTATTGAACTGTTCACTTTAAATGGATAATTTGTATGATATGTAAAATATATCTCAATGAAGTTCTTTTGACTTTAAAACAACACATTCCTAGAGAACCTGTCAGATAAGGTTGAGCTTTAAAAAGAGATGGTGATGGAGACGGGCTGCCGTTTTCAATATGGAGCACAAGGATGGCTTGCTCTTACCAGCTTACAATGAATGAAGCCCCATTTTTAATATATGTTGGCACTGTACTCTTACAACATTAAATATGGGAACATGTCTTCTCATTCTTGTTGACTTATATATATAGTAAATGACTTCTCTGAGGGATCCATAGAAGTGAGAAGAAAAGAGAATTTGAATACTCTCCTAATAATTAAAGATGATCCATATGTTCAGTATAATAAAAGTAGAATTCTGATTTATATTGTCTGCCCACCTCCTCCATTTCTTTCTTGCAGTCTTTCTTCTTTTTCTCCTTTACTTCTGCTTTCTTCCCCTGTATACTCCTCCCCTACTTTCTTCCTCTTCATCCACTTCTTTCCTATGATCTTTTACTCCCACCTGCTTTTCTGTTTCACTTTAGTGTCTTCACTTTCAGAATCAAAAAGGAGTGAAAGTCAAAATGGGACATGTACCCAAGCACAATAAGCCAAAAGTTCCCTAGTTAACTTACTTGTATATATATTTTTTTTTCCAGAAAAAGTAATTTGGTGACTTGAATTATCTTGATAGGTTCTTGTCTGCTTCCTCATTATATAAAACACATTCATAGTTATAACCCAGGACTTCCCAACCTCAGCACTATTGACATTTTATGCTGGATGATTTTGTGTTGAAAGGATCTGTCCTGTGCATTCTGTTAAAGAGCACTCCTGTTCTCTGTACAGAAGACACCAGCAGCATGCCCATCTCCAACCTTGACAATCAATGACATGTCCAGATATTGTCCAACATCTCCAAGAGGCAAAATCACCTCTTGTTGAGAGCCATTGTAAATTAAGTCTGCGAGAAAAGCTCTTTTCTTGATTGGCTCGCATTGCTTCCTTTCTCTCCCCTGAAAGAAAAGGAGGTTTTGCAAGAGATGTACTTAAAGCTGAGAGAGGGCTAAGAAGGTGGTTTGCTTTTCATTTTATACTTGTACAGGGTACAGATCCAATGACCCTATGAACAGGAATGGGAATTTTCACTTCAACATTTTAATCATTTTCCTTATGTGGTATTTATGTTCTATCATCTTTGGCTTCCTGCAAATGCAACAGTATTCATTTTTTCCCCTTCACTTCTTAGCCCCAACGAATATTGTTGAAAGAGCAACACATTAAGTACTTTCTGTTGGATTATGGAGATAGCTGACATTCAACGTTTGAAAGAATGAACACAAATCTGAAACAGAGTCTAACAAATAAGCAATTTTGCTTAGCTATGTCTACTAGACCAGCAGCAATGGCTTATCTAAAAATGAATTGTGGGGTGCCTGCGTGGCTCAGTCAGTTAAGCTTCTGACCTTGGCTCAGGTTATGATTTCATGGTACATGGGTTGGAGCCCCACATCTAGCTCTGTGTTGACAGCTCAGAGCCTGAAGCCTGCTTCAGATTCTGTGTCTTCCTCTCTCTCTTCCCCTCCCCACTCTCTCTCTCTCTCTCTCTCTCAGAAATAAATATTTAAAAATTTTTTTACAAAAATAAAAAATCAATAAATCAATAAAAATAAATTGTGATGTTGTGGTAGGTTCCCCTCCCTAAGGAAAGAAAAAAAAATCCTCAAGGCAACCTGGTTATACCCCTACGTGGCAACATCCCTCAAGACCTTGTAACCTGAGACCACTTAGACTATATGTTTATATGTTACCATATATTGGAGACAAAGAAGTAAAAATATGTATAAAAAACTATGCCACATGGAGTTCCGGGCATAGTTGAACCCAACTGAGCAGTGCCTGCGGAAATAAAGCTGCTTCCTGGAAAGAAAAGCCTCGTGTGTGAGAATCCTGCTACAATATAGCTCACGGTCTCTCCAGGACTTTATTCATTGTCTACCTATCAATAGCAACTGCTTTTCCATCCACTCTATTTCAATCATCAGGGCAATAAATGCTTACTTTGTGCCTACTGTGTACAAAGCACTACAATGGGGGATGCCTGAGTGGCTCAGTGGGTTAAGTGACCGACTTCGGCTCAGGACTTCCGCTCAGGTCATGATCTCACAGTTTGTGGGTTTGAGCCCCGCAACAGGCTCTGTGCTGACCACTCAGAGCCTGGAGCCTGCCTCCGGATCGCTGTCTCCCTCTCTCTCTCTGCCCCTCCCTTGCTTGCACTCTTTCTCTCTCTCTCAAAAACAAGTAAACATTCAAAAAAATTAAAAAAAAAAAAAAAACATTACAATGGGCACCCAAAAAATTATTGTTTTTAAGTTTCTTTTTTTTATTTTTAAGAAAGATTGGGGAGGGGCAGAGAGAGAGGGAGAGAATCCCAAGCAGGCTCTGTGCTGTCAGCGCACAGAGCCGGAGGTGGGCTCTAACCCAAGAAGAGTAAGATTGTGACCTGAGGGGAAATCAAAAATCTGTCGGGGAGTGCAGGCTTACAGGAGGTTAGGTGAGCTGTTTTGCAAGACTTACGATTGGTGCTGTTGGAGTTAAACTATCTAACACAGGACTGGCTGTCTAAATAACAGGTGATACATTATCTCTATTTCTATATATAGATTCTACTTCAAAGATCATGTTAATTCTCTAAATGTGGAGAGTTCAAATTCAAACACAAGACTGTGGTTCCACCCAACTGTAAATGACCCCATGTTCCTTAATATGGCAGTTAAACTAAAGCATACCTGCAAAGGGTGGGGATGATTTCCTTAAGGTCAGTGTGGCAACTTCCCCACCAGCCACCAACAGAATATAAACCAGAGTTTCCAGAAAGTCAAATCACTGGTTTTTCCAGAAGCCACACAGATTTTTAGCCAAATCATCCTTGAGACAGGGTAAGGTCCAACCTTAAGCATCAGCAGACATTTGTGTAAGGACTTGCTATTCCTGCGTGCAATTTTGGAGCTAGGCAAGCAAAATATGCCCTTTGGGGTTGGAGTAGGAAAAGATCAAATGAGTAATATTTCAAACATTTTTTCTTTTGAATTAAAATGCATGGTTTAAGCCATATTTCAATTATCAGCTTGACATTACTCTTTAAGCAAATGACTAGAGTTAACAAGAGAGCTACTACATTTTGAATACATTGATTTTCTGCTTGGTCTAAACTCTAAATAGCCGATTAGAAAGCTGTGAATCAGACAGACTCAGTGTACCTAATACATCCTGCAATATATTACAAACTGGAAACATTCAGATCTTTGAAGGTGAAATGAATTAAAAGCACATGATTGTTACAACTTCAATATATAAATAGTAACGACATACTAGCTCTTATCTGGCAATTTAAAAAATAGTCCACATTTTGTTATGCACGTCAACCTAATGCATAAAACTACTGAGCTTAAAGGTATAAAGAAACACAGATTTATTTTTCAAAAATGACTGTGAAATGAAATGAATACTTAATTGAACAGTTTCCAGTTACAGAATATGCTGATGTTGCCCTCCATTATTTTCATAAGCAGCAGGATATTTCTGCCACTGTGTCTCTCACTTCTATCTTGGCATGACACTCTGGTTGTCCACATTTAGCCTGGGCCCCCATTTTATCGATCAGAGGAATATCTCATCAGCTTAAATAGTATTCCTTGAATTAAGAATTAGTTGTGTTTGCTTAGCTCTACTCCCAGCATTGACAATGTGACCTTGGGGAAATGGCTTCACCTCTCAGTATCCCGTGTTTCTCTATCTATAAAATTATATTAATGAAATGATAGCACGTACCATGTCATTGAGAAGGGTAAAAGGTGATTATAACTGCACAAGCTTGTTGTTGCAATTATAATATTAGGAAAAGAATCCATGTAATGTTTCTAAGCTCTCTTGCTTACCAAACACTAAAAAGTATATTTCACTATATTTTGGTTTCTGAAATTTAAACCTTGTAATAGAATTGAGAAAGTGGAAGGAGACTTTATCTATTTGATGTGATTATTTAGCATATAAATTACATTTATTGATGCAAAGCACCTCCCAGTAATTTTTCCAAGCTGTTTTCCTCATACAAATCCAGGTATCAGAGGGTCTTTGAGTTAAGGAAACTCAAGCATGGACGATTTTAAACCTAGCACAGTAGATAGCAGCATACAGACACGGAAGCAAATCTGGAAGGAATATTTGCACCTTCAGCTGCCTTGGAGGGAAAGACATTGTAAGTCTTGTGTAGACTCTGTCCTTACCCTTAACTTTACCTTTACTGGCTCTTACCCTATCCCTGGCAAACCTTCCACTGCCTGTCAAATCTAATCGCTTTATGCCTCCATCTTACTTCCGGAAGAGCCAGGGGAGAATTTTTTCTCCCATCCAGTTTCCCAGGTAGGCCCAAGAGCTCCTGAAGTATGGCCCCCACTCCATACTGCAGTTCAACTCAGGGCTCTAGCTTCAGGAATCCAAATCACATTCAGGTTTTATTGATTAAAAACAAAACAAAACAGTGATACATTGCCCTTCTCATGGTTCATTTGCAATAGATCTATTTGAAATAGATGAACAGCTTTTAAGCCAGATATCAGAATCTTGGGGGAGGAAAGAGTGGTGCATTGGATAATTCCCATTCATTCAAAATCATTCTGCCTATGCAGTCACGAATTGAGGTCAGCTATGATATTGCATCATTGGAAAAGTGAGATGGAAGCAATCCAGTCCACTTGGCCAGGCTCCACTTCAGGAATTAGCCATGTTTTGCTTGGATGTGTTATATTTGAACAGTCTTTTGTTTCAAAGATAGTTAGAAAAGTTTGGAGAACACAGAAATGAAAGCAACCAAATGAAGGAAAATATTTTCTTTGGGGGCATCGTATAATCAGGTTTCTCAGTCTGTAGAAATCAAAGCTGAATAGACTCAAAGTCTACAAGTCTATAAAATTGAAAAGAATAGAGAGAGGATTGAGATATACTTATTCATCAAATTCCAGAACAAAGGGCCCCCTTTGAAGCTTGAAAAAGGAGGATTTAGGATAAATGGAAAGAACTATTTTTTAACACAGTGGGGGATAAACTTACGAAACTCATTAACCCAACTACTGCTATTCATTAAAGATATAAATAGATACAGAGACAAAGATTCATTCCTGAATAAATATCAGTAATGGGTTACTAAGGAACGTTCAAGTTTAGTTCAATGATTGGGAACTTTTGCATTATTGTCACCCATACCTGGTTTTAAATTCTAGCACAGCCCTTACTGGTGGGATGACTTAACCTTCCAAGTCCCAGTTTGCATTGTGCCATCGAGATAATAATTGGACTTATATTTTAGAGTCACTGGGGTGATGAAATGAGGCGAAACGTGCTAACTTCATGGTAGCACGTAATGACGAAGATAAAGGAAATGAAGAAGATGAAGGCAAAGAAGAAGACAAAGCAGATGAGGAAGAAGGGGGAAGAGAAGGAGGAGGAAGGAGAAGGGGTGGGGGAGGAAGAAGGAAAGAAGAAGAAGAAGAAGAAGAAGAAGAAGAAGAAGAAGAAGGACAGGGAGGGGGAGGGGGATGATGATGATGATAATAGAATCCTTCCAGGTTGATGTCTTGTCATTCTCAACTAAATCTTATACACGATATTTCTGACATTTGCAGGACAGTCCTACCCAACAAAGAGGTACACTGTTCAGAATACAATGGAATGCAAATAGGGCCCCATTCGAGAAACACAGATTTAGACCAAAGATCTTCATTGAGGAAAACTATTCCATACTTAATCCTCTTAATCATGAGTTGCTAAGCTCTATTGACATATACACACAAACAAATGTATGCATGTATACACAGACGCATGTGGACACACACACACACAATTCAACTCTTTGATCCAAAGAGTCTTTAATTTAGTAAGAATTTAAATGTCTAGTTTCCTAAGCTGATTTGATCAAGAACCTGAGTAATTTTTGCTTGTAAATATAGGCTATTTTTTGGTATATCCTAAGCCCAGAAATGTTTTCCTCTTTGAATTGTGTTTTTACCCTTCTCCTGAAAATCTAGAGAGCAATGAGTGGGAAGGAAGTTATTCCATATCAAACATTGGAAAATACATCTCCATGCACATCCAACCTATATCTGCAACCCCATTTTTATTGTAGCATTACTCTCAATAGCGAAGACATGGAAACAACTTAAGTGTCGGTCCACAGGCAAATGGATAAAGAAGATGTGGTACGTGCAGTATTATTCAGCCATGATAAAAAGGAAATCTTGCCATTTGCAACAACTTGGATGAGCATTAAGGGCATTACGCTAAGTGAAATAAGTCAGACAGAGAAAGACAAATACTATATGACATAAGTTATATGTGGAATTTAAAAAAGGCTGAACCCAGAGAAACAGAAGGCAGAATGATCATTGCCAGGCACTGGGGTAGAGGGACATATGAAGATATTGCTCAAAGGGTACATAAATCTGGTTATAAAGTTATTAAATATAGCATGGTGATTATAGCTAGTAATACTGATTCATATATTTGATTGCTTCTAAGATAATAGATCTTAAATGTTCTCACCACAAAAAGAGAAATTCTAATTATATGATGGGATGGAGGTGTTAGCTAATGCTATAGTGGTAATCATTTTGCGAATACATAAATTTATGAAATCAATATATTGTACACTTTAAACTTACATGATGTTATATGTCAATTATATCTCAATAAAGCAAGGGAGGAAGAAAAAGGGAATTTGAGCCAAGCATTCTCTTCACTCCCTTCAGTCCTTCCTAAAAATGGTCTTAAATGAGGTATATTATTTCTGAAGGCTCATTGCTGATCATGTTTTGCTACTCATGATTGAAACAGATTTTTTTTCTTTTTAATTTTGTGTTATTTTTTCCATATCTACCACACAGCTCTTCGCTTCTGAAAATACATTTCTTTTCTTTTTTGCCCACTGAAAAACCAATTCTAAACTCGCCATTCTTTCCTAACATTCATTAAAAAGACTCACAAGAGGCCATCCTTATGCAAGCTTACACACACACACACACACACACACACACACACACACACCCCTCTTCTCCAGAACACCCATCTCTAACTCAATGTTGTGGTGCCTTCACACTTCAGGCAGAGGTCCTGACACTCAATCTGCATAGCTCTTATCTGTCCTACACAGGAGGAGGCAAAGGGGTCTGGGGGCAATGAAGAGAGAATATTTGTTGCAGTTCAAAGCAAGCCATCTTTTTTTTTCTTTCTCTCACTCTCTCTCTCTCTCTCTCTCTCCTCTCTCTCTCTCTCTCTCTCTCTCTTTTTTCTCCTTCCAAGATAAATAGAAGTAGAAAGGACAAGCAGTTTTGATTAGCATTTAAAATGTTGTCAATTTTTAATGAAAGCGTAACCTCAAACCATCAACTTCACACAAGCTGGAGACAAGGTTGCAAACCGAATGCTAATATATTTGGCACACTTTCTCACACTTGTCCTTCCGTGAACTTTTCTTGTTGCTAATTTGTTATGTCAGCCCATATTAGTAGGTTTCAAAAGTCCAAACTGGCAAGTGTGGTGACCCAAAGAGAAGCAGTCTTCGGAAGATCTTTAAATCGCACAGGAGTTGGGCAGTTTATTAGCTGTGTACCTACAGTCCTGTAGACACGACTATTCGCTTGGAGGACTTGCCAAGTTTCAGGAGTCCTCTTCAGAATCTTTCCAAATCTGTTTCTGAATGTGACATTTTTATTCAGGAAATAAATGCTTGCCAGTGAGTCAACAACATTCACTGCATGCAAATGATATATTTGTTCTACCTTTTATTAATAAAGCCCAAAATAGCAAAAGGAATGCAGGATACCAGGGCACCTGCGCAGCTCAATCAGTTAAGCGCCCAACTCTTGATTTTGATTCAGGTCATGATCTCATGGTTGGTGAGATTTAGCCCCGCGCTGGGCTCTGCGTTGACAGCATGGAGCCTGCTTGGGATTCTCTTTCTTCCTCTCTCTCTCTTCATCACCCCCCTTAAAAAATAAATAAGCAAACATTAAAAAAAAATGAACGATACAATTATTTCCTTCAAGGAACTTACATTTAAAAAAAATTTTTTTTAACATTTGTTTATTTTTGAGAGACACAGGGAGAGAGAGAGAGAGAGAGAGAGAGAGAGAGACAGAACACGATTGGGGGAGGAGCAGAAAGAGAGGGAGACACAGAATCCAAAGCAGTCTCCGGGCTCTGAGCTGTCAGCACAGAACCTGAAGCAGGGCTGGAACTCAAGGACGGTGAGATCATGACCTGAGCTGAAGCCGGACACCTAACCAACTGAGCCACCCAGGCACCCCAAGGAACGTACCTTTTTAATAGCAAAACAAGAAAAAAAAGTATGAAAAGGACAGGAAAATACTGAGAAAAATATATAAATAAGTATGAAAAAATAAAGAACACACTTCTGAGGGGAATTAATAATGGTGCTATTAAGGTCCATATATAACTTAATGCATATTGGAATGTCTCTCTCAGAACAACCAGGGACTTCATGAGCTAGTACACACAGCCTATGTTCTCCCACCATTAATTTACTTAGAGGAAGCCTGGTAATAAAACAAATATATCAGGTTATCTCATAGCAGCACAAAATGGAGAGGGGAAACAATGAGCCACATTACACAAAAAACATGAGATATTTGACCTTTGAGAGCTTTGCTCGGATCTTATTTAAAAGTCAAGAAGGCAGCTAAACTAGTTTCCACTTCAGGAAGATTAAAAAAAATGTATTTATTATTTAGGTCAACTCAGGTTTACTGTTCTCTCTCTCCCTTTTACTATTTCATTTCCTCTCTTTCTCTTTTAATTCACACTCTGCACAAACGAGGGTGCTGTTGTAGAGCCCACTTATAGCCAGCACTATGTAAGTTCTACAAAATAGGTAGATTTAGTCAGAAAGTTTGTCAAACACAGGATGTTACTCATTCCAGTGTTTTCCTGGGGAAGTTCTCATTGCCCACTTTTCCCTGGAAATGGGGATTGAGGAATACTACTTTCCTTAGGTACAAGACATGATATTTTCTCTTGTTGATTCTGAGTAGACCTACAGATATCAGTTTATCTGATTTGCTTTGTGTTTGTGGATTTTAACTGGAATGTATGGTTCTTTCTGGGAAAATACATATATATCTACTTCCTTAGATGCTATGCTTTTCAAATTCCTCCACCATCTTTTGGGGACTCTTACACTCTGGAGAAAGCTTTTCCATTGTTGTCATGGGAGAGTTTTCTATTAGTGACTCATGCTAAAAGGAAAACATCTTGTCAAAAATAGAACTTAATGAGCTCTGCATTTTATTATGAATTGAAATATGCAAATCAGTAGAAAGCAAATCAAAGGTGGAGGCTCTTAACATTATAATGTGCCCCTAGCACACTTTAAAAATAACAGTCTCTTAAAAGTATACGGTCATGAAGGTAATATAGATAAACTTACAATAAAAATAAGTATATTTATATTGTCATTTCCTGGCTTCCGTATTTAACTCTAAAGTGTTAATGTTGTATTAAGTGTCTAGGTTGATTTAGGCAGAAATACACACACACACACATCTTTATTAAAAAGAGGAATTACACAAGAAGATTTGATGGAAGAATTAAAACTAAAGGTCATGAAATTTGATCATCTCCATATTTAAGGTTACTCTAAGTACTCTGCAAATAACAAGGTGCTTTAATGCCGTGCCTGCACTTTCGTCTCATTTAATATGAAACCCATGAAAGATTGTTCCTGAAGTCATTATCTTCAACTGTTGAGAGCATAGATCATGACTAAGTGACTGAAGTGCCGTGGGAACTCTCAATGGGATCCTGTTCAGGATCTGATATATGTCTCTTGGTATCCATCAAAATCAAATGATGTGCAAAAGAAAAGAAAGGCAGAACTTTAATTTTTTTTTTAAGTTTCCATCCTGCTTGCAAAATGCAGGACCAAGGTAAGTTGAGAAACTGATGCCCAAGAAAACTAAAATATAATTTTAAAACGTCATGTGAGAGGAGTGCCTGGGGGGCTCAGTCGGTTAAGCATATGACTCTTGATTTTGGCTCTGGTCATGGTCTCGTGGTTCCATTTGTGAGTTTGAGCCCTGTGTCGGGTTTTTGCTGACAGTGTGGAGTCTGCTTGGGATTCTCTCTCTCTCTCTGTCTCTCTCTCTCTCTCTCACTCCCTCTCTCTCTCTCTTCCCTTTTCTGTCTCTCTCTCTCGCAAAATAAATAAATAAACTTAAAAAATAAAAATAAATCAAAAAAATCAAGTCATGTGAGAGAATTTTTCAATATTCCCCTTGAGAAAATTACATCTGGCTTCTTCAAAAATGTAAACTGTGCAAACTTTTGACATAGTAAAGGTTCTGTGAATCATACCTTATTTGTTTCCTTCCTCTCTGCAAAAGCAGTTAATCTATTTAACAAGCATGTTCTGAATACTTGGCATCCATATACATGGATGTTCGGAGAGCTGGACATAAAATAATTTTGACTTCAAGAAAAGGAGTAGCTGACTTGGGTGATCAGGGATGGCATCAAAGGTGAAAGAATCACATCAGTAAATCCACAAAAGGGGAGATGAGGAGGCGTGATTCTAATACGGGGAGATTATTATACAGGAGAAAATGGTGTGCAATTGAAAAAAGTTGAGGCTACTTTAGCTTGATGAAGATCTACCAAAGTGGACTCAGGCCCTTGGGAAGCCTTTTGAGGAAGAGAATGGCACTAACCAAAGTAGTCTAGAAGAACGGCTGTAGTGGAAGTGAAATATGTGATAAACTAGAATGGGGAGACACTGGGGGCAGGGAAGTTCAAGAAAATAATTATAATGTCTACTGTGGTGGATGTGAGAAAGACAAAAAGGAGAGCATAAAAAACATCAAAGGAAGACTTTCTAGACAAGTGAGAGAAGTTATGGACAATAGGGAAAGGTCTCTGTCAATGTTACTGCAGGTGCAAATATGGGTAATAATGAGAATGATGTATATTTATGTATCTCTCTGAAGAGAGGAAGGGGTCTCTGCGTTAAATTTAAGGCATTTTCTTTCTTTTTTTTTTTTAACGTTTTATTTACTTATTTTTGAGACAGAGAGAGACAGAGCATGAACGGGGGAGGGGCAGGGAGGGGCAGAGAGAGACGGAGACACAGAATCGGAAGCAGGCTCCAGGCTCTGAGCCATCAGCCCAGAGCCCGATGCGGGGCTCGAACTCACGGACCGCGAGATTGTGACCTGAGCTGAAGTCGGACGCCCAACCGACTGAGCCACCCAGGCGCCCCTAAATTTAAGCCATTTTCAATTTGCTTTGAGCATACCATTTGAGTGGAGGTGAGCCAAAGCTATATGGAAAGTCAAGTTTGGATGTTAAATCTAAGACCTCCACTGGAGATTTAGCATACTAGACTCCCGAATAAAGAAGGCAATGGGACAGAGAAGATATTGTTACTGGACAGAGAGCCAGTTCCAAATTTGGGTTCAGCTGCTTGCGGCTCAAAAATCAATACTCAAGAGACAAGTGAGGGTGGGAAAGGAAAGTTGCTTTATTCTGGAAGCCAGGAACCTAAGAAGACCCTCTTCCCTGTCCAGGTGAAGTTGGAAGGTTTGAAAGGGGAAGGAGCAAGAAATGATAGGAGCTACGTGCAGGAGAAGACTTGCTCAGGTGGTTAGTTATAGGTCCTCAGGAACCTGAACATACTTGCTGGCATCAGCTGACTTTGAATGTGGTCAGGCCTTATCTGCTGGGCAAGTTTGGTCTTTCACTCCGCAAGGTCAGTGGTCTGCAAACCTTAAGGAAAGTTGGTTAGTTCTACTATAGAGCAGGAGACTTAGGTCAGCAAGCAGGGAGTGCAGAGGCTTGAAACAGGTTAACCCCCTAAGACCGGTTGGGGTGCTGTTACGATATTACCACAAAAGGGTAAACACAAAAGAGCTGAGAAAGCAGGATGTGGTAGAGTGAATAATGCTCCCAAAGATAACCATGCCCTAGTCCTTGAAACCCATGGAAGTCACCTTCTATGGCAAAGGGGCTCTGTAGATTGGATTAAGTTTAAACTCTTGTGAAGGGGAGATTATCCTGGCGGGCTGTAAATGTAACCTCAAGTGTCCTTGGAAGAGGTAGGCAGAAGGAGATTTGCCTGCAGAAGAAAGGAGGCTAGAAATTGGGAATGATGCAGCCACAGGGCAGGGAATGCTGGAGGCCTCTAGAACGTTGAAGAATCAAAGGATAGATTCCTTCCCAGAGCCTCCAGAAAGAACGAGCCCTGCCCATACCTTGAATTCAGTCCTGTAAAAACTGTTTCAGACTTCTGGTCTCCAGAACTGTAAAAGAGTAAATCCTCATTGTTTTAAACCAAGTTTGTAATAAATTCCTAGCGCAGCAGTAGAAACCAAGTACACGGGGTGTGTATAAAATGTACAGTAAAAGCAGAAGGAAGAGTAAGAAGTAAGTCAGTAGGGTTCAATGAGTCACAGAAATTAAGGGAGGAGAGAATTTTAAACGAATTCCCAGTATTGAAAAGTGCACAGAAATTCTGTATCTCCCAGATTGGAAGTTTAAGATGCAGAAGGGTGAAGGAAGTCAGATATAAGGATTTTAGACTGACTCGCGTTCCTTATGCAGATTCATACAGGTTTGAGCTTTCCGGTATGTGGTCCCAAGGCTAGCTCTGTTCTGTTCTCTAATGTTTAAGAGAAAATATTTTTCTATGTATCTCATTGAGCTTTAAGCTTTTTGTATGCATATTTGGAGGCAGAATATAATACAGTGGTGCTCTCACTGGGAGATTTCCATGTGAGCTCCAGGAAGCTGGTGAGCTAGCAGGCTGAATTACTCAGATGAAATACTAGTTTCTGACTCTCTTTCTTTGAAGTTCTAAGAAGTCAGAAATGCAAACATTTTTATACCTAACTGAATAATAATTTCTTTCCAAGCCTCTATATTTCATAAAATGGTGGTTGAGATGCATATGTGTGTATCTGTGTGTGTCTGTGTGTATGGTTCAGTAATGATATGACAATAGATGGATTTACATAAACTCAGGTTCACACGTCTGTGTATGAAATTGTCCTGGCTCCCTACCTGATCTGACCTTGAGACTAAAGAATGTTTACATCAGTGATGAGTCTATCAGTTCTTGATGAATCACAATGCTTGCTTATGTTTAATCATTGCTGATAGTACCAGCTGACAGCAAGACCTGAGGAGAGAAAGGGGAAAAACGGAAAGCAATTGAATTCTATTTAATGGAGGAGAAAAAAATTTTTTACAAATGACTGTTTTTGCATATGGATGGAGTGAACTGAAGGTTATTCTGTGTATTTATATAAAGTACATGAAATTACAGAGGATGCATTTATTTCCTTTTGAAAATAAACCCTGTAAATGTTTCCTGATAAGCCTTTTAAATTAAGATACCAGAATGGATTATCCTTTGACTTTTTAGTGTGAGAATTGCTTGTCCTAGCATTCCCAAGGAGTGAGAGATTCTCTCCCTCATAGATTGAAAACTGATTTTGGTGGGATAGAAGATAGAGAAAAGAAGGCAATGATGTCATTAATGGTCTTAACCATGGAAGGTGGGCAGGAACAAGCAGGTTTGGTTTAAGTAGCATGTGCGTCCCTCAACATACAAACCACTGGCCAAAGGGGCATGTGCTGAGCTCTGCTAGACAAATACTTGGATTTCGTAACAAGGGAAACCTTCCATTTCTGTGTATACAACCAGAAAATGGTTGTCTTTGCCAACACAAAGCAGAGCCAAGGAACACTCCATCACCAGCCTGAACACACAAACGTTTTCTTCTCCATAAATGTCTTTAAGGTGCTATAGATTTGTCTGCAAACCAGTCTGATGGGTCACAGCTGAGGATGTTTTCAAAGGAATGAGACTGTGTTGATGCACTAGCTTTTGTGTAACCATGGTAACAACAAGCTTCTTCTCCAGTGTCTTCATTTGGGAGAGGGCAGGAAATATAGCAGGGGACCTGATAGGGACTCTTGTTTCCAGCTGGGAAGGGAAGAGGAAGCTATGGGCATGGTATGTCATTTGTCCTTTTCATACCACATGTTACAAGGGTGGACCTTGGACAGCTTCTGCATTTTCTTCAGTCTTTGTCATCCAGTGGCACTCAGAACCACAGATTCAGTTCTAAGTAATGCTTGAAAAGAATTCCAAGTGATGTTTCAATGCCCCTCTATGCTTCTCCACTGGCTTAAATGCATTGGAACTTGGAGTTATCCTCCCAGGTCCAGGCACAAAAGCCAAGGTCCCAGATGAAGCTGCTAGGGCCAATGTCTTACTCTTTCATACTTCCCATCTCTGTAGTGTCCCTCTCTCCCAAGTAAACATGTCCCAGTTCTCCTTTTGTGACAACCAGACTCTGGAAACCCTGAGTCCTTGTAAATCACATGCCATTAACAGTCACTCTATTTTGTGCTCAGTAATAAGGCTGGTTTTGGTTCTATTCCACACCTGCTTAGTCCTACCCCCATTTCTTAAAGTACCCTTCCCAACTAGGGATTGAACATATCCCTCTCCTGTACCCGCAGAGAGATGTCTAGCAAGGCATGAGTGTAGCTAGATGGTGACTATCTTCCTGTTTCCCGAAAATTGGCTGTTGCATGGTTCTACTGTGCTGAGTGTGTGTTTGGAAACAAGGTCTGATACAGGTACAGTTGTGGATACAGTTGTCCTTGCCTGGAAGCCAGGTCACTCTGGTGGCCTGGTTAATGGGGTTTTCTGAAGATCTCAACTCCCTCCTGTTTCCTCAGATCATCAGGGCTGAGGCACCATAATTCCTTTCTCCTCAGAGACTACAGAAAGTAAATCAAAACTCAAAATAGCTTTTATTTAGTTTTGTGCTTAACCTATGCACTGCCCACCCTTTGCACCAAAGCGGGAGGGCTGCAGTCAGTATGTGATCTGTCCGTCTACACTGCACTTCCTTGGGCTCCACGGTAGGTCTCTTCTGAGACAGATGCTGCCGGGAAGCAAAAACAAACGGTGGCTGTTTAGGCCAAGGATATACTAGGAGGTAGGGAAAGGCTGCTCATTTTTTTAAATTTTAATTTGTATCACAATAACTTTGTTCAAGGGATGCTCACTTGGGATGGAGGAACAAAGAAGCTGAAGACACCATGAGCCTTGGGAAGCAGGGCTGGAGCTGGTGCTGGACCAGACCGTGGGTCTAGAGGACAAAGACACCACTGGGCTAGATGTCCACTCCAGCAAAGTTGCTGCCCCTTTAGGCGCTGGTATAAAAGGTTTCAGGGGGAGTTCAGCCCTAAATGCAACTAATGCATATGTACTCATCTGAAATATTTCTGCATCATACCGACATTCTCTTGGTAGCCATTTTATCTAAAGTGGAATATTTCCAAAAGCTGATTATAAGCATGTGAAAGAAGTCTTAGTTGCTATTTTTTCAAACTTCAATCAGTTCACAGGGATGATTATATTCAACTATTGAGGGAAGCGTTGACGTAATCTATCCAAACGTGCTCCTGAGTCATCGCTGAAAATGTGTGTATCCACGGTCTGCTGTATCTAGCCTTGCCGCTTCTTTCACTTTTAATTAGCAATCTTTCCCTCGTGTGTGTGTGTGTGTGTGTGTGTGTGTGTTCTTTCCTATCCATTTAAGGTTTATAGCCTAGAAAAGATTCCTACCAACAGTAACCACTATTTGAATGGTGAAATCAACAGCACAGCAAAGGTGGTCCTTCATGACGTGAGACCTGTCGCCTCCTCAGCCTCATGAGAACTATTTGCCCACATACACATTTTTAAATGTTAAAAAAGATTGTGTGAAAAAAGCATATTAACTTCACCTTTCATAGATTGAAAAGATTCTCACAGCTCTGTGCCAACATATTTTTATTTATTTTTTTTTTTTGCAAGAATCACTTTTATAGTTATTTTCTCCTCTACTTGGTTGCTCTTGCTCCTTTATTTAGATTCTTTGCCATGCAAATATTATTTAAGCCTTACTCAGCTTATGTGGTGATTCTGCAATGTTTTAATGTTTCATTTGACATTCCCACCAGTCCCATTTCTTATCCTGAAAATGTATTAACTCCCATATCAATATATATGTATATACATTCTTGTCAGTCAAGGTATAAAAAGATATTTTCTGTCCATAATTAGAGAAGTTATTATAAGTAGAGAATAGAAGGAGAGAGGGAAAAGAGGGAGACAAAAAGAGCAAAGGAGAAAATGAGAAGAATATAAAGCAAAAGAAAATGGAAGTAAGACAGAATTTCAAAACATGGAAAGAACAAAAAAGATGGAAGAATGAATTCCTAAAGATGGGAAAAGAATGAAGCAAACTCAGTGACAGGGAAAAATAAACAGCAATTTGAGTAATCACCAAATAAATTATTAGGGAAAGGAGGGAAAGATTCAGATTAGGGACTGACAGCAAATCACAAATGAAAACAGAAGAGAAATTATGCTATTGGTAATGGGTCATGTCAATTTAACTGAAATGCTCTGATTTTCTAGTTTTATCAAAAATGTTATTCCCCAAGTATTATTCTTATTAATGTTCTCTTCATTTCTGCAGGAGGCATAAAAATAACTGATGAGTGTGGGAACATAAGCCGTGTGGTTAGTGAGGCAGGGGTGATAATTAGAACATGCTGTACTACGCAGTAAACAAAGCTATTATGAACGAGAGAGTTCTTTATAGAGTGTTTAAAAAGAGGATGGAAATAATATACTTTCCCTTGACTGGCTTAAAAGCTCAGCTGGTTTTTACCCTGAGAAATTAAAAAAAAAAAAAAAAAAAAGTGGTTGGAGTTAATCGGCCAGTGGATTTGGAATCTCGTTAAAGGCAACTATAAATATTATTGATAGGTGTTTTGTTTCATATTAATTTTTTCTTATGCAATACCTTTCTTATCCAAACTTCTAGTTTTTAAACAATTGCCGAAATTTCATAAAGTTAAGTCATTGAATGAAAATCTTCCATGATTTTTGAACCCATGTTTTTTTTTTTTAATTTTTTTTTTAACGTTTATTTATTTTTGAGACAGAGAGAGACACAGCATGAACGCGGGAGGGGAAGAGAGAGAGGGAGACACGGAATCGGAAGCAGGCTCCAGGCTCTGAGCCATCAGCCCAGAGCCCAACGCGAGGCTCGAACTCGCGGACCACGAGATCGTGACCTGAGCTGAAGTCGGACGCTTAACCGACTGAGGCACCCAGGCGCCCCTTTGAACCCATGTTTTAAGAGGTTTTTGGTCTGTTTGTTTTTACTGATTTTTAATAATTCTGATTTAGAGTTCTCAAAATGTGAAATACTATTTGTAACCTCTGATTTTACTTTGGACATCACTTGTCCCACTTCCACTTATCTAAATCAAATAATTCTGATTCTGGAACTATATCCATTCTCCAGTTAGTACAATATTTCCCCTTCATCCATGAAGAATATGTTCCAAGATCCCCAGTAGATTCCTGAAACCGTGGATAGTACTGAGTCTTATACTTACTATTTTTCATATATATATATGCTTATGATAAAGTTTAACTTATAAATGATTCACGTAAGAGATTAACAATAATAAAATAGAACAATTATAACAATATACTGTAATAAAAATAATGTGAATGTGGTCTCTCTCTCAAAATATCTTGTTGTACTGTACTCACTCTTCTTGTGATGATGTGTGACGATAAAATGCCTAGTGATGAGATGAAATGAGGTGAATGACATAGGCATTGTGACCTAGTGTTATGTTACTGTTGACTTTCTGATGATATGTCAGAAAGAGGATTACCTGCTTCCAGATCATGGGTGATGGTGGGTAACTAAAAACATGGAAAGTTTTTAGTTTCCCCAATAAGGGGAACTGCTTTAATACCAATATGTCTATATTTGGAAGGGTTTTTTCCCAGCTATATCAAATTTATGAAATATCACGCAGTGTGTTTCCTCTCTTCATCCTTTCATACTCCCAAAAACCTTAGTTATACTAAGAAGCCTTTGTTATACTTTTGCCTTTTCATCTAGGTAGTTTGACCATGTGCCCCCATTTTTTTTTTCAGAATACAAGTTCTTTCAGCTATTGTGAAACACTGCAGTGTTATTTGGCCATCAAAAATAGAAGAGGATTGTTTATTAAGGAACCCTAATTTGAAATTGTGCATAATGCTTCATTTCTACAATTCCTTTCCTTATAAACAGTGCTTAGTTACTTATTTGGGTTAGTCACCAGAGTCCGGAGATAAAGTGATGTGTAGATGTCTTTTCTATGACCACAAACCCTAGAGAAGGCCAGCAAAAGAATAGTAATTACTGATAAGACAAACTATAAACAAAGTAGGAAAATGCTTTGGTAACACAGGTAAAGTTACGAATGGCTTCATAAGAGAAGGCACAGTTTACCTGATTTGTGAAAATAGAGAGACAGATGTGGAAAGGGGAGATAAACTCGAGGTGAATTTTTAGACAAAAAAATTAACATAACTGCCTTCAAATGCAGACCTTTAAGGCTGACACTTGTAGAGAAATTCAGCCTGACTTCATTTAAGTATGCATGTGCCCAACACTGCAGTTGGTTCTAGGGACAGGATGAAAAGTAAGTCATGGTCTTTGCCTCGACAGAGCTGCTGGTCTATCAGAAGTGGTGGAGATGGGCTCATAAGTGACTAAGTTCACTGG
The DNA here is from genome assembly GCF_018350195.1 of Panthera tigris. Taxonomy (NCBI): domain Eukaryota; kingdom Metazoa; phylum Chordata; class Mammalia; order Carnivora; family Felidae; genus Panthera; species Panthera tigris. The sequence continues at coordinate 60,288,693 of NC_056671.1, read as the reverse complement.
AAATTACTGGGGTTATAGTAGGAGGATGTCCAGAGGAACATGGGCCTGGAGGTTGGCCAATAGATCACCAAAGATAAGGAGTCTGGGACATATTCACCCATGGCAGTGGTCTCTTATTTCCCTGCTTCTGCTTTTTCCCTTATGGTCTGTTCTCCACAGGGCAGCCACAGAGATCCCTTTGAAAACTTAATGCTAATGATACCATCAGTCTGTTCTGGATCTGGCAGTGGCTTTCATCTCACCTTGAACACAATCCACAGGCCTTACCCTGGTATCCATACTCCTGCCATCTGGTCCAACCTCATGTCTCTCTTGTCCATTTTTCACTAAGATCCTTCTGCTTCTCCTCCAACAGTTTATTCAGGGTGTTGGGACCACACTCTCCATTCCTAGTGCAACACTCGCTTTCCTCTCCCTTTCTTCAGGTGTCTGCACAACTCTCTCCTACTCAGAGAGGACCTCCCTGACGATACTCCCTCTATCTCCCCTTTTCTATTTCTAATATTGCTTTCTCTCCACATAATGTATCCTGGTGCTATATTATGTACTAATGTCCTTGATTTGTTTGTTTCCACACAAAGATTGCAAGCTCAGTGAGTGCAGAGTGTTTGTCAGTCTTCTTCATTGAAATATCTCCAGTATCTGGAAGAGTAAAGACTTTCAATAATTAAAAAAAAGTAAGTAAAAGAATGGAAAGGAGAATCCTAAGAGAAATTTAAGTCATTGATGTAAAGTAATCAGAAACTAAAATTTGTACTCAATCTGAATCACTTTCCAAAAATTAAAGCTTTCCTCCATTAGTCTTTTTGGCCTCATGAGGTAGGATTTTTGAAGATACTTAAGCAAAGTCTGAGTGCTCATGTGTTAAGAAGAATTCCTCCTACAGAAAAAATCCATGCAATTAGACGCAGGGTTGGATTAAATGAGCTCAAAGTCCTTCCAACACTAATGGCTCATGATTCTATAGACAAAAGTACCTAATCACAGGAGGCTGACGGTCTAATGCAGGGTTTTTAAAACTGTTTCAGAAAGTAGTAGTTTCTTGGGATCTGAATCTTTGTGATAAATAAAAAGTTGTGGTTCAAATACATTTGAGAAATTTGAATGAAATACATTGAAATAAGCTTCTGAAAGAATGAACTTAACTATGTGAATGGGTATTATTAATCTTCAAAGCAGGAGTATCATTTGCAGCTTTAACCAGATTTATTTGAACATGAATATATTTGGTTGTAGAGCAACCTACATACTTAGGGAAACACTTTTCTAACAAAACAAACAAGTTGATAGGACTTAGCAAATGTGTGAAGTGCTTGAAAGTTTGCTTTCTTTGACCCACACCTCTTTCTTCTGAGTCTCTTTCCACCTTGCAGTGCCCTCCCGTCTGAAGTAACTCAGAATCTCAAACTTTTCTGAACTGCACCTATCACAAAAACCAGTTTTCAGTGTCTTCATTTTTAAAAATAATCTAAAATACACCTTGAAGATTATCCCACATAATAACAGTAATATTTCATTTTAAATGGTTTAAACCACAATAAAAAACAACCCATTTTCCCATAGTTTTTAAACAATAAAGTTCGAAGCGATTTAATCTTTAACCTAGAAATAAACAGCACATGAGAATCTTCACTTTGCCAAGGAAAAATTTAAGACTCAGAGAGATAAAATGATTTGTTCTTGTCCAAGAACTACTAAAGGTGGAAACAAGACCTAGATGTAAATATCTTTCTCCTTCCATTCAACACCATGAACTCCTAATGCCACACCACCAAACATTGTCGTATCAAGGTACATGGTGGCATCTGTTGAATGAGGACACACAGACTGTCTCAGGGCACTGTCTCAGTGCACCACAGTGAATCTTTAAATAGCAGGTACAATTAAACTTGTCCCCCCACTTCAACCCCAGACTATTATCTCTGTAGGACAGTGAGAAGGTGGGCTCAGCTTGGGGACAGAGTCCCACTGATGGGAGAGGTCACCATTCCACCTGTCTTTGTTCCTTTGCACTGAGTTTGACTGCTGTGCTTCTCCTCCATTATTGCTAACAACACCTGAAGTAGAGGAATTGTTTTCAGTAGTAAAGACACAATGAAACTTAAATTTGGGAGGCTTGCCAAACATCTCCTCTTTCTGAGCCTCCACTGAATTTTTTTGCTACCAGCCATAGAGAAGGTCAAGAGAGAAAGGCATGATGATAAACTCACTTGTAAAATTGTTCTAACAAAGCATCTGTGAGCTACTGCTTGATCAAAATGACAGACATCAATCAGAATAATAACTTCAAATATGAGATTTTCAATTAGTGAGTGAACATAAATAAACGTGTCTGGAAAATCAGCATAAGGGATTTTAGACAGAGACAGCCCATACATAACAAGAGAGAGGCAGGCATCAGGGAAAAGGTGTACTGTTCAATAAATGCAAAACAGCCCCCCAGAACCCAGGGTCAAAGAGGAGCTAGAGGAATTGGCTTGCACATAAAGACCTATGCACAATTATCCTTGAGTGATGAGAGCTCATGTGTACCTTGTTACAGATCTGTAAAGATGATTAGCCTCCATTTTATAAGGGGGCAGAATACACCTTCCTCTGCTACTCAACAGGGATTTCCAGATTTCCCCAGCGAAATGTAGCAGATTAGACAAACACTCAAAATAGAAAGTGTAGCACATGTGAGGAGATACACTTTAGGGATGGGGAAAGGGAAAGAGGAATGTTATAAAGGTCAGAGAGTTTTCCGAAATGTTGAGTCTGGCCTTTCAGCAAACTACATAATCCAGAGTTTGGTCCACAGTGTCTGTCAGCATAGTAAAAAGTGATTAACACAACCAAGATGTACTGAGCACGGCAGGCTTACTTTTCAAGAATAAACAAGGAAGGAGAGAGAAGGAGATGCTTGGCTGGCGGTATGCCTCACAGACTATACAACTATTGTAATTATAACACCAACAATGACAACAAAATAAAACATTCAAAACTGTATGTATGTTCCACCTTTCATCAGAAAGCCACAAAGGTCTTTTCAAACAATAACTCATTAGTCTTTACAATACCCCTGTGAAAGAGTTGAGGATGTATATGTTATTAGCACTTCGCACTTCCATTGTACTTTCCCTCCAAGGAGATGGAAGTAGGATGGATTGAAATTGTAAAGTAGAAACCACTTCAAATTGATGGATGGATTTAAAGGAGGGCTTTGTCATGGCTGTGAACGTGCTCTTTCAGCAGGAAAAAATTATATAGTACTATGGAAGGGAAAGAAGGAGAAAGGAAATGAGTAGGCATCTGCCTTAATGATCCTTTGAAGGCTCTTTTCTCTCATATATCCGTACACAGTTCAGCCACGGAACACTTGGCCCCATTGAGGGGAGTTCAGTCCAGTGCCTCATCTGAAAGAAATAGAAATCTGACTTTTAGGCCCTCTTGTCTCATAATGAATCCAGTGTCCCTTTGTAGTTCTCTAGTTACTGTTCCAAAGAACCCTATCACAGTTCCAGAATCCTCTGCATTGTTCAAGTCACTCTGGATGCCTATGCTCCAGTGTTGTCTTTCTTACCTGGTAAAGTCAAATAAGGACCTGAAAGAGTTTAACTGTAACCATTGTAGAACTTCTGCTTTCAATCTAATCAAGATGCCCTTGTCTTAAACAATTGTGCATTGTTAGATGCTGAATTAAAGAGTCCTTTTGGACATGCAACTTCCCCAAGGAGTTTCTTAGTTAGTGCTTGTGATCTCCTCTCCTTAATAAAAGGGAAAGAGAACTGTTCAGAATAATGCCAGTAAAACTTCAGTTTGGTTATCTGATTGTATCTAGTCATCAGTAAGAACTCTTTAAACTTTATAATTTGGGAATGCAATGTAAGATATATAAAATAATGGCCACACAGCAGAGAAGGATTATCATATGTACAGTAACCAATGAATATACTTTAAAAAATCATTATAATCAATGATATAAGCTAATATCGTGGACTAATTGGAAAAAGAATTTTTGAAATGTGCTAGTCAAATGCCATGTATCATGGGAGAGTCTTTTCTTTTGTGTTGCTGTTTCTGACTTGAGAAGTAGGGTCATTCTTTTATACTCTACAGATTTATGATTCGTCATAAATTTTTTTTATGCGTCATGAAAATTTTAAAACATGAGAAACTGTGTTCTATTATCCAGATTTGTCAAAAGTGAAATTGTTTTGAGGAGTATAATGCTGCAAATTCAATTAAAATGACCTTTACCACTCCCTAACCCATTTTGCTCCTTCCTTTCCCTGGGGTAATTGATATTTCTTAATCCGATGAGCATCTTCATATCTGTATTATTATGCTTTTATTACATATGCTTATATCCACATGCAAAATATAGGATTGTGTTAAATTTAAAACTTATACAATAGGCCTTATACCATAGAAATGTTTTTTCTTTTTCTTTTTCTTTTTTTTTAATCTGGCTCTTTTAGCCAATATTATCCTTTTAAGATAATGTTGATGGTGCAGACATTTTGCTGTATTTGTTTTGCACTTCTCCCTCTCTCTCTCTCTTACTTTAATGTAAGGATATATGACTGATAGAACTAAATCCTCACCCTCCAGTCCTTTCCCTTCCTCACTTTCTAGATATAACCATCTTGAAGTTGGTGTGTGTCATTTCCATGGATGTTATTATAATTTTATTATTTATGTGTTTCTCCATGGACGTTAATATACTTTTTGAATACTTACAAAATGTTATCATGTTGAACATGTTCTTCTTTTCAGCAATTTACTATGAAAAATTTCAAACATACAGCAGAGTTGGAAGAGTTTTATACTCAATACCTACACAACTACCACTTAGATTTCATCATTAACATTTTACTATACTTCCTTTATCATTAATCTCTCCCTCCATGTATTCATCTCTCTATGCATCCATTAATTCATATTAATTTTTAAATTCATTTCAAACTAAATTGCAGAAATCTTTTGCATGTTCTTTGCAATTGCATTTTCACTTAAAATTGCATTTAGTTGATTCTTTTTAACTGTTGCAAACTATTCTGTTATAAGATTAACAGTAGTTTGTCCATTTTCCCTGAGTGATTGGCAATTGGGTAGATTGCAATTTTGTATGTACTGCTAAATGGGTATCCAAGATAGCTTTGCAAATGTACACTCCCATATGGCAATGTAAGAACTCACATTTGCCCTCGTCCATCTAAACACTTGAAATTATCAGGTTTTTGTATTTTATCAATATGATGGCTGTCAAATACCACATTGTTCTAATTGACATTTTTCTAATAAGTAGTGAGGTTCAGCAAGTTTCCATGTTAGACACTTGTTTTTGCTCTTTGTGGAACTGTTTAGTTTTTTTTGTTTGTTTATTTCTTTTTAGAGAGAGCATAAGTAAATGAGGGGTAGAGAGAGGGGTAGAAAGCAGGCTCCACATAATCAGCGCAGAGCCTGATGCGGGATCAGTCCCATGAACCGCAAGATCATGACCTGAGTCACCCAGGTGTCCCTCCATTTTTTTATTGTACTATTTTTCTTCTTTTCTTCTGATCGATTTGCAGGTATAAATTACACATTATGCACCGTAGTCTATTGTCATGTCTATATTCACTGTCAGTATTTTTCCTAATAAGGTGGCTTTTCTTTTTATTTCATTGAAATATCTTTTACCATACAAAGCTGAATTTTATACATTTACAGTTGTATTTTTGTATTCTTGAAATTTTTACTATAATAAAGGTATTTTCCTATATCTTCTAAATGTTCCCAAGATCAGCTTTTTGGATATAGGCTCTTTTTCATCTGAAACTAATCTGTCTTTTTTATAACTTAGGGATCTATATTATCTATCTTATTTTCCCTGTGAACAGCTATTTTTCAAGCAATGTTTGTTACAGTGTCTCCCACTGGTTTTTAATACCTCTTTTGTCACTCATCAAGTTTTTACATACGAGTAAGTCTAATCTGGGTTTTCCTGGGTTTTCCATTTTCTTCCAGTTCTGTAATATGTCTGCACTACTCCACCAGAACAGTGTTTTAATAAATCTTGGTAAATAATATGACAAGTTCTTATTCTGCCTCCTCCTCTACTTTTCTTTTAGAATATTCTTTGTCCTTTAACTTTCCAGATGGTTCATGGGTCAAGTTCTTTGAAACACCCTGTGCGATGCTGTTTGTAATTGTATTAATTCATATAAAATTTTTGCTAAATATCATCATGTTTATGCAATTTTCATACATCTCTAGTTAATGTGTCTTTATTTTACGTTCTTCACAACTGTTTGTAACTTTTCCCTTAATTTCTTAGGTCTTTTATCACATCTTTTGTCAGATTTATATGTAAGTGCCTTTTCATTTCTTTCATTTTTAATGGTGTCTTTTGTTATTAATTTAGATTTATTACTGCTGATATGGAAGGTTGTAAAGAAATGTTAGATTTCAGAAGGTAGATCTGGTATATATAGTAAATTACTGAACCCTCTCATTAATTCTTAACAGACTGTAGACTCTCTTGTACTTCATAGATAATAAAGCTTTACCATTAAGTTTTAAGTCGTCTGTTTGCTGTACCTTATCATTAGATATTCTTCATTAGGTTAAGGACATGCTCTTCTATTCTTATTTTGCTATAGTTTTGTGTTTATCATCTATAAGTACTTTACTTTATTCAATTCTTCTCTACACCTACTTAAAATTTCATCTATCATTGTTCTTTGATTGGTTCAAGAGAACATCGATTTTCTGGCATTAAACCATCCTTGCATTGTGGTATAAACCCTAACTCATTTTTTTTTTTTTTTTGTGGTGCTAAATATAGTTTTGAAGATTTTTTTTTTTAATTTTACATTGTGTTCATGAGTGATATTGGTCAATCACTGTATTTTCTTACATTGTTTTACCTTATTTTAATAAAAGTTATCCTAGACTTATAAAATAAATTTGTTATTTTTCCTACTTTCTCTAAGACATATTCTTCCAAGTGTCTCTAGGAATGATGTATATAAAATTGGGCAGAGAGAAAATGAAGAGAGAATGATTGCTCTTTCAGTTTCTACAATACATAGTTTCTGTTTACTTTTTCTCCTTGATTTATTTTTGCAGTTTACATATTTCTTTCAGATTGCTCATTTACTTTATGTCTCCAAATTTTTTGGTATCAAATTGTTCACAGTGTTAAACTAAGGTATTTTAAACATTAACATAATTTCTGCAGTTATATCTCTTTTTGTTCAGAAACTTGTTTAGCTGAGCTACTTTTTATTTCTTAAACAGTATCACCAGCGTTTTTAAAACTTTTTCTTGTTAATCTTCTTTAGGAAACTTATAATTTTATTAATACATTTTTGTGTTATTTTTCTATTTCATTAGTACCTGCCTTAAAAAAAATTTTTTTTTTTAATGTTTATTTTTGAGAGAGAGAGAGACAGAACATGAGCAGGGGAGGGGCAGAGAGAGAGAGACGCAGAATCTGAAGCAGGCTCCAGGCTCTGAGCTATCAGCACAGAGCCTGATGCGGGACTTCAACCCAAACCACAAGATCATGACCTGAGCCGAAGTAAGACACTTAACCAACTGAGCCACCCAGATGCGCCTCATTAGTACATGCTATAATCATTATTTCTCCCTCTTACTATTTGTTTGTATTAATTATGGTACATTTCTGGCTTTATCATTTGCAAGTTTACTTGTAATTTTTCAGTCTATTTTTGTAACAGATAATTTTTTTATTTTTATACAGGTAATTATTTTTAAACAGATAATTTAGAACCATATATTTCTTTTTAAATTTTAATTTAAATACCATTTTATCTCATAAAATTTGATGTTTAATGGTTTATTTGCTAGTAACTTCTGATTATTGTTTTATTTCTATTTTACCTTTTACTCAAGAACTAATATAAGCATATACACTTCAAAAAGAAATCCAAACTCTTTATTATTTAATTTTGCATTTGTTGCTGCTGAAATGTATTGAAATGCTGTTAGAAAATCTGACATTGATTCTTTAAAATATATGGAGACTATTTTTTTTCACTAGAACATAGGTTTTTAAAAAAATAAATGTTCCATGTATATTTGAAAACAGTCTATTTTTAAGCATAGAGTTTTATACATAGTTATAAAAGAAGTAGAAATAGATATAGACTTAGGTATATATATTCAAACTTCTCAATATGCTTATTCCAATCATTTAGATGTTGACCTTTTCTGTCTCCTTGGTCTGATATGTATTAAAATATCCAGTATGACTTACATTTGATTTTCCTAATTATATTAGATTTTGCTTTATATATTTTAACATAATTATTTTAGGAATATACAATCTTCTGTTTGTTTTATATTGTTAGGGTTGTTCCTTTTATTACTATATTACTTCTGTTCATTAGATACTGTTTTCTGTATGACATAATGCTGTATGAGTTTAATATTGCTGTATCATGAAGCATTCTTTTGTTTAGTTTTTCCTTCCGTGTTAAATCTTCCCTTCTCTCTTTCTCTCATTTTTTTTCTCATTTTTTAATCATTCTGCATCACTTTTCTTGCATATACTTTTTACAAGCAGCATAATGGATTTTAAAAATCTCTATTACATTTTCTGGTATTAATAAGAAATCTTAATCTGTTTACAATTACTACATTTGTTGATATATTTGACATTTGATCCTGTGTCAACCATTGTTGGTGTTTTCTTTCTTTCTTTCTTTCTTTCTTTCTTTCTTTCTTTCTTTCTTTCTTTCTTCTTTCTTTCAAGTTTATTTCTCTAGAGAGAGAGGGAAGGAGAGAGTGTGAGTTGGGAAGAGAAAGAGGAGAGCGAGAATCTCAAGCAGGCTCTGAGCTGTCAACACAGAGCACAACATGGGGCTCGATCTCATGCACTGTGCGATCATGACCTGAGCTGAAATCAAGAGTCTGACACTTAACTGAGTTACCCATTATAACAGTTATAAATTTCTGTTTATAATATGTTTCTTTGTCACCTTTTTGTTCTCCTCCCAGGTTTTGTTTGATTATCAGAATTTTCCTCATTGATGTTGTTTTTTTTTTTTTTTTCAATTACTCTTCTGGTTTAGAAGCGCCACATTATATTTTTGTTCTTTCAGTTGTTTAATCATGTATCTACGTGTATATATCATAATATTTATTAAAATATAAATTATTCATTGGTTTCTCTTTCAGAATATGATAAGGAAAATTTCTATTTTAATAACAGACTGAAAATAACCTTCCAAGCATTCTTATTTATTATTTAGAATTTTAGTGTTGCCTTTAAAAGACACAAAGTAGTCATTACTTATTTTTTACATTTGATCATTAAATAACTTACTAATGTGTTTTATCCATCATCCTATTTCAAGCCTTGCTGAAGTTTCCTCCTTTACTTGAACTTTCCGTGAAGACCTGTGGTAGTTAACTCAGCATTTACATAAGAGAAAATATAGCTGTTTTGCTCACTTTTCCACTATGCTGGGCATAAAATTCTAGACTGAGGACTTATTTGCCAATCTATCTGACATTATTATCCACATTCTTTAGTGACATCTCCTGGGGTAAGGACAAGTTCTACTTTTAGTCCAATTGCTATCTGTTTGTAATATATCTTTCTCCCTCAGTTTTTCTAAATTTTAGTATTTGTTATTTTTACTATTATCTGTCCAGGGGTGGATTCTTTTTTTGTATATCCCATATTTAAAACTTGGAGAGTGATAGAATAGATTTTTGGGGAGGGGAAGGAGAAGTCCAGAAAATATTTTTCTCTTTTTTTTTTTTTATTTTTATTTTTTTAACATTTATTTATTTTTGAGACAGAGAGAGACAGAGCATGAACGGGGGAGGGTCAGAGAGGGGGAGACACAGAGTCTGAAACAGGCTCCAGGCTCTGAGCTGTCAGCACAGAGTCCAACGCGGGGCTCGAACTCACAGACCGTGAGATCATGACCTGAGCCGAAGCCGGCCGCTCAACTGACTGAGCCACCCAGGCGCCCCAGAAAATATTTTTCTGAGCACATTGAAAACATCAATCTATTTAAGTATCAGAAGACTCCTATGAGGTATGTTATGACCACATTATAGAAAACAAAATGGAGACAAGACCTGCCCCCCAAAAAGTTTATTTAGAACTTTCACTTTTTAAATTTTGAACTTAAATGTTTTCAATTCAAAAAATAAAAATAAAAATAAAAATAAAACAATTAGCCCCTGTGCTTTGAATATTGCTTGTTCTCAATCTCTTTGATCTTGTCTTTGAGAACCCTTATTTTAAGTCACTGTGTTCCAAGGCCATCCCCTGCAGTAAACACATGGCCATGGTATGGATAGTATTAAAGGGAGGTAAATAATGTAGGCATGGACTCACTTGCCCTCTGTATCCGAGTCTTTTTTCCTCTGTAGTATTGTTTCTCTCATCCTCTGGTTAGTGCAACAAGGTTTATATGAAATATGACCCTCTTTCCTTTATTTCATACATTTCCAATTGCTGTATCCAAGTGTGTACTTAAAAGAATACACATGCTGGGTTTGATTCTGATTCTTTTATTTGATGCATTGGAATACTCTGATCTGCAACACGATCCTGCAACAAAGGTGCTCTGATGAGTGTAGAGCAATGAATTAACCTGCCTAGGTTTGTCTCCATTTTCTCATCTGTGATATGGATTTAACATTAGTACCTAACAAATTGAATACTTGGTGATATGAAATAGGTTGATATTTTCAATGTGCTTAAAAGAATGTTTACCAGAACTATCCTCATCCTCCCCACTCAACTCCATCCTATTATTTTTCCAAGTCTTATTAACATTAGTTCCCAAATACCTCAGATCACCCCCCTGCTATCTATCCTGCTGCTGCCTTAGCTCATCTGGACTATTGTAATAATTTCCTAAATAGCCTATGTGCCTCCAGCTTCATTTTACTCTAATCCATCTTCCGCCATGCCACCAAAATGCCTTTCTAAAGAGCAAATCTGTTCACATCACTGCTGTTCAAATTCTAGTAGCTTTTAATTACTTTTATGCACCTTAACATGACTTGTTTCAGCCTCTGGCCCCAGCTGGTTTCTTCAGGCTTCTCTCAGTCCATGAGTTTCCACTTACCTCTCCTTTTGGTTCTCCTGATCTGTATTCAGTTCCTTAGTTGGCATGTTCTTTCTCCCTTCTGTCCTTATGCTCATGCTTTTGCCATTTATGATACCCTGTCCAACCCTGTCCACTTGGCTGGTCTTCACTCATCTGTCTAAATCAATATCTCCTTCTCCCAGCAATGTTTCTTAATCCTAGTCCTCAGGCTGAGGTCTAGGCTCTTTGCCTATGTTGTTGAATACAGATACTTCACTCCTCCATATGGTGATTACTTATTTTGTTGTCTCTTTCACTGATTCTAAAATGAGCTCCTTGAGGGTAGGGGCCACACTCTGTTCATCTCTGCATCAGAAAAATAACTACCTCGTTATATTTGCGTGAGAAGGCCCAACAGATATTTCCTAAACTCATGAATAAATGACTTGCTAATTGAATTTCAATAAATGATTCACACTGAGGCCTGTGGAATAAAGATGGCTACTATTAACGAATTAGAGTTTCAAAGACTTATTTTTAATATTACCATTTAATTTACAGGATTAAACAAGAAGTGAGTGCCTACCTGGTGGACAGCCATTTGCTAACAACTATGAGCCCTTATAAAGAAGATTATTTGGTCCACAGGATGTTTGCATAAATATGAAAAGAAACAGTTTTCACATAGTATAACATAAGGTGTTATTTTGAACCTTAGAATCAACAACGGTTTGGGGACATTGTGATTCTAGAACTTTAAAGACATTTTAATCTATCTACTCCGTGGAAGTAAATGCCTAATAAAATATCATGGCCGCCACCCTGCCGGCCCACCCATCTTCGTCGTCTGTACCTTCATGCCCTCTATGCAGTACGGCCACCCTTGGCCCCTTGGCTCATGTGCGCAATTCCTATTAATTTCAGAAAACGGCCACCGCCAAAGCAATAAGAGTGAATTTAATTTAAAAAGTGCAATCATGTTCTGCCTTGTGCAGAACCGGACTTGGAATTATTTGTGACTGTGATTTAGCATTATTTCTGGGGGGAGAGTCACCCTGTTTAATACTAATAGTCTTCCCAGGAAGTTTCATTAGAGTGAACTGCAATTTTTATTGCTCAGGATTTAACAAACTCCAATCTAAAGTCTCACTAGAGACCTCGCGCCTCTTCCCCCCTCATGAGCGCCTTTCTCCTGAAATTTCTCTGCTCAACACTCCTGACAACAACCTGTCTGCAGATGCACCAACAGCTGCTCCTGCTGAAAAATGGGCTTGTCTCTCTCACGGGGGCTATGATTTCTGGCATATGCATGCCTCCTACTGTCTCTTTGGTTTTAAAGCAATTTTCAGCACACCTGCTTGCTTGAACTTTACTGACAAGCCCTCTTAAGAGTTCACTGAAGAAAAAAATATTCGTTTCCTAGGTACTTCCCTGTAATTCTAAATTTCACTTTAAATCTCCCAGTAAAGTGTTTACCCCTGTGGATGGAGAGACAATCTGTGTTGAGACAGTCCCGCTGCCTCGGGCAGGATCTCATCAGCTCTCATATCACAGCAGATAGAGAAAGGGATGATCCATTAAGGCAATAAGGCCAACTTGTTCCTACCGCCAAAATTGTTCCTTAGAGTACATTTGCTACTGCCATGTCCATTCTGGGCTTAACCACCACCTAAGAGATTATATCTCACTCAAAAAAATTCTCCAAATGGATGGTTCTATTCTTTTGGTTTTGATCCTGCCAGACTTTCAATTTGAGTCAATCTCATGAAAACATTGCTCAGTTCATTGTTATTCTACTTCCTGGCCTTACCTTAAGGAAGTTCTCCATAAAGTTGTACTTTTGATTATGTCTCAGGAACACTTATGTGGCCACTGCCTTAAGAGTCACCATTTAGTCTATCCATGGGTCATGAAAAAGTGGATACTTAATCTGTACACAACTACCCAACAATTTAAAGACCGTCTTTTTCTTCCTTTAGTTCACTGGCCTGATCTTAATTAAGGTAATTGTCTCAATGTTTCAAATGCTTCAATGGAGTCATTGTATGACACGTTCAGTGTCAGAAACCACTTTTGATTATGACTCCTGTCGAACTGGTAGTCGCTCTCAACTGTGGCCAAGGTCATTGGACAGACCCATCTCAACCATTGTGAGACCAGTGAATTGGGAGTAAATGAAAGTTTCTAAAGCAGGCTCAAGTCAGCTAATCTATATCCAAAATAGTGAGAAACAGAGGTCTGAATGCAATGGAAGGTAATTAACACGAAAGTAATATGAGTATAGACTATTCGGACATTCTCAAAACCAAGACCAATAAGCATTCTAAAAGTAGGTGATGGACAGACATAGATGGACCTTTTGGGTTTAGAATGCAGTCACAATGTCCCAAACAAAGTAACATAAAAATACAGGAGAAGAAGCAAGAAAGTCCACATGGGAACCCAAGCCAGCACTGTTAATCTTTGTATATGGAATTTGGTCAATGATATATGTAGGTACTAATCATTCATTGCTTAAATAAATATGAAGAACTCCTTTTTCTTTGCTTCAGATCAATTCTTTCTTCTAAGGAAATTCTCTGCTTCGAAACATTAAGAAATAGCTTTTCCTGGGGTGAGCTGAGTGGAAAGTTGAAATAATATTAGCTAAACAACTATTATGTATTATATTTACTTACAATAAACCCTGGACTTCACTACACGTTGTTGCAATGAATGTTATCTCATTCCATGTCTGGTTAGGCTCAAAATCAAGGACAACAGAGCTAGTCAGTGTAGGGTCAGGATATGAACCCAATTGATCCTGATTCTAAAGTCAGTATTTTTTTTCATGGTGTCCTACTGCTACCAAGGTTTCCGTCTCCAGCTGAAGCACAAAATATCTCAGTTACCAAAATCACATTGACTCTAGTCCATTTTGCACTTTCTCTTCATCTTATTTTATTGTGCCTAAGTCTGTACAAGAAGGCAGCCGCCATGGGGATGGGAAGGCCATGGCTCTGGAAGGAGGCCAACTCCATTTACACTCTAGCTCAGCTTCATACTAGCTCTATGAACCTACACTAGCAGAGTAACCTCTCTGAAACTTGGGTTTCTCATCTGCAATGTGGGAATATAAGTGCTTAAAACTGACTTGCTGGGAGGATCAAATACCTGGCAGACAATACATGTGTGGCAAATATTAACTCCCGTCTCTTTTACTGTCAATTTGTCAGCTGCAGATTGGATACAATCTTCCCGTTTTGACCTTCCCTCTCCCTTTTTACAAAATTCAATTCCATTCACTTAGCATCTGAACATAATTGACACTTAATGAATACATGTTGAGTGAATGAAAGATCTCTTCAAGACTCGGATCAAATGTCCTCAGGACTCTGAAGTCCCAGCCCCACCCTTGTGAAGATTGGTGACAGCCTTAAATCCCCATAGTATTGGTTTAGGTATCTTCATTTGTATTAGCATGTTGTCTTATAATTATTGGCTCTTGGACTTTCTCACTAAATGGTAACTTTTTCAAGACCAGAGACTATGTTTTACTTTTTCTTGTAAACTTTGTACTCAGCAAATGTCTTGGAATATTTATTTGACAAATTATTGTTTGAAAGATTTAACCTGAATACGAGTAGTTAGTATAGTTAATACTGATTAATCTTGTCCATGTTTCTCAAAGTATTTAAATACAATAAGGAAGTGGAAGAAATTCCAATTATAACATAGCCAGAATATGAGTATGTTAGTTTATTAAGATTTACATCATAGTTTGATTCCATACTTTGGCCAGAGTTATAGTCTACAATCTCATGTTTAAAGATGGGGGTGAAAAAGTATTGGGTGTAGAGTATCTACAGAGCTCCATGACAGGTTGGTGTAAAAAACCAAAGAATTTTACAAAGTAAATAACTCCCCGAGTCAACTTATTTATTAAATAGTAAGTTTTCATAAAATAGGGTCCATCATAAATGAGAGATTCCTGTAATAGGTAATCTTGAACAAAGAAGCAAACAAAATTTCACACGTACACACACCCCACCATGGTACCCGTCCTCTGAAGTAACTCTCTCACAGTGGATTTAGTTTGATGGTAGTGGCTGTGATGTGACTGATTTGTTAGGTGAGCCCAGAAACATATGCCTCTGTGTTTCCTCAGGAATCTCCAGAAAAGGGTAAGTTCGGGTTACCATCATTGCATCCTGGAAGACATAAATTTAACTTTGAATAGGCATAGGGCTCAATTATCTGCTTTAAAGTAGGGACTGCCAATCTCATTTAATTGTTTCACAGAATTCTTTGAGTGGGAAAAGCATTCCATATATAGGAGAGACTCATTGTGATCTTGTGGGCTTTGACCTCAACTCAATCCTCTGTCTTTCAAAATTACCAGTAAACAGTTTCATAAAAAAACATGAAAGGGACCTTTTAAGATTCTTGCCTTCTCACTTTCCCGACTTGATCCCATCATTCTGCCCTTTGTGGCTCAGAGCAACTTCTTCACTCACGGACCCTCTGTATTAACCTGGCTGTCCACTAACCATGCCCTCGATGATACTTGATAATCACATAGTATCTTCACTAGTTTTCTCAGGCTTGTTTTCAGCTTTCAATTAATTATGGAAACTCCTCAAGTAGAATTTCGCATTGTAAATGTAGCTCCACTACCCTCAAATCTCCCCCTAGGAATGTAGCTGAATACCAGGCTTATTCAGAAACCCAGCCCCACTGAAAGAATATCCCACCTCTGAGAGGACAGAGCTCTTTGGGCTGAGCCAGAGGGTGAGACGAGGCAGAAGTGAAGGTTGAGTTTGACTTCCCTTGGAAACATTAGTCAGAATGGGGAGGTTGCCCCATTAAGAGAACTTGGGGCTTTTCAAGGGTGACTCACCCCTAGGAAAACCCATTACTTTCCCAGAACCCTGCTATATTCTCAATTTCTCCCTTTTTATGGCAAATATAAAGTGGTTAGAACTCCCACACTGTTCCTTCAGCATCTCTGAAAATTGTTCAGTCCTGTTCAGGGCTTCACCAGTGATAAAAAGCTTATTCTGCATATTCCCAGACGGTGAATGACATAGAACGCACCTAATGTGACTGCCCAGTGCATTGACATTCATATTTAGTACGCAAAGGCAAGTCGTTTCTGAGAGAGGGAGTCCGGTTTGTCCTGTAATGCCCTGAGACAGTCCTGTACCTCTTGCTGCGGCTCCTGACAGATCTTATAAAAGATCGTAAATTACTATCTGTTGAAATATATGAATTTAATGGATTCCATTAATGCACACCTGCACAGAAGAGATTTCAGGAGCCCAAAGATATGATCAGTCAAACAGCTTTAATAGTTATTAATTACAGAAGCGGACTATTTATCCCCTGCTTACATAGAAATCTGCAAGTAGTGTAATACTCACACTTCAAGGCTTTCTGGATGGAAGAAGGAAATGGGCTTTGGTTGAAAGGATCAAACACTTATTTTAGCTAATGCATTTCCATGCTGGGATTTTTTTATTTATTTATGGGAGAAAGGTCACTACTTTTGTATGTGGATTTTAAGTAATTTAATGTCATGGAGAGTGTGGATTTTTTAAAAAGAATCATAAAAAATGCTTTGACCAGCATTTAATATAGGCCACTTCCTTTTACGTCCAAGTGCTTGAAAATCAAAATGTTTAGATAAAAAACGAACCGAACCATTTAGGAAAGTCCAAGTCAAATTCTCATATGCGGTTTTGGTGATACTTTGCTTGAAGTGGTTGGGCAGGGTGGTATGCATGAGGTTTTCCTAAACAGCTTTGACCCAATTATCCATGCACTGGGGACAACGATCTCACCCTCTTTATCTGATAAGAATCATAATGATGACAGAAAATAATTTTTGCCACATCCTAGATGTCTCGCAGCAACTCTGTGAGGCAGATACTATTGTTATCTCAACTTTATAGATAAAGAAATTGGGGCACACGAAGGCAAAGTGTCTTACCTTTGGTCCCACACTTAGAGGTTGAATATGAGTTTCCTGTTGTCTGATTCCCTATGCCCTTAAGTCCTAGGCAATGCTTCCTCCCAACTGTTAGTGAAAACTTTCATGTGTGACCTTATTTCTATTCTGATAATGACGACTATGTAAATTTTATAACACCAACTAGATAGACACACATGCCCTAAAGGAGGGTAGACCCTTATCCAATACAGAGTGAGTCTCTAAGTCTGCAAAATCTGATGATGGAATCAAGTGGGGCAAGAACCATGTCTAATGACTGAATTAACTAACACGCTCTTCTCCAGTTATATAACCAGAAATATGTCTGTAGTCTGGGAGACTGAGGTTGGTTCCCGACACTCAACAGCAGGACAGAGGTGGGCCATGGTAGTGTATGCTACTGAATGCTGTGTCCCATATTTAGATATTTGATTATGGCTGTGCCTCTACTTAGGCCTTTTGAATTTGTTTTAAAATTATTTGCAATATGATTTATCTTCCTGGATTAGCTAGGTTCTGTGGACTGCAAACTCTGTGTCCTAGGCAGCTTTCCATTTCCCAAAGGGCCTACCACAGTGCTATAAATGTGAGTAATATTCTATATACATTTATTCAAGCATCATTAGAGACTCTCTATCTCTCTGAATAGTTTATTTATTATTAAAAGTCCTGTTGCAGTGCTCCTTCTTCTATGAAACTTTTAAAGACAACAGTAGCTCACCCTAGCTCCTTTTTTAGGAAACACACACATTCATACCACTGATTGCCCTTCTTGGGGATGGGTCCCAAATTAGCAAACATTTACTAGGTGCCCAGCACTGTTCTAAATACTTTCAATGTATCTGCACATCGAACAGTCACAATAATCTTCTAAAGAGGTACCATTATTAATCCCATTTTACAGATGGGTTGATTGAGGTACAGAGAGATAAAATAAGTTACCCCAAGTCGTAAAGTTAGACATGGCAAAGCCAGGAACCATACCTGAGCTTTTCAACACAGAACCTGAGGCTTCTGAAGCCTTGTAATTAAGTGGGGAAGGTTAATTGGAGATGAGAACAATGGGAAAAGATACAAACTTAAAGAAGTCTAGCAGTGAAATGGTGTGGGTAACTGAAAGTTTGTTTTGTTTGTTTTTAATTTTTGTTTTAATGTTTATTTGTTTTTGACAGACAGAGAGAGAGAGAGAGCATGAGCGGGGGAGGGACAGAGAGAGAGGGACACAGAATCCAAATCAGGCTCCAGGCTCCGAGCTGGCAACACAGCCGGATACGGGGCTCAAACTCATGGACTGCAAGATCATGACCTGAGCTGAAGTCTGACGCTTAACCACTGAACCACCCAGGCACCCCAAAGTTTGTTTTGTTTTTAAGATGAGTAGTCCTTAAGCATTTTAAAATCTGATAGGTTAGAAGCAGGGCAGAGACTGGAGAGAGAGGAATAACTAAGCAGAATGCAGCCCTTCACCCAGTTCACACTGTCTTGGCCCAGGAAGCCGTTCTCATTTATGTGGGCTGTGATGGGAGTCTCTCAACCAGTGTCCTACTGCCTATTTCCATTTCTTATATCACCAACCACCACAGTCCCTTTCTAAAATCAGAAACTGCTCATGTCACTCCCTGGCTAAAAATCTCCAATCTCATTTCTCACATGATAAAGTCTAAATTCCTCCATCTGACTCCACATACCCTCTGTGGTTCGCCCTTGTACGCTCTGTCTTCACAGTTCACTCCATAAGTTGAACATCCCCTCCTCTGACCCATTCTATGCTGAGATACTTTTAGTTCCCCATTGTCTTTGGCTAAGGAAGCTATTCTCCCTGCTGTCTGCCTGTAAAATCACTCATATTTTAAGAACCACATCAAACACCACCTCCTTCATAAAGTCTTTTCTTTCTCCCCAGGCAGAATTAAACATTCCCTTTTGTGTCTCCCTGTGTATGCTGCATATACTTCTATCATAACAACTATAATGTTTTATTGCTCTGATTTGTTTGCGTGACTGGCTTTCCCTACTAAATGGAAAGGTGCTTGAGAACAAGGATGACTTGTTTGGCCTCAATATTCTCAATGTAACCAGCACATAGTAGGTGGCCAGGGATTAATTGTGAATGAATTAATAAATGAATGTGTATTCAAATAAATGTAGAAAATATCTTGTTGGATGATGTGGGGAGAGGAAAATATGATGAAGACATTTTTTCCTCCTCTAAAGAGCTGAAATAATGTACCTGGTTTATAAACAAATCATTCTTCTTTCAAGAACATCCCGGTAACTGTCTCAATAAGTGAAGGACATATATTAGAAAGGTATTACACTTGCTGTTGACATTTCATTTCCTGTCTTTTTTTATGTGCCCATGCAGCTGCAATAACCTTGCTCTTACAATCCCGGTGATTGGGAAAACCATTTCTATGCATAAAGTTCCTACGTGAACAAGGGTGGGGTAGACCAGGTGGGTGTAGGTGATACAGTTGATGGCCATCACTGTGAGTTCCCCTGTTTCACCATTCTTGGTTACGTATGCCACAGAAATCACTAAATGAGTTTCACGTTGCACCACGTAGCATTCCACTCATGGGAAGAGCTTATTCTTTGCATAAACATGGTGGAGCAGTTTGACGTTGTTTAATTTGACCAGGAATGTAATCCTCCAGTGGAGGAGGCCAATATTGTATTACTATCCATTTCATGGCTGTGAAAGCCAAAAAGGTGGTTCATGAGGGAGCCAGAACAAGCATCTAGCAATTCTGACTTCCCCTTCTGTTTTCTTCAATATGCAGTACGACTTTCCAAATGGAAGCTGTATTGGAGGGAACACCACTAGCTAAATTATTTAAATAATAAATATCTCTTGCCTTAACGTGATAAAAAAAGATGTACTTATTTCTAAAGTGCTCATACCAGAATTATACGAGGTAGAACATTTCTGTATGACTGGCTACTCTAAAAAGTTGTCATTTTCACCATTGACATCACTGTCATCATCAAGTTTGCTGGCAATTTTACGCTAATTCATAATTCCTGCAATACTTTCACTTATATCATGTTTCCTGACCCTCACAAAAGATCTGTGTGGTAAATATTACAGTTATAGTACCCATTTTACACATGAAGAACTCGAGTCTCAGATTTGTTAATAATTTCAGCTGGTAAGTGGCATGGCTTGATATTGATCTCAGATATTCTAACCTAAATTACATGCTCAATGAATACCTGCTGTGCTTTCAGACTTCGCTATGAGAGTCTTATACTTCTTTTCTGGTATCCTCTCCATGGCATAAAGAGATCTCCGTAAAGCTTAAATCATAGAATTGTAGCAACACCCCTTTGTTGAATATCTATTATAGGCAAATGTATATGCCGGTCACCATAAGAAATATCAAGATGAAGAGGAAACAATTCTTACACTAAAGACACTTATGTGTTGTTGGAAAAAATAAAAATGGAATAAAAAGAAAGATCCTCAAAATTAAAAACAAAACCAATCATGGCAGGAAAGAGAGAAATCCCAGTGAGATGTATATAGCAAGGACTGTGGAAGTTGAAGGGAAGCAATAGTCCATTATTTCTCAGAGTCATGGAACTTTGGGAGTTGATGAGACGGTTACAAAATTGGTTACATTTCTCAAGGGTTTCAGATCTTTCTATGGCTTCCCACTGCCTATATTATAAAGTCCTCCAAACTCGAGGCTTCCACATCCTGGCTTCTCTCCTGTCCCAAATTCCTCTCACACTATAAGAAAGCTCTAGCTATAAAGCATTTCTTACATTTCCCTAATCAAAACACAGAAAACTTATTTTTCGTATTCAGTGCCATTGCATATTCTGTTTCCTTTTTCTATAATAGTCTGTTCTTGACCTTGTCTTTCTTAGAAGTCCCAGCCTGAATGTGACCTTCTCAGAGATAACTTCTAGCAACCCCCAGAAGAATTTATGTTACTCTCTTTATGTGCCACTATACATCGTCTCTCCCTCTATCATAGAATTTTTGGTCATCTGTTTATTTCCTCTACTAGAATATGAGCTATCTGAGGTATTTGAAGTGAGGGACTAAAACTTCCTTGATCTTTATAAACATATCACTGAACTCAATACTGTTCATATGTATGTTGAATGAATAATGAATAGATCCTGTCAATAGTAGAGGGCAATTCTTTCATTAAACCAAACACAGTTTCAAATATAGAAATTTCTTCTACATTATCCCTGAGAGACAGCCATTTCTCCTTTACTTTAATCCCTGCCAATGTACGAGTTGCTACTGCTCCAAAACAAACAAGAAGTCCGAATTATTTTGTAGTTTCTCCTTTACAATCATACGCATGACGCCCTTTAAAACAACTAAAACCAGTAATCATGCTCTTTCTAAGTTCTTCTTCATCTTGAATAAATGGCCATTTTTCATTCAATTATTTCAGATATGACATAGCTACACACATTTTAGTTCCTCACTCTCTGGTCTAGGTGAAATTTGTCAGTGTTCCATTTCAAATGGATTTCCTGGAGTCTGCTTGTAACTCTCCTGAACACTTCGTAGAAACAAGGAGAAAAAAGTCAGAATTGGCCTGGAGCTCAGAGCTGCCTTAACATTGGGAAAGGCTCAGAGGAGTCTTCTAAAAGTGAGAAGGGTAGATTATTATATTGCATTATTAATATGCAATGGATATGCATTTATTCATGTATGGTTGGCTCTACCTTTTCAACATTAAATTACTTTCTACCTTATGAAAACTTAGTTCCAAATGCTTTTCTGAAGTGCAAATTGTCCAGGGAGAAAAGATGGTTCTATTAGGTTGGTATTCGACACCAGCCCTAGGAAAAATAGTGAAGCAGATGAAGATTTTTATTGGTATCTTTCCATCCTAAATTAAAAAGAAAAGACCAAAAATAAAGAAAATTCACTTTGCTAAGGGATCTGTTGTGCATTGTTCCTATGGCATCCTATATGCACCCCAACTATTACACATGCACCCGCTGCTTCATTTGGGGGTAAGGATGAGATAGGCATATGCACAGCAACAAGAGACTCCAGATTTCAGTGTCTTAATACACAACAATTTATTTCATGCTCATGCAAATCTGACATAAGCCCAACAGCTCCACAAGGCAGCTATCTTCCAAGAGGTAACTTAGCAACCCAGGCAGCTTCCATCTTTTTTTCTGCCATTCCAACACCCAGCCTCCCCCATTACATCAAAGGGGAAGAGAGGCTGTGAGGTTGTCTACCAACAATTACATTCTTTTGCCTGGAAGGGAGATTTATCAGTTTTCACTCACAGACCCTTAACTAGAACCAGCCACCTGGCTATATCTAATTGTAAGAAGGCCAGGAAGTGTCATTAAATCACAAATATTTGGTGAAAAGTAACTATCCATGTCTCGCTCTTGAGCTCTAGCCCCTGCTAACAGAGAGTGGCGCAGGAAGAAACATTAAAACAAATCCTATAAGTCACATGAAAACATGAATCGAATTGAGACTTAACTTACTTAAAACCAGACTTACAGAGTCTCCATTGTCTGAAATACAGAGAGGTGCTCTTATGGAGGGAAGAGAAGCTCCAACGTGGTTTCTGGCATACCACTTTCTCCTGCATTACACTTGCCAAAGCAAGGCACCTGGCTTGACCCAAATTCATAGGGGGCATATGAATTCCCTTTTCAAGAAGGAGAAAGACTAGAACATTTGAGCTCAGCTCTGGGACTACACTAGCATACTTTGTGATGGAGAGCATCAGGATGGAATGTCTGCAGATTTGGAAGGTTACCAGAGAAGGTAATTTAGTGGTCCATTGACAATAGTCTTCTATTTGTTGGCAGTGTAATGTCATAGAAAGCACTCTGGGTCAGGTACATTCTACTTCGGCTAACCTTGCCCATCACTTATCTTCTTTCTAGACAAGTCTTTTAAAATTTCTAGGTCTTACTTTCCTCCCTTATTGAAAGATGGAACAGACACAGATGATCACTACAGCTCTTTTCCTCTTTAAAATTCTGAAATTCCATGGTTTTGTATTTGCTTGCTGTTTAGTTATCAGTTTTTTTCCTTCCTTCCTTTCCAAATTTTTTTTATTCTAAAAGCGCATCCTGAATGTTACCACACATTGACCTGTAAATGAGATACACTGAAATATAGAAAACTGCTCATATTTCACGATGCTTACTGCTCAAAAAAAAAAAAAAAAAAAAGAGGAAATGGATATGCACATGAATAATACCAGTGCTTACCCCAAAAAAGAGTATACAGTACATGCATACCATTTACTAGGGCTTCAGAGAGTAATAAATCTGCACTTAGCTAATCAGGAAAGAATCCATAGTGAAAATGCCAATATTTGAAAACAAGGTGAAGTTTCTCTTGATGGAGAGACCCAAAAAGCAAAGCAAGAAAGAGTCTCCATCAGAGGGCACCAAGAGATGGACCAAAACTTACTATAGAATGATGCCAGGCAGTAAGACTGAGAGGCTGAGTGGGCTCGGAGTGTGGGGAACCTGTGAATATTATCAGGAAATGGTTTGGGGACCCTCACCAGTTTTATAAAGGAAATACCATGATGAAAAATGTGGAACCGCTATTGTAAGTATTTAAGAAAAGAAAATAATAAAAATGTTAAGAATGAAATGAAGAAGGGCAAATCAGGATCATTTAGAGAAGAAATATATGTGAAAGGATTTACAGTGTATCATAGGCTGCTTCACGTTTATGTGTGTGTGTGTGTGTGTGTGTGTGCTATGATGGTTACTTTTCTGAGTCAACATGGCTAGGCTATGATGCTCTGCCATTTCATCAAACAGTAGTCTAGATATTGCTGTGAAGCCATTATATAGATGTGACTAGCATTTACATCAGTTGACTTTAAGTAAAGGTAGTGTTTCTCAATAATGTGTGTGGGCCTCATCCAATCAGTTGGATGACTTACTAGTAAAACACTGAGGTTTCCCAACGAGGAATGAATTCTGCCTCAAGATTATAAAATAGAAATTCTGCTGAGTTTCCAGCCTCTTGGCCTGCTCTACATACTTCAACTTTGCAGGTCTGCATAATCACATGATTTAATTCCTTAATCTCTCTCTCTCTCTGGTCCCCCTTCACCCTCATTGGTTCTGTTTTGTGTGTGTGAGTGTGTCAGTGGAGTTTTTTTTTTTTTTCCTGGATAAACTTGACTGAAACAGGTGGGAAAGAAGAAGCAAAGGGGGAATCTTCCATCCACTGCCCTGAGAGCAAACCCAATTATGTCCTTACATCCCTTGCTAAGACTGACAGATATGATTTAAATTGTTCTTGGTAAGTGATGAAGATCGATTCCAGAAACATCATTTCTCACTGGAATTCCTCCTCTTTCACACAGCACTCTGCTGCAGCAAATATTTACTTTACTTTTCTTTGGTTGTCTTAAAGTGCTACAGGAATCTTTCATTATTTAAATGTTTACGTGTTTACATCCTGTCTCTCTCACTGTACTGCTGGGTCATGTACAAAGCTTCCTCCCCACCAGCCCCGTTCTTAAATACATGTGTTTTTTGCCGATTGGATTGAAGAAGAACACAACAGTTGGTCCAGAATCTGAACTCCTGGAATGTGGCTGGACCTCTCCGGGAGCAAAGCATGGCGTGGCACGGGCAGCATTGCAGAGGGCTCTCTTTGCTCTTCCTGCAGTCTGTCTGCAGTAGTTGCTGAGGCAGTGAGGGCCTCCTCCTCACACGAGAGGAACACCCATCTGTCTAGGTGTAGTGCAGAACCACTTCTACTGTTTCCCATGAGTGCCCTCATCTCACTGTGCACCGCATAAGTGATATGACTGACAACCGAGAAGCTCGCCCAATCCATTTCCACAGACACTTCAATTTGGACTACAGTATAATCATACCCCAGATCAGATTGAGCAGTTTCCTGTCTCTCAAATAGTGAATAGTCAGACACAAAAACGATCAATTTAGCATATGTTCTTTGTCTGTCTTCGCCTTTGTTTGCAAACTTCTCAGAGGCAAATGTGTTAAGAAAATTTGTAGTAAAGGGTGCCTGGATCAGGAGATTAGAAGTGTCTCTCTTTTTAAAAACAGATTCTTCATTCCATGTGTTATAATGAAGGCATTGGGAACAGCAACATAACGAATTAAAAGATTTTTGTTTTCCAAAACCTTGTGCAAGTTATCTCTAGGTGTTTCCTTAGGACCCACGTTGTTTCGAGCTCAAGTGCTGCTCCTATCCCATTGTAAGAATGTAGTCTCTGTGTTACAAAGCACCACAGTACCAGGAGAAGGCCATGTTCTTATTCAGCTTTGCTGAATTAATGACAACTAATGGTGCAATGGAAAAAGTTTTGTTTGGGTGGAGTGCTGAAAGAAAAGGTTTGAGTGAGATGTGTCCAGAAAGAATCTTTATTGCCTGCCACAGAAGATTTACTTCCAGATTCCTTATCAGGAGCAAGTTTAATCTTCCTGTTTGTCAAAGAGCAACAATAACAATAATATTTTCTTGGTTTAAAAAAAAATGGGAGAAAAGAAGTCACATTTCTTTATGATTAGTTTATGTCTTATTTAGATCCCCACCAAGGATATAAAAGCTCCAAAGTCTGAAGCAGGTTTTTAATAAGACAATCTTATTTTTAAGGCATTCCATAGTACATAGAGGACAGAGTTAGCATAAAACATCAATCTAAGGGAATTGAGACATTTTGGAAAAAGTTATCAGAACTGAATTTGCCCACATGGTAATATGGCACTTGGCATGGAGGACATTGACAAGAAATACTGTGCCATGCTGAATCACTAAGTTTGGCTCTGATTCTGTCTACCCTCCCCTCACACCTTCCTCTCCATCTCTTCACATCTCCCTGCCCTTCAGTGGCCTGCTCATGTCTCTTCTGAGCACTTCAGTGACTAAACCCTTTGAAGAGGGTCATTTATTCATGTAGCAACTATTTGTTGAAGGCTTAGTATTAAATCCTGTCTTTTACAAATCCAGACTGCATTCCATTTTAGAGTGTAGGTGTTTTCTCGTTGTTGCTTTTGTCTCCTTGGTACACGTTCTCCATGGAGAGAGGGCATGTTTATCTGCAACTCTGAAATTTTATGGTAGAGTTCGTTATCCTAGCTTATAGTTTTAATAATCCTGCCCCAGATGCTCTGGGACCACATGTGCTCTGGGAAAATTAGAAAGGGGCAAATGCCCACTGACTCCCAAGGAATCAACCCTGTTTGGATTTCAGTATCTTTCCCATTCAGTGACTCATTAAGTCTCTACCTTGTTCCAGGCAGAAGAATAGAGTTGGACATACAGAAGGTGAGGACAGATAGACAAATTTCTCATCCAGAGATGTCTAAATAGGTAGACAGGGAACTAAAGGCATGATTTAATATAATGTGGGAGGTGCTGGGGTAGCAAGGGGCTAGTCTCTAATCTCCATGGTAGTATGAGATTCAGAAATTGAGTCTGCTTAGAAAGTATTCATTTTTTTACTTCTGAACGCTAACGTAGCTGGGTCTTCATGCCGTCAGATGCCATTGAAACTCCCTGACAGTCAAGATCCATACCAACTCTCTGTCTCTTGTTCCTCTCTTTTCTGCTTCTTCCACCTTCATCTTGTTTTATCGGTTTGGATCATAAACTTGGCTTTCTATTAGCCAATGCTTTCTTTACGTAATTTAAATTTTCCCAGGTAGAATGATCTTGCGGCTCACACTCATGTTCCAATGTGCCTGTCAATTTCATGGCACATGCCTACTGGGTCTTTAATTCTTTTTAAATCCATCAAGATTCCAGGGATCATCCTACTGCTGCATGAGCCTGTAGTATTCCTTTGGCACTGGTGTGTATTAAATACAATATTTTTTGATATCTATTATTTTACAAAGTGGAAAGATAACCAGAATTTGAATCTTATGCTGCCTATCTCCTATTGCAATCCATCTTTATATATTAGAAAATATGTGTAAAAAAGAACCCTTAAGGCAACCATATATTATTACTAGCTGGGATATTGGCCTCCAAACTCAAGTTAAACTTTCATCCTTTTGCACCAGGTAGGCCCTTGAAGACATCATTTGCTTCTTAACTAAACTAAATGTAGGCCTAGGGGGTTACTGAATGTTTCAGTCCAAAGAAACCCCCATTCCTTCGTTCCATTTGATGCCAAAGGGGTGAGAATAGCTAATGTAAGAGATACCACTGGATTCACTGTAACTCACTGATATCATGAGACAAAAGAAAGAGGAAAAAAACTGTAGGAAAAAAAACCCCAAATGCACAAAGAATCAAATGAAAGGAAAATGTGTTCCTCTCTGATTCGGTTCATATCTTCCCATTAAAATGTTTACTTGAATATGGTTATTTGGGACACTTAAAGATAAATTTGTTAATGCATATCAGATTCTCCTGCACAAGAAGGCTGTGTGTGTAAGTAGGTGAGGAGGGAGGGATCTGTAGATGAAGGAAAGAGAGAGTAAAGAAAACTGTGCTCTATCCAAACACATAACATTCCTCTCAAGGTTGACTCTTTGTACTGGCATGGCCATTGATGTTTCTCCTACTTAGTGTGACACCACAGTTTCTAGAATAAAACTAAGAACAGGACAACAGTCAGGACAATCTCTAATAACCAACTCCTTGTAAATACCTAAAATCTACCTTCACAAGGTACATTCACTCAAGGTCTATTTAAATCATTTACTCAGAAGTCAGAAAATACTACCTTTTATCCATCATTCCATTTTTTACTTTGAGAAAAATTTTACTTTGTGAAATATTTTAGAAAACTTCAAACCAAAATAGTTCAAAATATTTTTATATTTAAAAGAGTTAATCTTTGTTATCTGAACAACATTCATGACTGGAGGTTTTTTTTTAATATTGATTTAAAATTTTAAAAGATTGTACTGTATACATGTTGCCTTGTTTAATTCTATTACCATAGTAATAAATATCTTTCAAAACATGCATGAAATGCTAACTTCTTAGCCATCGGCTCATGGGGAAGAATTCAGCTGAAGCCAACACTACACAGGTCAGGAGATGAGGCACTAATTGGCATGGCCTAGTCATTGAGAGCTTGTATTTAGACCCCAAATCTGGCTCACTACATTTTTGGGTAAATTACCTAAGCATGCTTGGTCAGATTTACTTATGTATAAAAAAATGGTAATATTATAGTATACATTTCATGGGTTATTATAAAATTAAGTGGAATAATGTACCCAAAGTGTTTAGAGCAACACTTGGCACATCAGTAGTACTTAATAAATATTAGCATTTTTATTGGATTAGCTCCTGATGAGCCAGAAGCATCCATTGCAATGCTCCAAGATGTGTCATTATCTCAGGCTTGATTTAGGCCAATATCCGTATCTGAGGGTGTCCAGCCCTCCCTGCTGGGGCACATAGCGGGAGGTTTCAGGCAGAGGCCATAATGACAATCAGGTGGATGGCAGCACTGTTGTTCCAGATGGTCCTTTGGCAGAGGGTCACATCCATGGCTGGAAATAGAGGTGATGGGGTCCAACCCCCAGGGGATGATAATGAAATTCTGAATAGGAATCCAAAGTGAATACAATGGTATTTAGGTGAAGTCTGTAGCTTGGTAAACAAACAGATGTCTGAGGTTCACTCTCCATACACCAAGTACTGGGCCATTGGCGACTGAGGACAATCACACTCCCCATTGTGTCTTCATGATGATAATATAACGATCTCAATTTGGGGGGCCAAGACTGGCTCAAAAAAATGGATTGGACTAGAACTGCAGTTTAAAGTATCTGCAGGTGAGTGATTTGGGGAAAAGCCATTTTAGAACATACGATGGTATTTCAAACATTGTCTCACATCTTTCTTGGTTTAAAAACGTCAAGGTTGAGATTCAGGATACTGTTTCCAAAACATGAAATTTATAAGCGATGGAGCCATGCATAGAACCTTCCTCTTCTCTTTCAGGATGGTGAACTGCTTCTCCTTTTAGTAGTGGTTTCCCCGCAACTATAGTTTTATGTATATTGAATATTCCAGTTGGAATGTAAAATGGATGATGTATTGGGCTACTTGTACCCAGCCAAGATTGCTGCACAATAGTGCTCCATCAATGATTATTGATTAATTTATAGATTACTTTAGTATGGTCTAATTACCTCATATAACTGTGTCCACTTGTGCATGTAATAATTATTGCTGGAAGAGAATGGTGATATTTAAAATTTTTAAATTTAAAGATTAGGTTGTAGTTGTAGGGCAATAGAAGCAAAGTATACTTATAATAAAAAAAAACCACTCTCCAATCCTTTTCTTTAAATTCTTTGATTTAGTCCATATTTTATGGGTTTAAATGTATAAATTATTCTGTATGTCTCATTAAATTCTGATGGCATTATGGAGAGAAAACAGTCATATATTTACCTTTCTAGTAGGGAGTGTAATAAATTAAATCCCAAAGTAGGTAAAACAGGTACATGTTTAAGATTGCTTCAGATAAATTAATGTGTGATAGATCCACTGTAGAAGCTTGTAATAGACAAGGTTCTTATTGCAGACAACAGAATTCACTCTGGTTTAGGTAGAAAGAAATAGACTCTAAATTGACCTCCAAGAATCCCACTTGAAGCACTTTACCTCTGTCAAGGACAGTAGTTTCTGCATCAGAAGCCAGAGTCAATGCCACTTCTTTCCCATCAACTCTGCTTTGATGCACCACAGCAAAACAGATTCTCTGTACACTTCTACTTCCCCCACCTAATTTAATTAAAAATCAGTTTTGTAAAGAAGCACCTGATTGGTGCAGAAACTAAAAATATTTCACTCCAGCTTCATTGAATCCAGGAAATACAGGCTTATGTATTTTTTACTATAATTCTGTACTGGAGGGGTGCCTCAGTCGGTTGGGTGTCCGACTTCGGCTCAGGTCATGACATCACAGTCTGTGAGTTCAGGTCCCACGTCGGGCTCTGTGCTGACAGCTCAGAGCCTGGAGCCTGCTTCGGATTCTGTGTCTCCCTCTCTCTCTCTGCCCCTCCCCTGCTCATGCTGTCTCTCTCTGTCTCAAAAATAAATGAAAACATTAAAAGTTTTTTATAATTCTGTACTGGAAAGTCAGAATTTGTACTACGTGGAAACAATCAAACTATTGAGTGGTATTTTGAATAATCTCAAATGTTGAACAGCTACTTCAGGTGTCAAGGAAATATATAGACATTAGGAATGTTTTATCATTATGTTTTATTTTATGCTCAACAGAACATCCTCTAAAAGTCAATTTCTGTCCATATCACGCATTGGACTGCATAGAATGTGTGTATCTAAAATCTTCATGGAAATTTTTGATGAAGGAAAATGAACTATCACAATGCTCTTTTGTTATTGAATGTTTCTAACAGTGCCCTGAGAGAATCAGGAATCTGGATGAGACTCACTTGCTTCTGAAACCATGTGGGGTCTGATTATGTCACCATTACATAATTCACAAACTCAACACCAGAATCTTGATTTTGAGTATAGTCAGGGAAGTATGGTAAGCTGAAAAGAACATATATATGCCAAGTCCTTTCCTATCTTTATTATTGAAAATATTCCCATATGTATACACAAAGCCATGTGGAAGCTCTTGCGTAATTTTGCTAATCTATCACTTACAAATTCTTCATACAATGTGATACAATACACATACAATGCAACAAAGAAAACAGAGCTGTAGCTTGATTAGTCAAATCTTATTTATTGCAGCCACACATCAAATACTATGTTTAGATTAGTGCCCATATTTTAGGCAAAATTATTTAGATCAGAGGTTCTCAGATAGGATGTCCAGGATATGGAGGCAGACTGGGAGATTATGCCATGGCATAATAATAATAATAATGGGATAAAAGCGAAACAAGGGTGGTCAAGGAAATGTAGGTAGTGAAACTAAAATGCGGATTATGTGATGATAACAGTATTGGTAGTAAATAGGAACAAATCTGGTTTTTCTGTGTTGTATCAATCCATGTGAAATGAAGAACAAAACCATGTTACTTAGAAAATTCACAATGTTAGATACAGTAGAGCTGATGGAAGTCCAGCATCAACAAGACTTGGCAGCTACACAGTGGTTGATCAGGAAAATCTATGAGGTCTCTGCACTATCAGCCAAATATGGGATTTCCAAGGTTCCAGATATTGTAGCTATCTGTGTGACTTCTCCATTAGCAGCAAGTAGAAAAGTCCTCAGGCCCATGGGAGGGTGGATATGAATTCGGATAAAAAGTAGAAAGGGGGTCATTCCTAAAGGCTGGGTCTGCCTGAAATGGAAGAAAGGGAGCAAACAGCAACAAGAGACAGACATCATTACTACTCCTCCACATGCTACCTGCCCTCTCTTTTCTTTCTTTGTATTCTTTCTACTACAAATCCAGAAATTCTAAAACAATGTCTATAGGAACACTGAGAAAATGCAAGATCTATCTGGGCAATATCTCTTACTTACCTGCCTTCATAGAGAAAGAGCAAGAAAGAAGAGGAATTCTGATTCAAGCTCTCTAAATGAATACCCTGCCATTTCCCTTTACACACCCTACCCCATTTCATCTGGCAAACATAGACAGCTGTTATTTTCTTTTTGCTCACAGGTTCCTGTCTTTTCCATTTATCCAAATCCCACCCAGCCTTTTTGACTCAGCTCACATCTCAGCAAATCTACCCTTTTTTTTTTTAAATCCAGTTCACATGCTTGAGCTCTACCTCTCTGCCAAATTCTTAGAGCATTTAAAGTCTGTAGCTTACAATTCAGTACTTAATATATCATCTATTCTTTGTTGTTGTTTCTTGTATCTTAATCCTCTTACTCTGCTTAACAAAATTGCAAATGATACAAAGCTATTTGAGATAGCTAATCACAGAAAATACAAATTACAATAGGCAGGAGTAATGGGTGCAAGACACCAAGCCAAAATTTGATAGGAACAAATGAAGAGTCTGACCTTGGCCAATAACAATAGCATGCCGTGAACAGCCAAGCATGGTTAACTCTATTCTGTGGACTGTAGGCCCATTAAAAAAATAATAAAATGATAAAATTCTGTACATAGGATTGAAAATGGAGTTGCATGTATAGAATAGCAGTAACATATTACAAAATTGTTTCTATATAAGAAGGAACTAGGTCTTTCATTTATTCATTTATTTTTATGCACTCATTAAGCATTTATGATGACCTGAGGTGTGCCTCACATTAAGCGAGGGGTGGGGGGGGGGGAGAAAAATGATCTGCCTTTCTCCTCAAGGATCTCACACATTGCTATGCAAACTGAAGACTGGTCTTCACTATGGGGAGCAAAAAATATGGGCATGTTCAAAATGCTGGGTAAAAGCAAAAGCTCAGTATTAGTTATCAATATGCAAATTGTAGTGGATAAGGGGTCCATGCAAACTGAGACTGATTCCAGGATGCACAGTCTGGAAAGAACAAGGGAGAAGGTGATACCACAGTCCTCATGCAGGCAGACCAGAAGAGGGATGCTGTTAGCTTCTCAATAACACATATTATGCAAAGGATTAGGAGATTACGGTGTACTTTGAAGGGGGCCATATAAACTTTAAAGATACGGGAAATGAGTCTTATAATTACAAATGACAAAAGAACAGAAGAAATAAAGAAGAGATAAAGATGATTATATTTAGATACTTGAAGGACCCACGTAGGGAAAAGGGATAGACTTGCTCTGGAAACATATAGAAGGCAAAATGGGATGTATGACAGAGTGGTAAAGAAGCAGATTTTGTCTAACTAACAAGGAGAATGTCCTAACAGTAAAAGCTGTCCAAAATGAAAACATGCTACCTTGGGAAGGAGAGTCCTCAAGTATATGACCCACTGTCCAGCAGAAATTTTATTGCATCATGCTTAACATTCTTACCATATCTAATAATGATGAAGATTTTGATGATACTTATAATGAAACATTTACTTCCACACTACTTACTGAGAATCTATTATCTTCTAGGTACCATATTAGGTACCATATATTTAGCTAGAGTATTTTGCGATTGCTGAAACGGGACACTGGCATAACTGATGGAAAGATATCAATAGGCCAAGTTCAAGGATAAGCAAGTAGGCACACACTCCCAGAGGAGGTACGGGCTTTCTAGAAAACCTGAAGTTCCCCATAAGGACATTGAGTTGCTGTTGATCCCACTGCAGTAAGTGAGAAATCAGTCAGATGCAAGAAGTTCTGTTATTCTTGTAGAAGGTTTTGTAAGCTCCATTCTCTACTCCTCGGCTGCTGTAGAAAATCTATAAGGTTAAACTGCCCACCAAGTGCAATGGAGTGGGGCAGAACAATCCTGGAGTTGGCTACATGAGAGTGTGTATCAAAGGGGGATTGCTCTAGAGTGGGCTGCCCTAAGTCAACCTTGGCTTCAGGCTTGGCAATTTTATAGGGAAAGTGGGCTGGGAGGTACAGATGGAATGGACAGTCTGCGACTAGATTCCAGCTCCTACAAAATCTCAAATTCTCAGAAGGGTTTTTTAAATCTTTCAAGTACAGGTACTTATGAATCAGACCAAGTACCAAAAATGGCTAATTTTCCCCATCTGTTAGGAATCAGATTCTGTATTTACGCACATAGAAAAATATCATAATTACGTATATCCACATTTTCTTTAATGAAAACATGTTGATTTGTAACTATTCCTTACATTCCTCCTTACATGGGCTGCATGCCATGGAAGGCGGTACCCCTTTCTTACCCATTTTTGCAGTGGACAACATTGGTACCCAGAGCATTGCAGACTGATGCTGTGTTCCTATCATAGTGTGCACAAGGTTCAGCAAAATGGAATTGCAAAGTGACAAAGGAGAAGCACCACTCTCAGGGGCCCAGGAACCCCAGAAATAGTAAGAGAATGTTGGCCCCTGTATGAATACTATGAAACAGATAAGAAACAAGATGATCAGTCTTCATTACTACTACAACATACCCAGGGTGCAGGAACCCGGAGCTACCAAGGTAAGACCTGGTTTCAAACGGATTCTGGATTATCTATAATGGAATTAAAATTACACCAATAGCCAAAGTGTCTGTAGCTACAATGGTTACAGGAAATAATGGAATTGCATCATCAAAGAGCTGAAGTTTACCCCAAAGACACCAAAGACAAATCCTAAAGTAAGCTAATAGAATGTAAGGAAAGATATTTGAAAAAACAAATAAACAATAGAATAATATCTGTTGGGTAGAAGTTTACTAAACACACATTGTGGCTGAAGAAAAAATATTTGGCCAGCTTTGTATGCAAATATCATAGAATCAATTTCTTAGGTATAACATTAAGTCTGAGTTCTTGGCAAAATTAATGAGTGTGGCAATTTACTTACTGAGAATGTGAATGGTCAGCTTTAAAGTTTGACATTATGGTGCAGGAACAATCAGTTCTCTGTGCTATTGGATACTAACAGCTTCTCCAATGCACGAAAAGTGCGGTTTACTTGGAGCAGACATGTGATAACATCACTAAAATATTTACACACACCAGAACATAATTCAGGATAAAAAAAATCAGTAACATTTCTAGAAGGACGTTTTCTTTGAAGCTTGGGCATGTCTCAAAAACCTTTCAACTTCAGATGTTGAAAATCATCTCTAAAAATTATTTCAGGGATGCTTAAAATTTTGGTCTCCACAGTCTCAAAGGGGGATAAGGAACTGTCTTGTTAAAGTGTACTTTTAAAGAATGCTACTTTGAAGTTGTATGAGGGAGGAGAACATTTGTTTGAGCTATTTTATTCCTCTTCCACTCTTTCTTCTAGTCTTTATACTCTATATTTCCCACTATGTCGAGACCAGAAATGATTTATCTTGGATATTGTTGCACATGATTTTGCAGTTTTTCCTCCTCATGACATTTAGGGGTGGCAAAGTTGAAAATCTGCTTTTAATTCATCCTTACAAGATATCAAGTCTTCTCAAATAGGACTTTTTTTCCTTGAAAGATTCTTGGCCTAAGCTGAATTAAATAACTAAAAATTAAATATAGCTCTTAATGCTTCTAAAGATTAGCATTGTGATATAATCTAATTTCTATTATCCTGCCTTTTTATTAGCATTTAAATTTTTATAAACATTTGCTGGCTCAAAACGGATATTATGTTCTTGTTAATGTTATCTATCTAATGCACTCTCTCTTATTCATAATAACTACTAATATTGTTTAACTATTTGAAAGTTCTTAATAATTTTTGCACACCAAATTAACAGCTTTCAAAATCAACATTAATTATTTTAAGAATTTTATTATTGTAATAAATAAATATGCTTATATTTCAACTGCCTAAAGAAGCCTAGCTCATGAAGGTTTTCACTCCAAGTTGTATCTAGAAAACTGGCCTAAATTTGAAAATGGATCTTAATGAATATTCAAATGTTAACAATCAATTCAAGGACCACACCTTGTTCATATCTATGATACCACTGAGCTGATTAGAGAGGATGGAAATGTGCGTGACTGCACTGCCATTGAGCAGGCAGGTGACCAAGGTGCCAGAAGGAGCTATTTTGTTACTTTGTCTTTCAAAGGCTGAGGCTGAGGCTGAAACTAAGTATCATATTTTTTTCTGAATACTGAAGCCAAAGTTAAACTTCAGAGTATCCTTATTTAAAAAACAATTCCTAGATAAATTTACAAAGAAGAAAAACAATAGAAAAATGTAAATAATCCCTAAAGTGAAACCTTGAATCATCAGTAAGCCTATGACAAGTTGTTTAACCCTGCCAGTAATTGGGTAATGAAGATTTAGACAGCAATGAGCTGCCATTTCATACCCATCAGGTTGGGAAAAAAGAAATTAACAGTGAACACCAAACGTTGGTGAGAATACATGTAAATGAAAAGCCACAAGCAATTTGTTAATACATGGTAAATGTAAAGTTTCATATACCTCACAGTGAGCAAACTCATTTTTAGTGTGTATCATAGGTAAATATTTGCACATGTACACCAGAGATCACATGAGAGTTGTGTTGTATCCAATAATGAAATACTATACAGTAATTTAAAAGAATAAATGGTATCTATTTTTAACAAATATAAAAATAAAATAAAAGCAAGCTAGAGAATGGCAATTGAAACAATATAATACTTAGGTCATATTTTAAAAGACGCCAAGCATGATTTTGTGGCTAGACACATAGTAAACATATAAAGAAAATTCTTGTGAAGGTGACATAATTTTAAGATGGTGATTACCTCAGAGAAGGGAGGCAAATACAGTTATTCTATTTTATTACTTCTGAAAGAGGTCTGAAAAATAAAATCTCTGGAAAGCAAATAATAGTACTGCCCACTTTTTACAGAAGGGGAAACTAAGGGACAGAGAAACAAAGTAACGGCCCCAAGATTGCACAAGTAATTAGGGGTAAAGCAGAGAGCTGAACCAAAACTATCTGGCTCCAGTGTCTGCCCTCTTATTACATTGTGCTGTGCTGAATTGTCAAATGTTTCAGTAGATACTGAACCACCACCACCCCCCCAACTATTTCCATTACTTGGCAGGGAGGCAATACGAACCCATTCCTAGCTGACTCAAAACACCTCAACTAATAGTATCCTCAGGGTCCCAGAAATTTAACAGAAGACAGATATCCAAATATTTAGCTCAAATGGAGGAAGATACTCTTGCACAAGAATTAACAATTTACTGTGTGCCACAGAGTCTAAGGATCTTCCATATAACCCGGTCAACCCCTGAGATTTGGTTGCTCTGGTAATCAGTGTTTCTGCGTAGGAATCCCAGTCTGGCATTTCTCAGAACATTTATCTGACTTGTATTCCGAGAAAAATCCATTAATAATTTAGGAAAATAGGAAAAAGTATTATAATTTTGTGAGATTTAAAATTTAACAATCAGCATTTAGACCTTACTAATATTACCCAAGGAATCTGCTAATGTCAATTCAAAACAAGAACTAGAACCAGAAGTACACACTAGAAGGATAATGTTGCCATCTCTGGGAGACAGGACAGGAGCACATAGGAGAGAAGTGGTCACAATATAATCAATCTTGTTTCTTGTAGCTGACACTGTCTTATAAGTATGTGTTTGTGGCCCTGTCTGCTATATACAATGAGTCATTCTTGCAAACAAAACACATATTAATACATTTACATGTATCTATATATTATAGAAATACTATAACTAATGTTCCAAGAAATAATTTGAGAAGTGAAATAAATCCTTAAATTGGCAAGTCTGACAGGTGAGTTTGCGTGGCATCCTTAATGATGCTAGGATATCCATATGCTATGTTATGAAATGCCCAATAATGTTAGCTAGTATTTGAATATTTGCTACAACTACAGTTCTTTGTAAAGTGTACCCAATGTTTTTATTAAAAAAGGAAATTAGCTTGTGGTAGGTAGCACAATGGACCCCAAAGATACTTGCATCCTAAGTGCAGAACCTGTGAATATGTTACTTTATAGGGCAAACTGGAACTAGCAAATGTGATCAAATTAGAGATCTTGAGAAGGGGAGATTAACCTGAATTGTACAAGTGGGCCCAATTTAATAACAGGAGTCTTTAAATATTGGAAGAGGGAGGCTGAAGGTCAGAGAAAAAAAGATTTGAAAATGCTGCCTGTGCTGCTCGCTTTAAAGATGATGAAAGGGACCACTAGCCCAAGAATGCAGGTGGCCTCTAGAAGCTAAGAAAGGCTAAGGAAAGCATGTTCCCCCTAGAGCTTCCAGAAAGAATGCAACCCTATTGACACCTTAACCTTAGCCCAGTGACACTTTTGACCTACAAATTGTAAGGTAATAAACTTGTGTTGTATTAAGCCAGTAATTTTGTGGTAATTTATTACAGTGGCAATAGGAAACTAATCTAGAATTTATATGAAATAATCTGAAGATGTTTTGACTTCACTCTTAATAATTAACTACAATGTCAATGATAAAAGAAGGGAAATTATCCACATCTGCAACACTTGTCACATCCAAAGATCAAGAATATGGAACAGGGAATTTTCCATGTTTTCATAATTTTAAGAGTAGCTTTTAAGTATTTGTGGTGACTTTCAATATTTCAGATTACTTTATTTGACCTTTATTTGGTATAAATAGCTGCTCCTTTTATTTATTGCTATTATCAAATGACAATATCAGGTAGATAACATTGTATGAGTTACCAAAATATATTTTTTTTCACTAGTTCAAGTATTAAAAAACTGTGTACTGATTATTATATATTTTCCTTTTTTAGCAGAAAAGCTGTATATAACTCTGTCACAGAAAAATGACTCCTTGTTTATTATTACTGTGGCTCACTATAATTTTAAATATGTAAATAACTATAAAAATATAGAATATCTTATGATTTCAAGAAATCTGGAGGATTCCTGGGAATTTTGATTTGCTGTTCCCGATTCCTGAACATAAATATGTATTTAGAATTTGACAGGACTAGTTAACAGTGTGTGTATCTTAGGAATTACAAAACTAGTAACTCCTTTCTTGAGTGTATACATTCAAGGCTATGTCCTCTAAAGAAAATACAATCTATTAGACTTCTATGTAGTATCCAATCATCCCTGGCAGAAAATAAAGTTGAATGCTATAAATAACAAAGATGAATTGCTGGAAAACTATGATACACTAATGATTATAATCATACTAATTCTATTGCCACAGTATAAGAACAATGGTTGAAATGCTCCACGTTTACGGTACTATTAGGTAGAATCAGGAATAATTGGAATAGATCTAAGAGAGCTAACCTAATTGAATAGCTCTATCCCTGAGACAGATTTCACTGTCCTATCATTTGAGTCTCCCCATGTTACACATGGGAAAGCACAGACTTGGAGTGGCTAAGTTACTTTGACACAAATTCCCCCATTCCTACTTTATTTGATACTCTGAGCCATTCACAAAAGTCATCACCTAATGAGATGTGTACACAGTCTTTGAATTAAACATTTCTAGGATTGGAATTGTTCATTGTATTCTGTTTTATTTCTAAGAAGTGAATGTAATGTAAACCAATTACTGGCAGACGAAAACCTTGAAGGAACGACTTCTCCTATTATGTTTCTCATTTTTTGTGGCTACACAATCAGTGATCATACACAGGGGCAGAGATTTCAGAGACTTCCAGGAAAACGACAAACTAGACAAAACCTCATGGCTTGACACCTCCTTTGCCAGGGGCTGAGGTGATGCCTTTCATGTTGCAATGAAGTGTGCATTAGGCATGAGTGTTCTTCCGAAGCTGAGGCAAGTTTGAGGATCTCTGGGAATGGTTTCATGATAATTCCAGCTCAAACACAGAAAATAAACTTGTACTCCAATGTCCTAATTAAGACTTCTGAGACTGAGATAGCAAAGGAAGAAGCAGAATCCATTCTCTTTATTCAGACATTCTGACAGAGAACTGTAATGGAACATCTGTTGTGTGGTATGTTTAAAACAAAATCACAACCACAACAAACAAGTTTTTTCTGTACTACCTGAGGTAGAGTCTGCCTTTTTCGGACCTTGACTAGACTGACACCCCCAATTGCTCTACATTCTCTTGGCTGTGGCTGATGGGCTCTGTCCTTTCTCTTTCAATTTGAAGACCTTCCATATTCTAACTGCCCACTCCCCCCAGTCTCCCTTGGTTTCTCAAAAACAAAAAATGAATGAATGAATAAATAAATGTAATACCAATAAGACAAAGAGTATGTCTATTAATTAGAATAATTAAACTTTAGTCATGAGACATTTAAACTGGAAGAATTTTTAATGATTATCTGTTTTACCTACATTCATTTTTAGACTCACAAAATAAGATCAAAATGCTTTTGGTATTACTGCATATTTTAACCCAGAGTCCTTTGTACTTAACAGTAAATATCATGTCTACCCCTAGTTTCTGCCATTTTTCTTTATTTTGCTATATTTCAGGATGTCAAAAAGCCTATATGGGCTTACAGCCACATTGCTAACTACCAAATTTTATTTGAAGCCACAATCAATCTGTAGAGGGAAAACAAGACCAAAAACAAACAACCCTTTCGGGTAGATCTTTAATTGCATATGAAATCAACAGTATGAGGCTTTTGTGAAGTTATAATGGTTCAGTTTGTTACAAATCATCAAAAATATGTCAGGAGATACATTTCATGAAGTATATTTAATTGTAATAATAAACCTTTCTGAGGTATTCTATAGAGACTATTTTCAAATCCTTGTATGTATTTAAGTTACTGTATTCTCTTTTTTTTTTATTCTTTTTTTTTCTCCCAGAGTTCGTTCTTCAATTACATGAAAGTTTGTGCACTAGTACCCTTATCCATTGCTAACCAGTGCAATGCATTTCTTCTCTATAGTATTTGTCAGTCTTGCAATAACACAATTATATGTGTACCTATTTCTTTAGGTACCTGTGACTTGCATAAGTTTTATGCAGTCAGAGTGTAGTCTGAAATTGTTCATTTATTTTTGAATAATTAATGCAGTGTGATGGAACTGAATCATAGGCATATAAGCTAATTTTTTTCCTCAATGGAAAGCCCTTTGATCTCCCTCACAGTCATAGATTTGGGAGATATGTTAGGACTAATTTCAGACTCTATTGCGTGAATCTGTTGTGTTAATGGAAGCAATGATAGTCATCATGAATTTATTGAGCACTGATTGCATGCGAGATTTGGGGTTTCAAAGAGTTCTGACATTTTTTTTTTCAATTTAACCAGAAATTTGAAGGATACAACATAAAGCATATTTGAAGAATGCTATGGGTTGAATTTTGTTTCCCAAACAGATAAGTTGTAAACCTAACCCCAGTACCTATGAATGTGACTATGCTTGGAAATAGGGTCTTTGCAACTGTAATCAAGTTCAGCTGAGGTCAGACTGGATTAGGATAGACCCTACTCCAATGCGACTGGTTTCTTTATAAAAGGAGGAGAGATACAGACACATATGAAAGAGAATGCTGTATGAAGACAGAGGCAGAGATCGGAGTTAGACATCCAGAAGACAAGAGACACCACAGATTACCTGCAACCATCAGAAGCAAGGAAAGAAGCAGGGAAAAAGATTCTCTCTCAGCCCCTCCAGTGGGAACCAACCCTGCTGTAACCTTGTTTGCAGACTTCTAGCCTCCCACATACATGAGATAATAAATTTCTGTTTTTTTAAGCTGCCAAGTCTAGTACCTTGCTACAGCAACTCTAGGAAACTAATGCAAAGAGCTGCTGTGGTGAGGTGGAATTTATACTTGAACAATAGACAGATGGGAATTTGCATTTTAACTCTTCAATTCAATGACTGTGTGACTGGGCAAGCTACCTAACCACTGCTAATTAATTTCTTCATTTGTAAGGTGAGGGCTGCTATACACACTTTAAAACTTGCTATGAGGATTAAGGATAAATTTAAAATATCTCATGTAGTGTCTATTATTATAGACTAATGCAATAATACATATTCAATAAATTGCTATCATTCTTACTCATTGCCAAAAGTGTGTAACTATTCCTAACTTATATATTGCTTAAGATGAGAGGCACAATGGGTATTATTTCACTTTTAGTTTATACCACCCAGTGTGCACATTTCAGGTACTCAAAAATACTTTTTTGACTGAGGTAATGGTTTTGAAAGCAATTGGAAAGGTGAATAGCAGATGTCTAAGCTGTCTCTTTTTTTTTTAATGAGGGAAAAGGATTGATCTGTCAGTATCAGTTTGCTTGAAATTCACAAAAATATGCAGCCCATTAAGAAGAGGATGGAAGGGTTTCCACTGAGCCTTGACCACTAAGCATATGATACGGAAGGCACCTTTTGAAAAGCGTTGTGCCCCCATTCTCATTGGCTGTTCCAGAAAGCAAGCAATGATTGTTCTTTGAAGCATCAGGATTTGTCCATGGTGATTCAGCCTTGTCACTACGAAAGTTAGAAAGGTGAATGAAATCGAACATTTGTTAGTGGTGTTTGCTCATTAGTTCATTTCCCTCTTTGTAAATATGATGTTTAATATTCATCAGGAGGATTCCTGTCCCATCTTGATTGATCACCTGTAAACTACTGGAGACAATTCCTGTTGGTGAATGAGAAACATAAACTCGTTTATCTTTATATCATATCTGTTGCAAATTAAAGTAAAAATGTAGAGTTTGCACACTAAAATGGTTCTACTGTGGAGCAATGTGGCTATAAAACAGCATGCTAACAAGCATGACATGATGAATGGAATACAATAAACTGCCATGATTTCCATTTTCCCCCCAGCCGATCAGAGAACTCACACCTATTGGGGATACAATAACAATACTCCAGGGAGCCCAGTAAACCACCTTGAGGGCAGTGATCCTCAGCTTGCCCAGGGTAGCTGTTCAGCCAAGTCAAGATGAGAGACACTGAGCCTCACATCATTTCCACACATCTCCTCCCACTGTATGCGAATGCACACGCTGACAACCACAAAATGTGCAATATTGATCAAGGGTGGGAACAATGTTAGAACGGGGAGGGCCTGGAAGTAATATTTTGCAAGTGGCAAAAGGAGCAAGGACTAGCAACTTCTTTAGACTTCATAAGATCAAAGGCCGAGGGTGAGTAACTTATCCCTTTCTTACCTTTCAAGGCACTGTTGTCATAAAGAACAGGGGAGTCATTATTTGGAGATATTCTAAGTTTGAAAAGAGTTCCCAACACATATCAGAAACAATAAACCCTTTTTTGGATTCCATCTATATACTATAGGAAATTGTGACTTGGGAAATGTGAAAGGCAGGGGGGTAAATCCACTTGCAAAGTACTTCACTGGACTATGGATTTTTTAATAATTTAGATCAAGTTCCAAGTTAGGTGTACCCAACAATACCGAAGTCTACCATTCACACTATGGCATATGTCTGTCTTTCCCACTTCCCTAGGCCTTTTACAGTCTAAACTCTCCATATCATATTTCTTCTCCTTCATCTCTAAGATGTTCACTTGTCTGGCCAATTTTTTTTTCATTTTCCTAGAACATTAAAGGTATTTTTTTTTAATTTGGGTAATACATTAGCCATTCATTTAATTTTGTTTTTGCCATTGACCTTATGTTATAGTTTTTTCAAAAGAAGAAGGAAGGAGGAAGAAGGAAGGAAGGAAGGAAGGAAGAAGGGAGGAAGGAAGGAAGACAGGGGACGGAAAGGAGAAAGGGAGGAAGGGAGGAAAAAAAAAGAAAGCTTTATATCAACAGACACCAACCTCATTGTCTGGTAGACTCCCAAGAAAGACTTCACCAAATCAATGGCAACCACGACAGCTTACTAGCAACTCAAATGAATATTCTGTTGATTTTATTTGTAAGCCAAGCAGTGTGAGGGTTATCAAGAAGTCATGTCAAAAATGGTGTCACCTGCAGGCTTTCCCCTCTAGCTAGGATAAAGTGATAGCAACTAGGTTTCCCTTTCCACCTGAGGCAACTTAAAATATATAGAAAGTATATGAAACAATGGTTCTCAAGATGCTGAACATTCACTTATGAAGGAGAGCATGTTAAGAGTATAAGAATCAAGTGACATGAGCCCTCTGACTGTCCCCTGCCTCCTGCTAGGAGAGACTTTCCAAGCTGCAGCACAGACAGTGGGATTTGGGGAGCTGAGTGAACTTCTTGAGCACAAGAAATGAGCTGGAAGTCCCGGAAATC
This sequence comes from Panthera tigris, assembly GCF_018350195.1. Classification (NCBI taxonomy): domain Eukaryota; kingdom Metazoa; phylum Chordata; class Mammalia; order Carnivora; family Felidae; genus Panthera; species Panthera tigris. The sequence goes on along the minus strand of NC_056671.1, from coordinate 60,245,030 downwards.
TCGGTGGCTAAAGTTTGCAGGCTAAATTATTTGAGAGGAGAGAACTATACAGCGGGACAACTCTGGGGATCTGCACAGGGAGCCACCTGAGTGTTCAGCTGGGTGCTGATTGACACACGAATGTGACGAAACTTCCTAAAGTTGGGAAAAACTACTCCAAAGGATTAGAGAGGGAACAACACATAGAGTCCATACAAGGCTGGACATGGTTTGTATACCTGTCTGTGAAATTCCTTATAATAATTCACCAGGTGGGGTGCCTGGGTGGCTCAGTCGGTTGAGCGTCCGACTTCAGCTCAGGTCATGATCTCACACTCTGTGAGTTCGAGCCCTGTGTCGGGCTCTGTGCTGAAGGCTCAGAGCCTGGAGCCTGTTTCAGATTCTGTGTCTCCCTCTCTCTCTGCCCCTCCCCTGCTCATGCTCTGTCTCTCTCTGTCTCAAAATAAATAGAAACATTAAAAAAAAAAAATAATTCACCAGGCATCAGGTAAAGAAGGGCTTTGCCTCAGCAGTAAATAAAAATGAACTCTAGACCAAATATATTTTTTGTTCTACCAAACAAAACTTTATAGCAAGAGTTGCAAGGATCAAAATGTTTCCAAGTGACTTAACTGTATCTCAGAACAAAACTCAGTAATATTTACAGGAATATAGGAGTACAAAAATATTCAGCACCCACCAAGTTAAAGTCTACACTTCCTGGTGATGAGGTTTTGGGGTGATGGTGGGGGATCCGGAGCCAACAATCAAGAAAGAATTCTCGAAGATGTCTCTGTTGCAAAAGGGTGATTTTATTAAAAAACTGGGACTGGACCAGTGGGCAGAAAGAACTGCCCTGGGGAGGAGCCGCTGGTTATATACCATGGAGTTGGGGGAGGTAAAGCTCAGGGGAAGTTTCCAAGCAGATTTTCATATGCTAAAGAAGACTCACAAGATACTCCAGGCATAGCTATTTTCAAGTTAAGGTTGCTTTTCCCTCTAGTAAAACATTAACATTAAAACAGCAGGGAGTTCCTGGAGAAATGTTCTACTCTGCCAGCCTCAAGTATTGGTTAATGGGCTGCAGGTTATAAGGAAATTTAATTTTAATTGCCATTTCCTTCTGCCTTTGTTTCCCATATCTGGTATGTGATCTGGCAAGGGAATCTGACCAGAAATTACACAAATGCTGGAAGCAATAGAACAGGGCACTAAAACAGTTACAACTGTATCTCATATGTTTAAGGGGCAGGATGAAATATGCAACATTTTAAACAGACTGGAAAGATACAGACACAATCTGCAGACGCAATCTACCGGGAATTTGTAGAAATGAAAATTACAAAATCTACTAGGAAAAATATAGTAGATGATATTAATGGCAGATTAAACATTGCAGAAGAGAGTTTAAAGTCATTGCAAGAGAAACTTTCCAAAATGAAACAATGAAACAGGGAGAGAACCACGAGAAAAAAGGAAGTGGGGAATAAGTGAGCTATAATTAGAATGCCTTAAGGAGCCAAAAAGAAACAAACACTCAGAGAAATAATGGTCATGTATTTTCCAAACTTGATAAAACCAAAACCCCACAATGAAAGCATATGTAAAAGTCATGCATATACAAAACTAATTTAAAGTCCACAAGATATGAAAATATACTATTGCAACATTTTTAAAAAAGTTTATGTATTTATTTTGAGAGAGAGCACAAGAGCATGAGCAGGGAAGGGATAGAGGTTGGGGGGAGAGAGAATCCCAAGCAGACTCTGCACTGTCAGCACAGAGCCGATGTGGGCCTCAATCCCACCAACCATGAGATCACAACCTGAGCCAAAATCAGGAGTCAGACAGACCCTCAACCGACTGAGCCACCCAGGCACCCCATGAAATATTTTTATGTCATATACTATAATATCACTAGAAGGAAGACTATTTTAAGGTAAGCAATCTTAAATAAACTGAACAACCACTAAAGTAACAGTGATAGCTAATAAGACACAAAAGACATGAAAAAGAATCCTAAACAAACATTCAGTTATTGCAAACAAAGGCAGAAAAAGAGGAAAGGGGGACAAAAAGCATATAAGCCATATGAAAATAGATAGCAAAATAGTAAAGTTATACCCAAGCATATCAATAATCTCATAAATAGAAATAGTCTGGGGCACCCGTGTGGCTCAGTCAGTTAAGCGTCCAACTTTGGCTCAGGTCATGACCTCACAGCTTGTGGGTTCGTGTTCTGTGTTGGGCTCTATGCTGACAGCTCGGACCCTGGAGCCTGCTTCGGCTTCTGTGTCTCCCTCTCTCTCTGCCCCTCCCCGGCTTGCACTCGGTCTCTCTCTGTCTCTCAAAAATAAATAAATGTTAAAAAGAAGAAGAAGAAGAAGAAGAAGAAAAATAGTCTGGACACCCCACCATCCCAATTAAAAGACACTGATAGTCTGACTAACAAGATACACAAAACTATGGGACACCTACAAGAGACCCAGTGTAACTACAATGACACAAACAAGTTAGAAGTAAAAGAATGCACGACGATGTGCCATGTTAAAGGTAGTCACTATCAACTATAAAGAGACTTATTTCATAATAAAAGACTCAACTAATTAGGAGAAAATGGCAATTATAAACATTCACAGAGTTAATTAAAAAGCCTCAAAATAGGGAAAGCAAAGATTGATACAATACAATGCAATGCAAAAGGAAATGGATACATCTATGCAAAGACCTGTACACGAATGTTCACAGCAGTTTGAGTTTTCCTAGCCAAGAACCAGGAATAGCCCAAATGTTCAGCTGGTAAAGAAACAAATCGTGATATGGCCATACCGTGGGAAACTATAAATTAATAAAGAGAATAAACTATCATGACATGTGGAAACATGAGTGAATCTCAAAAAAATTATTCTGAGTGAAAGAAACTAGACAAGAAAGAGGACTTTCTGTATGAGTCCATTTATGTAAGATTCTGGAAAATTCCAACCAGTCCATAGCGACATAAAACAGAGAAGTGGCCACCTAGGTGTTGTGGGGATGGGGTGGAGAAATGAACACTGGCAGATGGGAGAGAATACAAAGAGGCATGAGGAAACTTTAAAGTAATGCATACTTTCTTATCTTGATTGCAGTGATGGTTTCATGGAAGTTCACATATGTTTAAAAAAATCAACGGTTTAAATATATATCCTGTCTGTCATATGCCAATTACATACTGTGATTGAAATTCACTGTTGATGTGGCTAAAATTAGTTGCTGTAAATGGCTATACTTATGGTCTCTGTTGATATGGCCTAAAAATAATATGAACATATATAGCAGTCTTTGCATGGTTTCTGTTTCCTTTGTCTTACAATCATCTTCTGAATGAATGGTTTTTTTATTTACTTTAAAATAGAAATAACTCTCCTAATTTGTTTTACTATTTTTTAAAAAATTTTTAATGTTTATTTATTTTTGAGAGAGAGCACATGCAGGAGAGGGCCAGAAAGAGGGAGACAGAGGATCCCAAGCAGGCTCTGTGCAATGAGCACAGAGCCTGACGTGGGGCTTGAACTCATAAGCCATGAGATCATGACCTGACCCGAAATCAAGAGTGGGGCACTTGACTGACTGAGCCACCCAGATGTCCCACTTATTTTAAAATTATTTTAAATAAGGTGAATGTTCTAGGGCTGCAGTATCCAATATAATAGCCACTAGCCATGTTTAGCTATTTACATTTAAATCAATTAAAATTTTAAGAAAAGTTAAAAATTGGTCCTGAGTCACATGACTCACATTTTAAATACATAATGAGCAGTTGTGGCTGGTGGCCACCACCTTGAACAGCGCAGCTATGCAACATTTCTATCATCTCAACAAGTTATATTGTACAGTAGGTGCACACAATCAAAAGTATAAGTAATATGACTGCTAGAGCTCTGCTTTGAGACCGAATAGGTCTTGTGTAAGTCAGTTTATCCAAGCTACCCTATTTTTTTTTCATTAGTCAATTAATAGAATTGATCATTTGTAAGGTGCCTTTCTACGCCCCGCATCTAGGATTGATTCTATGAGGTAACTCTATGTTATTGGGAAAATATCTGTGGGTGGAACACTAACATGTGTCTCTCACTCCATATCATGTGAACACGTACCACTTCTTTAATATAGTTTCTATTTAACATCTGCAGGGTTGATGGGTAAATAACTTCACTGTGCCTTCCTTGCCCATCTATCTAAACCAGTGCCCATCTTCGAAGTAGAATATTTTGAAGAGCAGAGAGAAAGTGAGTGGGTAAATGACAATTGAGACAAATCCATGCTAAGAGTTAGTGAGGAATTGCATCATCTTCTTCCTCAAGTTTACTGTCTCTTTTTAGAATGATTTTTCTCCACTAGGCTCTCCTACTACCACTCACTTTCTTCCTTACCAACCTGACTTTCACCAAGGTGGTTCCATTCAGCTTCAGTACCCAGCTCAATTATCATCTCCTCCAGTTTATAAGAGGACTTTACTGATGGTCTAGACTAATTCAGGTTCACTCTATCACTCCTTTTTTTTTTTTAAACAATCATCACAGTTCTGGTTAAATAACGTATATTTAACCGTCTTACATATGTTATTAGGTTGAAGAGGGCAGTGACATTGTTTTTCTTGAAACTCTTTATCTCTTAAGTCTGGCCCAGTACCTGGTACATAGTGAATATGTAATGTGCATGTAATATATTGGTGTTGACTACCTGAAAATCAGAACTTCTATTTCACCGGGTATGGTGAAACACTCCTAAAGAGAACCACTGGGGTTGAAAGTCATCATAATATGCTTCTACACATTTTTGAGATTTAACATAGCTCTGCTGACATTGAGTCATTCTATCTTCTAGGCTCTCATGACCCATTGTCAATACCTCTATCATAGCACTTACTGCCCTGTATTGTAAATTGTTTGGCTAATGTCCAGCAATGTGAGCTTCTCAAAGGTTACCAATCATATCATTTTTTTTTTGTAGTCCCTTAGTTATGATGTGTAAAGTACATTAGAATCTCAATAAATGTTAGTTCATAACATTCATGAAATATGATGTGACTTGCCATTTCGAGTTTGAAAAGAAAAGCTCAGGAGAATTCAAAAAGAATCTCTGTGGTATACTTGACTTCAGAGGCTAACCAAAGAGCTTGCTTTCAGAAGCAAACCAAAGCACAAAAGCTCAGTTTTTCACACAGTTTTTAAAGGTTGGCCAAAGGTGCCACAGATAGGTCAATTTCAGAAATTTACGCTATTAAATTAAGCATCCAAAAAGGAATTTATGTGCCCCAGGGAACATAAAAAGCCATGAGTTACACATGGATTCTTCATGAACCGTCATTTCTTTTCAAAAAGTTTTCAAGAGAAAGTTAAACTTTTGCCCTTGGTCCAATAGTTTATTTTTTGATGTGTGGTAACCTCTTCAGCTTTATTTTGAAACACTCTAAGTCATGTTATTAAATTTTGAAACTTAATCATATGATTTTTTTCTTCATTCATCTAGAGGTGAAGGTGAACACCACAGTGCAAAGATCTTTTATTACATAAAATTATTTCAAAACATCTTGATGAACTAGATAAGCCTCAAGGGCTTGAATGATGGGGTAAAATCTGGATTGATAGTCTTGATATGTTTCAGAAACATTTCTTAATTACAAAATATATTTGACACACTTTTGTACTGTCTTCCATTAGAACTGATGTCATAGTTTTAAGTGTATAAAGCTGATCTTCCAAATTATTTGTGAACTCTTTATTTTTAAAGTTTATTTATTTATTTTGAGAGACAGAGAGCATGAGCAGAGGAGGAGCAGAGAGAAGGAGAAAGAGAATCCCAAGCAGGCTCCGCACTATCAGCACAGAGCCTGATGCAGGGATCCAACTCATGAACCGCAAGATCACAAACTGAGCCTAAATCAAGAGTTGGATGTTTAACAGACTGAGCCACCCAGGTGCCCCTGTAAACTTTTTAAATGCCAGTTTCATGCCATTTCTTCTTTAATACTTCTTACAGTACCTAACACAGGCAGAGCATAGAGGAGGCATTTAGTGAATTATTTTTAAGCAGTATAGAGCACCTACCTTCCATCCATATCAGGATCTATTAGGACTGGACCTTCCATGGAGCCTAAATTGTATCTTTGACTGTCTCAACCATGAGAGTTGATATTCTAGAAAGATATAATGTTTGGGGCAGCCCTGTATTTTGAGGCCCTTGGCAAATTTTGAACCAGGAGGAGATTCTGCATTTTTGGTCCACCAAACCAAATATTTGCCTATCTCCTTTAATAATTCACTACATACATTGATATCACCAAGTTCAAAGGTTAGCCATCTATTGATCTATTTGTTAAATATTTTTGGAGTGCCTACCATGCGCCAGGCATTATGGAGGAACTGGGCATTCAAGGAAGAAATCTGTATCAGCAGCCAAAGGGAAGTGATAATTAGCAGGAAACTGGGAAGGGGTAATAAGACAAATAAAATGATAATTCTAATTTCTTAGGGTTTTTGTGAGGACTATATGAGATAATTATATAAAAATTACCACAGTGACTAGCACATTATATGTATTTCACATCTGGTACCAACCATTACCAGGAACTAATTGGGCCAGGCTGGAAAATCATTTTTCGTTCTACATTTTTGTGACTCAGTATCACAGATTGGTATGTAGCTGGAGAGAGTTTTCCCCAGAGTTCAGCTTGCATTTTTATCTTTATTTTTACCTCTCTCGGGATAAAAATACCTTCTCTGCTCAGTTAAGCCCATTTGCTAGATTCTGAATCATTATGCAATCTCACATCCAACACTTATCCTTAAGGAAACAAATAGGATTCACATAAGCAATGTTTCCACTTAAAACCTTGTCTCCACTTAACCATTTTCAAAACCTGTGTGTGGAGGGAATAGATAGTCTTGGGGGATCAGGGAAGATTGATTGGAGAAGTGACTATAAGTAGGTGAGGTCAGTCCTGGGGAACTGCATGTCAAAAACCCTTAGGCACTGCTACCATCCAAAGCCACAAGGTTCTTGACGCATGCCGGGAAAGACTTGACTGTGTCTGCTAGTCTGGGAAGAGCATGCATTGTGTTCTGCTCTTCTCTTTGAGTGTAGGTCCTTAAAACAAAATTGAACCTTCTGATTAACCATACTTTAAACTGCCTACTCTGTAGACGTCCAGAGCTTCGTATGGCATAGTAAAGAATAAGGAAGGGCAGCAGAACATTTGAGCTTTGTCTCTGACATTACGTTAGCTGAGTTATCTTGAACAAGCCGTTCATTTTGTATGAATCTCTGTTCCTTGAGGTGTCAGCAGGTGTCACCTTCTCTCCCCTTTCTACAGAGAAACGCTCTTCACCCCTAGTCTTAAGCCATGTAGTCATCTAGAAAAGGAACATAGACCAGAATTCTCAGCCATTAAATATGCACTTAGACTTATATAATATTAAATCTCATATAAAACATAAGTCGTTTCCCTAAAATATTAAGGGCACTGTATTTTTATTAGTAGCCTTTCTGTTTTATGCATAAAGATGCTATAGTCAGGCTGGCTTCAGTTGGATAGGCATTGACCTATAAAGTATGATTTAAAAACAGACCTTGGCCAACACAATATTGAAGGACAACAAAATTGAAGGACTGACACTGTGAGACATCAAACATTCAAGACATCAGATTGGTGGAAATATTTGCAAAAGATGGGGCACCTGGGTGGCTCAGTCAGTGAAGCACCCTGCCCTTGATGGGACATGATCTCACGTTTCGTGAGTTTGAGCCCTGCATGGGGCTCTGCACTGATAGTGTGGAGTCTGCTTATGATCTTCTCCCTCTCCCTCTCTCTCTCTGCCTCTCCTGTGCACTTTTGCTCTCTCTCTCTCTCCTTCCCTCTCAAAATAAATAAACTTAAAAAATATTTGCATAAGACATATCTAATAAAGTATAATATGTATTATCCAGTGTAAACATATATTGGATAACATACAAAAACTCTAAAAACTCAATAATAAGAAAACAAGCAACTCTATTAAAAAATAGGACAGACATTAGCAAACACTTTACCAAAGAAGATATATGATTGGCAAATAAGCATATACACAGGTGGTCCACCTCATTCATCACCAGGAAAATGCAAATGAAATCAATAACGACATGCCACTACACACCTATCAGAATGGTCTAAATCCAGAACACTGATGACACCAAATGCCAGCAAGGATGTGATGCAACAGGCACTATCATTGCTGACGGTTAGGAATGCAAAATGTTACAGCTACTTCGGAAGACAGTCTGGTGGCTTCTTACAGAACTAAACATACCTTTACCATATGATCTAGCAATCATGCGCCTTAGTGTTTACCCCCAAAAGTTGGAAACTTATGTTCACATTAAACCTGCACACAGATGTTTATAGCAGCTTTAGTCATAATAGCCAAAACTTGGAGGTCACCAAGATGTCCTTCAGCAGGCAAATGGATAAGTAAAATGAGCTAGGATACCTTGAGACAAAGGAATATTATTCAGTGCTAAAAGGAAATGAGTTACCAGCCATGAAGAAGCATAGAGAAATTTCAGGTGCACATTTGCTAAGTAATACAAGACAATCTGAAAAGGCTACATATCGTGTGAATCCAACTAAATGATATTCTGGAAAAGGCAAAATTATTGAGACAGTAAAAAGATCAATGTTTGACAGGAGTTGGCAGAGAGGGAGAAATGAATAAAGAGAGTGCAGAGGAATTTTAGGGCCATGAAACTGCCCCATGTGATACTATAATGGTGGATACATGTTATTATATATTTATCCCAAACTATTGAATGTACAACACCAAGATGAACCCTAATGTAAACTATGGTCTTTGGGTGATAATGATGTGTCAATGCAGCAACTGTAACAAATGTACCGCTCTGATGGGTGTTGTTGATAGTGGGAGAGGCTATGCATGTGTGGGGATAGGAAGTATATGGGAGATCTCTGAATCTTTCTGCTCAATATTACTGTGAACGTACAACTGCTCTAAAAAAAGAATTAAGTGTATTTGAAACAAACAGACAAAGAGAAACAGATCTTGGAGCATAGGTCCCATCAGCCCTGTCGTTGCTGTATAGTTTTTCTACAGGGCTTAGCCCTTCCTGCCAAGGACTTCATAATAAAATACTGTCAAGAACGGTAACACATTAAGATTCAAATCAAGGATTCACTTTTATTATAATCTGCCCAAATGTGGATTACCTTGAGTCAATAGAAAGAACAAAGGAGGATAAGAGGCTCTGTTTATGAGAGGATGCCTGGGTTGGGTACTATAGTTGGAGTGGCCCTGTATTAGTCAGGGTTTTCCAGAAAAACAGAATTAATAAGATCGATTCATTTTAAGGAATTGGTTTACCTAACTGTGGAGGCCTGATGATACTAAAATCTGATGGAGGAGGCTATCCAGCTGAACACTCAAGAAAAGTTGCAGTTTAAGTCCAAAGGCAGTCTGCTTTAGAACCAGGAAGAGCCAATGTTGCAGACGAAGTCCAAAAGTATTCTCCTACAGAATTTCCTCTTGCTCAGGGTCGATCAGGCCTTCACCAGATTGGATGAGACCCACCTACAATTTGCTTTACTCAGAGTCCACAGATTTAAATATATATCTAATATAAAGTACCCTCAGAGAAACATCGAGAATAATATTTGTCCACACATCTGGGCACTGGCATCCAACTTGACACATACAATTAACCATCACAGGCCCAAATAACAGGAAGCAATTGCAGAGTTTGGTGAAATCACCAATAATGGAATTGTCAAGAGATAGCATGGGCAATATACACTTTGTGGTTTTGTTAAATGCCAAGGATATTCATGGCAATAGGGTCTCTACAAGAACAGAGAAAGAAAATGAAATATTTTTTTCTAGCTAAATATTATGTGGAACCTATTTCTTGAGAGAGATGATACCAGTATCATCAGAAGTAAAGCATTTTTCAATAGCTGAATCTGAAACTTCAGCATGTATGGCTAGACATGGCTACTTCCTTCCTTTTCTTCCTATGCAATGTGTTCTTAGAAATGAATACATAGGGAGCTAGTAAGCAAATGAAAGGCTGTAAGACAATAAATAAAATAGGTTAAACAACTTCTCCCTTTAACCCTTTGCATTTTTTAAGTGTTACATATTTATCTGTACTTCTCCCAGACCTTTATACTGCTACTAATCTTTTTGCTCCCCAATAAAAAGGTGTACGTGATGCTCTTTTGTTCACATCAGAGCAAATATCACTGATTCATACAATGTATTCCACAATCTCATCCACAGAAATGTATGCTGCCCCATGGCATGTAAGCTCCTGTGTGTCTCCTTCACTGACATACGTTCAGGCTCTGGAATAGCATCCGGAACACAGCAAATATACAACCTTCAGTGAAAATATAGAAATTTGAGTCTGGGGTCTAGTGAGATGTTTTCAGGCCACTTTGTGTAAAGATTTAGTCTCCAAATCTATCAATAAGTTTAGAAACAACTTTATGGAAAAATGAGAAGTTGTGCCTTTGAAAAAATTATCTCCAGCCAGTCCACTGCAGATGACACAGCATCAATTTATGAAAATAAAGGCTGAAATAGAGCTAATTCTCAAACCCTTCTCTTGGAGGTGAGAGAATAGCAGTCCAGAAAGGCTGAATAACTTTCGATAGGTTGGTTTGATGTAAAGATAACTTTACAAGTTCAGAGTGATTAACAATAGAAAGAGCTATCCTACTAATACGACGAAAACATTCTTAGAATAGCTTTTTCAAACCAGGTTCTGCATAACTTTATCCCGTTCTAAGATTCCCAAAACAAAGCTCTGAGAACAAGAACTTAAAAATATGCTTAAAAAACCCTCTTCGATTTAAACCTGCTATACCTTTTGCCTTCCTTTTTTAAAGTAATGTCTACTAAACCACATGTACAATAATACACAATTTATTTAACCCTGTGATAGCTGACTTCCCTTTTCTCAACTCTTAGATAGTTTACCCATAAAGAAAAAAAAAAGATAATATCATTCGGCTTTGTTATGTAAGGGAATCAAATGAAATTGCAAGTGAAAGATTTTTAGAATTATGAAGCCTTTTGAAAATAATATAGTGTTTGGGGAAGGAACCACTATGAATCCAAAGAAAATATTATAAAATAGAGACCAGAGTCAGGATTTGGTTGGCCTTCCATATTACTAAAACATGGAACCCTGAAACATGAGGTAAAATTCTCAAAAAGATTCCAATTCTTTAGGTTATTTTGGAATTCTCTGCATTGATAGAGGATACAATCCCCATTTAAGGAAATTCCAGTCCAGTTTCACTCTAGGTAGCCAAGCTCCTTTTACAGTCTGCATATTTCAGGGGACAAATGGAGAAACTGTTTGTTTTGCCCTGAGGAAGGCCATAACAATTTTCATGTATCAAATTCCTAAAAGAATTTTAAGTTGTAAAAACGACTCATATGGGAATAAGGTTTTGAAATTACTTAATATGAAGGATGTTTGGCTAATAGAGTGTTCAACTTTAAGAAGGCTTAGGGGGTTTTCGATGATTTCTACAAATACGTAGAAGAGTGATTAGATTTATTCTGAATGCACCTGATGGTCAGAGAGCAGTCAGAAATAGGAACAATACCTGGACAATACAACAATTTGAGTGTAATGTAAGAGAGAAAATTTTAATAGATGGAGCTGCAGTTGGATGTCTCAATATATTTAGTTGTCCATCCTTAGGAAGTTTAAAATAGACAAAATATGAATAGCATCAATATTGCAGCAGGTCAATCCCCAGGTGAGTACTTGAACCAAATAAGCTCCAGGCTTTCTTCTTAAATTGAGGTTTGATGAGTTCAAATGAGATTTTCCTACACTCCAGGTGACTTTTGGAGCAAGACACCAACTCTGTGATTTGTATGTAAAGAATGGTTTTGTAGCCCCTCAAATTCTATCCCAACCAAAGTCCTAACATTCCCATTAGTTATAAAACAAAAATAAAAACAAAAACAAAACTTGCCTGACTTGGGGCGCCTGGTTGGCTCAGTCAGTTGAGCATCCAACTTCAGATCAGGTCACGATCTTGAGGTTCCCGAGTTTGAGCATCAGGCCCCTGATGTCAGCATAGAACCTCCTTCAGATCCTCTATCTCCCTCTTTCTCTGCCTCTCCCCAGCTTGTGTTCTCTCTCAAAAATAAATAAACCTTAAAAAAATTGCCTGACTTATTTGTAATATGTATAATCTATCCTTCTGATTTGATCAATATACCCAGAAGTGATCATTCATCACCTCCAAAGACACCTTCTTCCATTATTGGATTATTGCAGTTGTCAGACGTTGTTTTTCTTCCTTTGATGAATTTGGACAAGTGAGTCCACCTCCCTCAGCCTCAGTTTTCTCATCTATAAATGAGGTAGGTGTTTAGGTTATAGTTTCTGAGTGTCCAGTGTGGGTCTAGTCACCATCAAAGACGGGCCGACTATGTAAAGAAAACTGCCATAGGTCATTCATACATCTGCTTAGGAATCCCTCTCAATATCAGTGTTACATCTCATTAGGTAGGTTATGATCAAATATTGTTTTTAACCCAAAACTTCATTACCCAGTTTGATCATGCATCTTATTGACTAAACTTGGCTCTGAATAACTTTTAGCTATTTCCCAAAATCAGATCCCATCTGCAAGAAATGAAGATTCACCACTATCAAGGTCTTTAAAAAAGTGCTACAGGCTTTGAAGAAAGTTCCAAAACAAGAGTTCAAACAGCCTCTGAGCTATAGCAGCATCATTAAAGTAATTGCATAATTGCTCAAGGGACAATATCATTTGAAGGTGTGAGTTTGGATTTGATAAAAAAATAGTGACATAGCATATTTCATTCACAAAAATAGTAAGTAACAATATCAAGCAGCATGTAAGAAAGATGGAACATAATAAGCCTTACAAGGGTCCACAGAGGGAGGGTGATTACTATATACTGAATAGTCAAAGAAGGTTAAGTTGAAAAGATAAAATCTGTTCTACTTAGAAGAGTAGGCAGATTATTAGCATCTATTAGTATCTGTATAAAAATATATGTTTTACTTTATCAGAATGAATTAATTGGCAATACTAGCCAGCTTTCACTCAGAAGGGAGTTGAAATATGAGAGACTAGAAGAAAAGACAATTAATCTTTGCCTTGGCAGGGGTCTGCAAGGGCCAACGTCAGGAATCACAGTGACAGTGGAAGTGGGTAGAAGGGATGTTGCTCACTCTCTCCACCTCCCTGGAAACATGTTCAGTTCTTTTGCCTACGAAGGCCAGCATTTTCCTAAAGTAAAATCTCACCTACCACTAACCACCACTTCCACAGATGCCCATAAACATCAATAAGAAACCAAAGCAGGGTCTACCTTGTTTGTCTGCCATAAATAATTATTTGATTCTTAAGCCTTATTTATCTACCCAAAGTTACAGCTTTTGTTTTTTTCCCCCCTAGAAAGATGCTACAGAAAGGATTCTCGATTCTGCCTTTAAAACCAGAATGGCTATAAAGTAACAAGATGTGACAAATAGAAGAATGACTGATATGTGACAAGATTATCAGAACATTAAAAAATATAGAAATGGGGGGGGTGCCAAGGGTGGCTCAGTTGGTTAAGTGTCCGACTCTTGATTTCTGTTCAGGTCGTGGTCTCACGGTTCATGAGTTCCAGCCCTGCATTGGGCTCTTTGCTGACCCCATGGAACCTGCTTGGGATTCTCTTTCTCCCTCCCTTTGCCCCTCCCCTGCTCATGCTCTCTCTCTCTCTCTCAAAATAAGTAAATGAAACTTAAAAAAATATATAGAAATGGGTTCACAAAAGGAGACTGGAGATGATGAAAATGATCTTTCCTCACTTAGAAGTGTCTCTCAAGTGAAATCTACTTGCTCTTTCTATGTTTCAAAGAGAGCAGGGATGGGGAATGTCAGTAAACCCGTGTGTCACATGCATGCAAATCTCTAAGTGTTCTAAAGGTCATTTGCAACCCACATGGCTTGGCATTTGCCTTCCAGAACACTAAAAGGAATAATTTAATTAAGTCTTCCAAAGAAACATAATCAGACTTGATTGGAATTTATGCCGATCAAAATATTTGAGTCTGGGACCTGGATAACTGGAAAAGAAATGATACAAAAAATATTTGATAGCTGGTGTCAGTAAATTAAGGTTGAGAAGCACTCGAAAAAGAAATCAGAATTTAACGTACAAGAGTTTGCACCTGATAAGAATTCAGTGTACCGCTTTGGTAATTTTTTTCTTAGCCCCCTTTCCCAAATTCTTAATCTCTAGAAAATGTATCAAAATGAGTCAATAGCAAAGCTTGCCTCTGAAACAGGAGACTTGACAACAAATACCACCCAACTGTCATTGTTTAAGCTTATGAGCAATTGAATCTCATTATTTCAGCCAAATTATGTTTTACTGCAGTGAGAAGCCAAAAAAAATATTTTAAACTGTTTTTTTTCTACACTTCAGATTTCAGTGATATGGACAAACATTGAGCTTTCAAGAAGGCAGGAATGTCCTTTTTAGCCAAGAGGAATCATCCCAGGAATGGTAACCAGATGTTTTTTTGACCTAAAACATGGGGGGAAAATAGCATTTTAGCCAGATTTTTATCAACCAATTTTAGAGTAGAAAAATAAACAATAGGTATTTCTAAAAGTTATGTGTATTTCCAAGGGATGTTATAGCTTTTAGAAAATGTATCTTGGTAAATGACTAAGAAGTATCATTAATAATAATAAAACCACCATAAATCAAGTGAGGTAATATGCTAAGTTATTTGCATCAATTATCTTGTTTAAATTATCATGTTAAAAATACTGTGAGGTGTTTCCACAGATAAGAAGACTCAGTCTCAAAAAGGTAAATAATGTGCTGAGGTTACCCAGCTAGTGAAGAGTTACACTGCCTTTATAATAAGTTGCAATACATTTCACACTTGCTTGGGGGAAAAGATGAATGTATTATTTCATGAATGTGAGCAGTCCAATGGCAGCTACACCCTCAGTATGGCAAAGATGTCATTGGGATTCAGTCTGTTTTCTCTATCCCTTGATCATTTTTCCTCTCTGTGTTCTTCATTCTCAGACAATATTCCTACGTGATAGCAAAAAAAGTCACTAGCATACTAGGCTATATCTGTGGAGTTAGGCATTACATACTCTCAGAGATGCAAAGAAACAAAAGTATGTTGCATGTATCGCTACTCTGGTTTTGTTCTGAAGTTTCCATTAATGCTAAAGGTGGCGCCTCTTCCCACCACCTATTAAACTTAATACAGTCTTTAGTCAATGACATTACAATAGTGTTGGATGGTGACAGATGGTGGCTACACTTGTGGTGAGCATAGCATAATGTATAGAGATGTTGAATCACTATGTTGTACACCTGAAACTAATGTTAACATTGTGTGTCAACTATATTCAATTAACAAAACAAAACACAGTCTCTGCCACTTTACACTAGACTATTTTAGAGCATCTCAAGATGTTTCAGAAAACACGCAATCACATTTGAGATTCAAACAATTCTCTCTGCTCAGAAATTGGCCCATCTATTTTCTCTTACCCTAAATGGTGACTGGTTATAGGAAAAGCTCATGAACCCTTATGGAGAGTGGTGGCTGGTTTACATGCTATCTTCATTGGTCTTGGCATGTTCCTTGTCTGCTTGACCAAGGCTGTTGGCTCTCAATTCCCAAGACTGTTGGCTGTCTCACTCACCATAGTTTACTCCACATTATACAGAGTCTGGGGGTATAAACACGTGCAGTCTTGGGTCAACTCCCTTTTACCAGAGATGTTCTTCCATTGTTCTACTTCCTGTTCCATCTTGTTCCAGTGTTGGTTCAAAGCACTGTGTGAATCAGTCTCTTCCACCAATCTGAAATAGGAGGCAGGATGCAAGTCCTCCCTGTTTTGGATTTTCCTCTCAAACTTCATGTTTTTATCTTATAATTTTAATTTAATTTTATTTTTATGATGTTCATTTTAAGAGAGAGAGCGGGAGGGCCAGAGAGAAGGACAGAGAGAATCCCTAGCAGGCTCTACACCGTCAGTGTGGAGCCTGACATGGGGCTCTAACTAGCCAACTCACAAAGTGTGAGATCATGACCTGAGAGGAAATGAAGAGTCAGATGCTTAACTGGCTGAGCCACCCAGGCGTCCATCTCCTTTCTTTCTCAGATGAATTTCTTATATGTCATACCCTCTCCTTTCCAGTGGAACAGAATGTGTAATGCAGCAAAGAAAGTAACCACATTAGGAAGAAAGGAACATCATCAACACTGTAGTGAAGAAGAATCCTCTCTTTTGACAGCTTTTAGTAAAGTCATGAGCATGACTCATGGTGATACCATGTAGGTTCTATGTCCATTTTAAACCCATCATTATGGAAAGGAAATGGAACACTTTAATTGGCCAAGCCTGAGTTAAATGTTAATGTTAAAGAGGTAGTAGAAATGAGATACAGAGTGAGTTAGCTTCATCCAAACTGGATAGAATATCAGAGAAGAGATTTTAGAAAGAAGGAAGAGATTTATAATAAGCTATGCACAGTTATGCTTAGTGTGCATTATGGATACAGTGGAATGACTAGTTTTACAATTAATTTACATTAATTTCCTTCTACATACTTGGAAAACCCAAGGTATAGAAACATATAAAACAAGATACCTTTATCTACCTCCCTCCCTTCCTCCCTCTCTCTCTCTCTCTTTCATCTATCTACACTTTTATTTATCCCAGCAACTTGGCCTTTATTATCCTAAGGAAATAAAATCCTCAGCCTTAAAAGAAAGTTAAAAAAAAAAAAAAAGATAATCCAGTACTTCTGAGTATCCAAGGTCTTGGGTTCCAATAATAGATTTCACTTTATGAGATGTTTTTTTTTTTTTTTTTTCCAACTTATACATTAACTTTTCAGTCTAATTCCCAAGTAAATTATCCCTTCCACATCATATACCCTCCAATATATATGCATATATAAGTGGCCATTTTTCTGTGTTCGAAGCCTCATAATCAAGAAATGAGTTAAAACATCTATCCTAACCAGGTTCCTGGGTGGCTCAGTCTGTTAAGCTTTCCACTTCAGCTCAGGTGATGATCTAACAGTTCAGTTGGTGGGTTCAAGTCTCACATCGGGCTATGCACTGACAGCATAAAACCTGTTTCACATCTGTGTCTCCCTCTCTCTCTGCCCCTCTCATGTGCACTCTCTCTCTTAAAACTAAATAAACATTAAAAAAACAAAAATCTACCCTAGCGACATTCTACCTTGAATTTTGGCAACAGTTTCAAATTATGTTTTTTGTTTTTTGTTTTTTGCTTTATTTTTGTACTTAAACTCTATTCTGTGGTACCTCATGAACACAAATGTCTTGTATGCAATTTTATGCAGTCACTCTATTGTCCTGAAGATGGAAGCCAAGGTCCTGGGTCGAAGATGTAAGATTTTCACCACTTGAACCTAACATACATTTTGTATTGATTTAAAAAAAATGCAAAAGCCTAACAGCTCCATACATCAATAGTTCTAAAAATGTAGGAAGCCTAACATTTGTAGATTTTGCTAAAAATTGAGAATTCTAGGCTTTACCGGACCCAGATACTGATTCAAGAAGTTTGGCATATGGCCATCAAATCTATATTCTAAGTGAACATTTTTGTTAGTCAAGATAGGTTAGTTTCCATTGCAGTAACAGGCAAACCTCCAAAGTTGATATTCTACTTGACAAAACATACAACATAGGTCAGTTAGACACTCCTCTCTAGGACCAACGCAGAAATGTTACCATTCACTTCACCTGAGGAAAAGAGAATGTGTTGAACTGCTTACTAGCCCTTAAAACTTCCACCCAGAAATGTTTTTATTTTATTAGATGAAACAAGTTTTGTGGCAATATCTAAACTCAAAGTGATAGGGAACTATTTGGTGAACAGTATTTATGTAGCTACTCTGAGGACTTCATTTGAAGACACAGGTACCCTATTATTTATTCTGAAATAGCTTGTTCATTAAGTTTCAAAACCTGCTTTCAGTTTTCCTCAGTGCATTTCAATACCCATTGCTCATGCTGAATTTTTCTTCTGTTTCTAGGTGCACAAGAACTTCCAACTATACGTTTATCTTCTGCAACTAAGAAGTCAAAAGACATTTCATGCTCAATAATTTATTTGCTTTTATTGTATTTTTAATGCTCTACTTGTCAAAAATCATTAATATATCTATACCATAAAATATAATCTTATTTTTAAGAAAAAAAAATCTTTCAGCAATCAATTCAGGGCAAAAGAGATATCAAGAAAAGTAGTCTTACCTGCTCAGTGGACTCCAACTATTAATAGATTATTTTCCAAAAATTTCTTTATAAATCAGTTGTTTGAAAATCTTTTAGATTTCTCCAGTGGGACAATATTATAGCGATTGAGATTTCTGGGAGAGTATTCCAATGCCTATTTAACTCCTTAGGCTATATGTTCAAAATGAAACACTATAAAGTAAATTTGTATAATATAAAACGAAACACCTTTACAATGCTACTAATTCAATAAAACAAACAAAAAAAGTGCTAAAATTCAAATAATATATTGTCTATATTTTAAGCTAATACTGAGACAAGCTTTTTTAATTAGGGGAGAATGAAAAGGTAGGTAGAGACTTTACAGATGTTTTGAAAGGAATTAGGAATATTTTCAAGGATTTATATGTTATTGGCAGTGGTTCTTGATTATTCCTAATTGCCACTTCAAATTATATGATGTTCTTGCCTTAAAACAGGTATGTCACTAACCACTAAAATTTCAAACAATGATTATCCCACTGTTTGAATCATGACTGCAATAATGAAGGTGAAAATAAAAAAGTTAATGAGGAAGGAAATAAAGAGAGAAAATACACCATACTAACTGGGAAAGAGTTTTAACAGATAAAGGAGAAAACAATAAAATGCAAGTGGATGTGTTATGTTGTGAAACATTATGTGAGGAGGAATACCTGAGCTGGTACTGGTAAACTAAAGAGAAGAAAAGGAGCAGGATCCATTTGAGAGAAGAATAAAGTTGGTTGTGGTATAGAAACATTGGAGTCAGACACCTTAGAGCAGGAGACAAGGGAAGAGTAGAATTACTCTCTTGATGTTTAAAGTAATGAGTCTGAGTGGGACTTGAGCTTGCTTGTACAATGACGTACTGGGTGAGAAGCAGATAGAGGAATGAGATAAGAAGGGGCATAAAAGAGCTTTTCTTTAGTATTGAACGATGATACAAGGTATGTGTCATCTATTCAGCCTCTTGAAGTTGAGGCAGGGGTTCCCACAGCCCCACACCCTGTTAATGAGCCTAGCACAGAATCTGTACCTGCTTTTCATTTGTCCATCCGTGAGGTCTGACAGCCTTCTGCGTGGTTAAGTTAGCTTTATGCCTCCACCTCCCCAGCCCTCCTATTTTACCTGAATCCCATTTCTGGGTGCAATCCTGGGAATTTCCTCCGAGGAGATCATAAATTAGATTGGAACTAGGACTATTAACAAACACAAAACCAGGGAAAAACTGGATTTGCAACAATCCCTGGGGGCCGTGACTTTATTCAAATGAATCAAGTGTGTATTGAGTGCTGACTTCTGGATCAGATGCTATGCTATGAAATTTCACATTTATAATTTCTATTTAACATTTAATCAGTTTTTGGCGATTATATTCTCAGCAACCATATACAGGTGCTAGAGGGCTAACTGGCATAGATTCAGGTTCAAGTTAGAGAAGGCAGAAACCAGAGCAAGATCATGACAGCTGGGGACCACTGGAGAGGTAAGCCTGAGGGCAAACTCTGAGATCTGAAAGTGTACCTTTTGAGTCCCTGTCTTTTCCCACTCCTCCTACCTTGGATACCCCTCAAGGAACCATTGCATATCAAAACCAACTATTAGAACCTTCATCACATTGACATGTGAGTGAAACCCCCTTTAGGTACCAGCAGTCTAAGAACACCAAGCAATTTCTTTTGAATGAAAGCCTTGGGATAAATAAATCCACTCATTTACGTATTATTCAGTCAAGTAATGAACACCTTCTACATGCCAAACACTAAGCTAGTCTTTCTTTTTTATTTGTCATTAGAAGCTATGAATGGCACACTGCAATTCCAGATACTAGGTAAGAAACATAAGTTTGAAGGATGAAGATATCAAGGCCTCAGTCTCCTCTGAAATCAGATCACAATGCTCTATGTCATCAGTTTCCCTTTATCTTGATTACATGTGCAGGAACACTGACACTCTAACAACAAAATGGACAACTCCAGTGGACCAAAATAAGTTGACTATACCTGAAATGATGGAAGAAACAGCACAAACATTAACCCTGAAGGGAGAAGGTAAGTACAGATACACACAAAAGCTTGAGGAGTCAGGGAAGCCACTTAGTCATGCAAATGCAGAAAGAACACATCCACATAGATTAGAAGGAGTAAATCTAAGCTTCAAAATTATAAGAGATTGCCAGTAGGAAAACACACTATGGAATGCAGTGTGATGCAATGGTAAAAAATTCAAAACATTAGTTGTATTTTTTTTAAAAAGTATTATCTATCTATCTGGGAGACAATCACGTAACACTTTAAACAGCACAATTTCCCAAGATACCCCAGTCCTTTCCTGGAGCATGGAGGTGTGTGTCTATTCTCCTCTGTGATAGGGCAGAGGGTTATAAGAGCCTCAAAAGTCCAGGTGTTGCTATATGGCAGCTCAAGGTCAGGATGGGAAGGGCGTTTGTCAGGTCTTCTCTGCCTAGAAATATCTCGCATCTTCTTCCGTCACTAAATTGTACCCCAAGCCATTCATTCTTTTCCTATATCAGGACCCAGTGCTGTCACTTCTTTTGGAGACACACATATTTCTAGGAAGAGCAGGAAACTTCTAGAAGTCAGTTCAGTGTGCCTGGGTGGCTCAGTCAGTTAAGCGTCCAGCTTCAGTTCAGGTCACCATCTCACAGTTCATGAGTTTGAGCCCCCCGTCGGGCTCTGTGCTGACAGCTCAGAGCCTGGAGCCTGCTTCAGATTCTGTCTCTGTCTCTCTCTCTCTCTTTTTCTCTCTCTCTCTCTCTCCCCCTCCCTTGCTCACACTCTCTCTCTTTCTGTCTCTGTCTCTCTCTCTCAAGAATAAATAAACATTAGAAAAAATTTAGAAGTCAGTTCAAGGTTGTGAGTTACGTTATCAGAGAGCATCCTCCCACCTGCCAAGCTCACAACTTTACTGTAAGCAAGGGAGCCAGGGAAAACCAGGCTTGACAGAAGCTCTTCTGTGAGGTCACTGTGCTCCCACTGGAGTTTGTGTGTGGGTTAGGCTAATATCTGAAGATAGCAGATAGATCACTAGTTCAGCAGTTCTCAAAGTGTGGCCCCCAGAGCAATGGCATCAGTATTGCTTCAGAATTTGGTAGAAATGCAAATTCTCAATCCCTGTCTCATGAATGCTGAATGAGGGACCCTGGGATTGGAGCCCAACAATATGCGTTTCCACAAGCCCTCTAGGTGATTCTAATTCATGTTCAGGTTTAAGAAACGCTGACCCCTCTGGCAGTTCCACTGGGGGTCTACCCTATATTGTGGATTCAGGTAATCACCGAAGAGTGAACGAGTTTCTGATGCTTTCCTGAAATCAGATTTTGATGTCATGGAGAAAGGGCTTGAATAAAAGCTTGCAGAGCCAGGAGATGGCAGTGGCAGCTGGTGGGGTGTAATGAGACAAAGGGCAAATGCGGATGGTGTGAAAGGAAGTTCAGGAACAAAAGAGCAGAAAAGGATGAGAGACTGCAGGAAGACACAAGCATTACCATTTTTTCTAGCTTAGTTCTAGCTTAACTTCTGTCTTTTCCATGATCGAACTTTACACTGGTGACTACTGGGTCACAGACCTGGATTAGGGCTGCACTGGGGACCATTTTACCCAGGGTTTTTATTTTTCTGTCTGTAAAGGCAGTAGCAGCAGGTTAAGCTGCCTCCCCGTTTGCGAGCTTTCTTCCACCCCAACTTGTGTTTTCTTTTCTTTTTGTAATGAATTCTGATGTACTTACATCTTTCCAGGGATTAGGCCTGACAGCAAGAGCCCACAATAAAGTGAGCACGAGGTCACACAACAATATATGGGGAAGAATGAACTACAATTAAGCCAGCATAATTGCATACAAGCAACACCCTCCAAAGTACCGAACAATAAATCTTTGGCTCAAAGTAATGAGGGATCGGGAGATGAGAACATTGGAACAGCTCACTCGAGCAGTCTTAAAACTCACACTGGAAGTAAAACACATAAGAAATTACCATGGATTCCCAAGCCTGAGAAATCAGGCTGACGCCCAAGATGTAAGACCTGGAGTTTCTAAGGTACATCATTTTTGCCAAGCACTTAATTTCCTCCTAGCTTCTTGTTGGATAACAACAGACTTGCATCTTAAATTCTTTAAATGTTTTATTTATTTTTAATATATATATAGAGAGAGAAAGTGTCAGCAATGGAGGGGCTGAAAGAGAGAGACACAGAATCCAAAGCAGGCTCTAGGCTCTGAGCTGTCAGCACAGAGCCCAATGAGGGGCTCGAACTCACAAACTGTGAAATCATGACCTGAGCCAAAGTCAGACGCTCAACAGACTGAGCCACCAGGCGCCCCCAAACTTGCATCTTTATTACTGGAGCCAGCGTTCAATTACCAGGGTAATGGAGAAGAGCCTTATCCAGAACGGCCCAAACATAAACCTAATCAGCACAATATTCAATTTAAGTCACAGTTCATTCTGTGCATTAGTAATTTCATCCCAACAACAAACTGAGTCATATACTTTGCGTCAAATGATTTTTAAAAGTCTCCAGTTCCTCCAGAGTAGAAACAGTTTTCTGTTTAAGTATCTTTTTCTTACTGAAAGTCATCTAGAAAACCGACCTACTCCCAGAAAGGAGATGCAACCGTGAGGGGCTTGGAGGTCCATGATAAAATGAAGACAGTTTTCACTTTTCATCTCTTCCTGGTGGAGGAGCAAAGAAGCCATCATGTTACAAATATGGAAAAAGAACAGAGAGGGGGAGGGAAAAGGGAGCTTCCTTTTCCTTCAGAAATTAGTTGTCTATTTAGGACTCTAGAGCACAGTATGAAGCATCTCTGGCTTAGTATATTTGTTCCTATATTACTTGTATCATAAAAACCTTCATAATTAGGACATTAGTGAACTAACAACTCAATCACTCAGATAATACGAGTTTTTAGTAGGCTCCTAAATGTGGCCTAGTCATTACCCAAATGGGTCACAGTTCTTCCCTTTCCCAAAGAATGTATATTCTATTGTAGGGGCGGGTTGGGTCACGACTAAGAAACCTGACAAATCACAGACTAGTTAAGTGCCTATACTTTTTGCTATGAGCTATGGATTATAGAATAAAAGGGAGACATATAGAGAAACTACCACAGAACAGAGAAGCTGAAAATACTAAAATTGAGCTTGACTTGAAATTAAACTCCTTTACTCTCTCCTCTTCCTGGTACTTTCCATGCAAACTTGGAATAGTAGGCTCCAAGTTTTAAGGCAAGTTCAAGGCCTGCTGGAACATTAATCTCACCAGGGGCTTTTTATTTTTATTTTCTTATTTTTTAAACATATTAGCTTTTTGTAGGATACACAAGAAATCATCTAACATTTAGTTCCTATCAAGAAACTGGGTAGAAAAAGTCACCAGACTAGTTTCAATCTTAAGAAACTGTGGCTTTTGAAAAATATCCTAAGTGAAGAAAAACAAGAGACCGAGAGAAAAGCACAAAGAAACAGAGACAGAGATATAGAGAGAAAGGTTATAAATCAAAGAAGAAGAGAGGAGAAAAAAAAGTTGAGAAGAAAAATTCAGGATATTTGAAATATTTCATTTTGTGTAAATGAGTTCTTATGTTTTAGAAGCATATTCTGTGTGCTTGTGTGTGTGTGTGTGTGTGTGTGTGTTTATGCGTGTGTATTGCCAGTTGTCTAGTTGATCTCTCACCTTATGTATGACTGGTTTTATAACTGTTATTGGCCAGTTGTATTTGAAAACTGGTCTCACGTGTGAAAACCTTTTCTACTCACTATACAGGAAGAGAAGAGTCATATGTCTTTTGGCTTCATTATGGTGACAAAGACAGTTCTGGACGCCTTGCCCATGCTTGGTACCTGCTAACCTATTGACTCGAATACATGCGGTCTATATACACGGGCTCTCCTTTGCTTATACCACCCAAAGTGAGTTGACTTTGAGGCCAGAAGCCATAGACTTGAAAGGTAAAGTCAGAGACAAATGAGGCTGAAGCTGTAAGGACAAAGGAAATTAGGGGACCCTTGCTTACCTCAGATACAGAGCAGGTATGTGTTAGAAATGTTTGTGCTTACTAATTAAATACATTTCATTTCCTCTTACATCTTTTTTGCTTAACTAAGGAGAAAATGTGCATTATTTATAGGAACTAAACATAATGAAAACACAAAGAAAAGGAACCATTTTGATTCAAATCTTGGCAAATATCCAACTTGCAATAACTTGAAGATTTAATATTATTACTTGCACACACACACAAAAATAAAGCCTAATGCTCATCCAAGCATATTTCAATCAAAACTCTCTCTGGGAACCTTCCTACTGACAATACAATTTCGTGCAAAATAAACAATAAGATGCAAAAACTACAGTAAGCAGTTTAGGAAATTACATATCAAATATCTTCTTAAGAGCCTGGGGGTCTTACTGAGCAGAAATTTTGCCTAACAAGTCTCATTGCATATGCAGATTTAAATAATTCACTTGTTTAAGAAATCTCCTATTCTCTATTTACTCAAGCACTTCAGCGATGGGTTGTCGCCAGCAGTCATGCCAAGAGTCAAAGGGAAAAAAAGGTTATTTTTCCAGTTTTGAAGGAAGCGATATGAAAATAAGTAGCAAAGCTAGGATTCTGCATTAAAGTCAGGTAACAATAGTATATTCAGTCAAAATCTGTTCTCCATAAGTCTGATTTCAGAAACCTGTATCATTCATATAGGTATATATACACTTACACTAAAAAATGGTGTGAGTATGATTAGCTATGTAGCCCACTGGTCTCCTATCTCTCCTAATACATAGGTGAGGATCCCAGAGAGAGATGTTGTCCAAGGTCACAAGACCAGTGAAAATAAGCACTGGAATGAGACAATAGAACTTCCAAAGGTTGGTTCCTCTTTTCACTACTCAAAGATACCTCACAAGGCATCCTGCATGTATGAATAATTCTACATAAAATCTTAAGTGTGTGTGTGTATGTATGTATGTATTTTCCTAGACTTCCAAGCTATTTAGACTTTGATTAAACTGAATACATCTTTAGTTCTCTCATGCACTCACAGAATTTCTCTGATGATTTAGCCAATAATAGAATAATAAAATAAAAAGACAACAACAATAAAGCAACCAGGTCTGTTCCAAAGGAGGAAATTAACAAAATCAATGTCTACAATACACAATGTACCGAGGTAGCTCTTCAAAGGGTTTTGGTCTGAAAGTCCAGATAAAAATGGTCTGATTACTAAAATTCTTAAACTTTCAAAACATGGATTTTTATTTCAGGCTAATTTTTTAAATGTTTGTTTGTTTTTGAGAGAGGAGAGACAGAGCACATGAGCAGGGGAGGGACAGAGATGGAGGGAGACAGAGAATCTGAAGCAGGCTCTGCGCTGACGAGAGCCCAATGTGGGGGGGCTTGAACCCACCAACAGGAGATCATGACCTGAGCTGAAGTCATATGCTTAAATGACTGAGCCACCCAGGTGCCCTTTTAAGTCTAATTTTTAAAAGAATTTTTCAAGTAAACATGTATTGGAGGGAATATAAAAACACTGCTTTCACCACCTCTTTTTCAGATAAAAGTGGCCCACAGAGTCTAAAGCAATCGTTGATAATGAAAGCACACAATACATGTGGGCTTAGTTGGGTGTTTTATTCTAATTTCCAGACCCTATTTCACACTTTCAGTTTTTCTCTGTAAAACTCTCACAGGCATTTGACATTGACTTTCTCTGAAAACAAAAACAAAAACAAAAACAAAAACAAAAACAAAAACACTGTGCCTAGGACAGTGGGAAATCCAAAGTGGAAGGCATTGTCCTGCCTCTGGTGGAGTTCACATACTTGCTGGGATAAGATGACCTTTTTAAACTGAAATGTTATTATCCAGTTCAAGGCCGTATCTCACTGAAGGGATTTGGAACAGGTCTCCGCAAAAAACGTGCCACTTTGGCATGTGGACTATTTTGAACTGAAAACAATTGAGTCTCTGCAGGCTCAAGGGAGACTTCTGCCCCTCCCTTAACTACCTAAAGAATCTAAACTGGGGGTCTTTCCCAGAATAAGAGCTATTATCAGAGATAAATTTTATCTCTGAGTGACCCATCGATATGGCAGGGCAAACATCTAATTATCAAACATTTGTTCTTTTTATTGCCCTGTGAATTGGTCTGTATTGAATTGCTTTCCTCCCCTTTAAAGCCCTAGGCCACTATTCCACTCTTTAGCTCAGCCTCAACTGAATCCACTTGTCTTTGGGACTCATATTTTGTTATGGGGCTCCTGTATATATGTGATTAAATTTGTTTTTATCCTGTTAATACATCTCATGTCAATTTAATTAATTGAATAGCCAAAAGAACCTAGAAGGGTAGAGAAAACATTTTTCCTCTCCTATACCAGTGAGTTGATGTTATTTTACACAAGGCAAAGAAACATGACATTTGAGCAGCTTTTCCTCAGTTACTGAAAAAAAAGCTTTTTTTTTTTTCATATTATAGATGACTCATGGACCTTTATTGCTTAGCGCTATAATTTTAAAGATCCATAATATAATTACTAACTAGGAGTATAATCTTTCCTCTCTGGTAGTTAATGTTGGAGGAGTATTGGAAAGGGGGACATGTCTGGTATTCAGCCCTTCAGGAAATGTCTAAGAGCTGGATCAAAGGATCAGTTGGAGCCTGCCTCTTGTATGCCTCAATTTCACAGAATACCTCTTCGAATTTTACAGTCTTTTCCTATCTCTCATTGCACTTAGTATAGAATTGCAAATTCCTATTGATTGATTAAACCAATTTAGACCGGTTCACTTGCAGATGGCCCAAAGGGAAAAACACAAAAACAAACAAAACAGAAAAAAAAGTCTAAGTCCTTTCACTTCCCAAGCCTTTGGGCTCTTTGTACTACAGAGAACAATGCTCTTCTCAGTTATTCCGTTTCTTTTTTCAAGAGTCCATATAGGTTGTTATTGTTTTTAACCCCACACGACAGGAGAATATAAAACAGGCAGTTGTTCTAGTAATTTTCAGTTTCAGACTGAGATCTTGATGCCTTTTTCCATGAGTTATTAATCACAGGATAATGGGGCAAAATCTCAAACACACACTACCTTCTGATGAATATAACTAATTTCAGTTTCAAGAAAAGACACAGCCAACTCCCATTTCTTTAGAACCTCGTGAACTGTGCACACACCCAATACAACTGGGACTTGGAAAAGGACCCAGAGGGGATTTGGGAGGACAAGAACTGAAACTAATGTGTGACTTACACATGCACGTATTCTGATTGACTCTTTTCAACAGGAAAAGGCAACTTCATTTAAAATTCATGTCATGCAGAAAAGGAAAATATCCGTTTTGGGTCAAAAACTGTGACCATGTTTTTACCCATGGTAATATTAATTTCTCAATTTCCAAGCAATCAGAAACATAGAAAATGTGTCTAAGTTGGCCACATGGTTCATTGAGTCGTGGACTATGACTCTGTCATACCCATGTTTCGGAAAATGATTGTTATTCTTGGCATCAGATTCAATGTTTGGAGGACTGTTATTATGGAGCTGTTCCTTGATGATCCATTTTACTATTATTATCTGCAAATACCTTATACAAAGTAATTATATACTCACTATTTACTTTATATCATCTCTTGGGAT
This sequence comes from Panthera tigris, assembly GCF_018350195.1. NCBI lineage: Eukaryota > Metazoa > Chordata > Mammalia > Carnivora > Felidae > Panthera > Panthera tigris. The sequence continues at coordinate 60,217,027 of NC_056671.1, read as the reverse complement.
TATGAGATTCATCCCTCTATTTCCTAATGATCAAAGAGATTTTCTCCATATATTTTATTAATTTTCTAAATTCATAATAACTGAGAGGAGGATTTTATTTTTCAAGTGATATATTTCATTATTACATGGACATGCTCTAATTTCAACTATTCAGTCTTTATGATTTAATAGAATTTTAAATGTCTATTCTTAAGTCTTTGATGAATGGTTTTTATTATTTGTTTAAAAAAATTGTTTTCAATGTTTTATTTATCTTGAGAGAGAGACAGAAAGCATGAACAGGGGAGGAACAGAGCAAGAGAGGGAGAGACAGAATCTAAAGCGGGCTCCGGGCTCTGAGCTGTCAGCACAGAGCCGGATGTGGGGCTGGAACTCACAGACCATGAGATCATGACCTGAGCCGAATTCAGATGCCCAAACGACCGGGCCACCCAGGCGTCCCTATGAATGGTTTTTAAAGTGTGTTTCTAGATCCTTTTCCAGGGTCAAGGCTAAAAAGAAGAAGGGAGGGGGAATAAGTCCCTTCCTCCTAATCAGGGTACTCCTACTTTCACTTTCACACATTGGGCTACATATTTGAAAATGAAAGTTATATAACCACCAGTCAAGACTACAGAATTTTAGCTCCTTCATTAAGTAATATATTTATTATATATTTAGGTCATTTACATGTAAGGAAAGAATGTAAAATAAATAATTATCCCTTCATCTCTGAGTCTCTCCCTTTCTAAATCATACCCTAAAGAGTGCCCTGTTTCTGCTCCCAACAGCTTGTTTACATGCCTGTTTGTCCTACTGCAATCATTTATTTCCTATCCTCCACATGACAACATGACTTTGTTGAGGGCATAGATTTTTCACACTCTCCTTTGTATACAGAATACCCAGCACTAAAGAAGAGCATAATAGATGTGTAAATCAAGGTGCCAATTGAATTTGCTCTAATCTGAGCAGAAAACCTAAAGAACTGATGTAAAATCCACTCAAAGTAAGTAATCACGTGGGAGAAATACTTCCCCAACCACACGGAGATTGTATACTCTCTCCACAAAAGACTGGGAAAGACAATAATCATATCATTGAAATAGTAACCCTCTGCCACTCAAGACTCAATCATCTGAGAGATGAATTGATTCTTTCCTTCATTCTTTCATCAAATGCTCCTTACAAACCACCTATATACACAGAGCTGTGCTAGGAACCAAAGATGAAGATGTGCTGTATGTTCCTAAGGTCCTCATAATATAAATTGGGAAGTAAGGAGAACAGAGCTACATAGAGACAGAATTAAATTGTAGTTCAAGGCAGGATATACAGATAGCCAATTAGTTCTACGGAGAGAATTGTACTCCAGAGAGGTTCAGAGGAAACATAGAATAGTTGGGAACAAGGGCTTTGATTATGGAATGGGGGCCGAAGGAGGCCTTTGCAAACAACTGAGAGAAGAAAACATGTCTGTGAGCATGCCTCCAAATGGAAGGAGGTGATAAAAGGCGAGACTGGAAGGGTGTGTGTGGGGGGGGGGAGGGGGGCGGGGGGGGGGTGGAGATGTAGAGGGCGGCAGCTCCAAATTACAAGAGACTATCAAAGCAATCCAAATAGCATGCCAGGAGCAAAGGTTCAGGTTCGATTGCTTAGTATTATTATAGTCCGCTATTATACTAGGCTTTGCTGGTGAGTTACCACCTCCTCCAAATACACTCACCAAAAAAACAAGACAAAACGAAACCATGTATATAGCGAATTCCCTGCACCTCTCCAAACAATTACAAAGAAAGCATGAGCACTATGCTTCTGCAGTAAAAATAAAACAGGAAAGAAACTGTAAAAAAGTATATGCAAGTCATTAAACATTGATATAGGTGAAGAGAGCAAGATATAAAATCTATCCTTTTTTGTTTGTTTGTTTTTGTTTTGGTCTGATTCTTACCTACCCAGCCTAGAAGCAAAGAAATTGGCCCTTTAAGGTTCTAAGTGATTCTAAGTTACTGCAACCCAAAAGCTGTGGCTCTTACCCCAGACATTTTGGGAGTAATACCCAAATTTAAACAGGAGGGCTAAACTGAGATTTGGGGTAAGTTCATTTTGTAAGGGAGGAATCTTAGAACCAGAGAGGAGCTTTCTCTGGTTTGAAGATCTGATATCCTCTCATTTGAGTCCATGGTCACGGGTGCTGATCCGTTTGTTCTATCCAAATGGCCAGCCACAGCGTTCTGGGCCTCCTTTGTGCTCCCCTCTTAGTCTGGAAACACAGGCCAATTTAGCAACTAGGTCCTGGAGTGTATGCCTGTGGAGAACCTGGGCGTTTGGGAACCCGGTAAGTCTCCTAGCTCCAGCTGTAGGAATTTTCAGGCTTCTTCACTCTGCTCTTTCTTATATGGGGGGTTTCTACCTGTGGACTAGAATTTCAATGAGCCCCCATCAGGAGAGAGTTGGTTAAACATACACATCCTTGAGAGGGCTGTCTACTCTCCACCCCTAATCTCTGCCTTGATAAATTTCCCCAGCCTGTTTGAAGAAAAAACAAAATAGAACAAAACAAAGCAGGAACCTACAATTTCTTTTTCACTCTTTTAATTTGAATACTAAAACGAACCCCTTCCTATAGGTTTGTATGTATTTCCTCTTTTGTTATCCCTTGATATTTATAAGCAGGGTTATCTGAATGGGATAAGAAGGGAAAGAAAATAAAAGGAGCACATTTCGCGCTTGGATGTTTCCATCATCTTTCTTCCCCATCTAAAAAGAAAAATCAGCTGATTATTCAAACTTAGATGTAAATGTTTAAAGTGTTAATGAGTCAGAGATTTTGCATTTTAAATACAGAGATCAAATCCTTAAAGAATAGAAACTTCCATGGGGCTTTATGAACATCACTGAATTTGTGCTCCACTGTTTCTGAAAGCAGACTGAGTGGGCAATCTGCTTGTCTTTCAGGTGGAAAAAAGTAATGCTTCCAAAACTCAGGCCAGGAACATGTATCCAGAGCAGAGAGGATTTGCCTAATTATCACCCTTGGAGACTCACTGGAGTAGCAGAAGGCTGGGTCTGCTTCTCATGAAGGCATGTTTTTATTTTTTTATTTTTTTGATTTACAGGTTAAAAAAATATGAAGAATCTGAAACTTTCAGACCAAACAAAAACTCTTTACTTACAAAAAGAAAGGCTTAAATGGGGTAGAATTTAGGAAATCTCAACTTTTAAATTCTTCTTCCAAATCTAAATCTACTCATTTTTCTTTTTCCTCCTTAGATTTCCTCTCCCTCTTTTCTCTTTCTTCAGATATGCTCTTTTTTAAAACTTCTTTCTTTTTATCTTATAGTCTGTCTCTTCCAGGGGTGTGCTGATAATACAGCAACTAACTCTCTGGAAAACAAATGAACCATCCTGATTTGTGTTTGTGACAGTGCTGATTCCATGGTGTAAATACTCCCACTATGGCTTAGTTGGTTTTGGTTTCTCTGAGCAGGCTCCAGACCCCACTATTTCCCTCAGTTTCTCTCTTTCTCTGTCTGTCTGTCTCTGTCTCTCCTCTCTTTCTCTCTCTCTCTCTCTCTCTCTCACACACACACACACACATGTAAAAAGCTACCCATCAGAAGGATAAAGAGCTTATGAACAGAGAAGAAAACCCTGCAACCAAAAAAATATATTCAAGAATTCTTCCTCTTATTGAAGTGTCATTTTGGTCTCCTGGTATTTGAAGTTTGGGGCCAGCAATGTTCTACCTCTTTTTCTGTAGAGTTGGGGAGAAAATTCAGATCTCAGCTGGGTTCTCACATTTTTTTCCTTCTAAGAAAAAATGAGCCCTAGGGAAGAGGAGAAATCTGAAGAGTTTATGTGTGTGTTTTCATTAGTTGCTTTGAGATTCAGAACTTTTGTTCTATTGCCACTTTAAAAAATATTTTTTTCTCTTTAAGTCAGCAGGGAACTGGAGATGATGAGCCCAAGACTTGGTTTCAGCCCTGGGGCACAACATCATAAGATTTAAATAATGTCTTATAGGTTTTCATACCTTTTTTTCCCAGGGAGTTCTAAGCATGTTGAAATGTGCAAGTTTTGCTCTCAGTATTCATTTCCCACTGGCTTTCTTTCCTTTCAACATTTCCTCTTCTCAAAGCCTTTTCTCTTTCTTTCCTTTTCCTTCTTTTCATTCCCTTTCCTCTTTCTAATTCCTTTTTTCTCTATGCCTTCTTTACTATCACCCTTTCCCTTTGCTTTTCTACAGTCCTCTTTCTAATTTTCCTTTCACCTCTGACTTCACTGTTTTAAAAAATCTTTACCCAGACTTCTCTTACATAACAGCATCATGCAATAATTCCTTATTGCAATTACATGGAAACATTTTCCAGCAAGGAAAAGGTCATTAACATAAATCATGAGAATAGCCCAAATAGGAGTTGAAGCTAAGGAAGGAGACGGGGCATTCAGTCCAAACTTTAAACAAACACTGGGGGTCAAAGTCAATTAAAGTGTGGTTGTCACTAAGGCTGCTTGCCACATGGTTCTGCTTCTCCCTGGCACATGGCAGTATTGGGCTGCCCTTTCCCTTTAAGTTGGGTGTGACCATGGAACAGGCTTTGGCAGGTAAAATACGAGCTGTGGCAATATTCAAGACAAATGTTTCAAGAGCTGATGCCAGGAGCGTTTACGATGTTCAGGGTGGTGGATGCTCAGTCAGCATGGGTCTCAGAGTAAGGATAAAGCAGGACAAAACCTCCCGAAGACCTTGTGGTGGAAATGTAAAATGAGCAAGAAATAAAATTTGTTTTAAGACTCTGAGATTTGGAGGTTGTCGCACATACATACATGAGATAGCCTACTCTGAAGAGTGACGTAACCAAGAGAAGAAAACATAACATAAGCTATTGGCTTTCAGAGATAAGAGTGTAGAGGCTCAAAAGAAAATGAAAAATGAGGTTAAATTATTGTCACTTCAAGGAAGATTTCCCCAAGAGTATAAAAGATGGCTGAAACTAATCCTATATTTTGGATGAATACAGAAAGTGCTAATTCCTGTTGTCCATGCACATGACATATTTAAGGGCCAACAAATACTTCAGAGCATTTGCAAATGTTGCTGTAGCTAGCCAAGAGGAAAATGTGCCTTGTCAAAAGTGTTTTCATCCAAGATCTGAAAATCACTGCTAGATCCAGCGCAAGGCCCATGCCAACCTAAGATGTAAGTGAGCCCATTGCTTTCTCACGTTATGGGATGGGCAATATTCGTTCACCATTTTTACACTGTATTCATTAAAAATTTATCAGATATCTGAGACTAAAGTAGACTTTAGAGTTTTAGTTTTGTTATAGTTAATGAAATACGCTGGGAAGAGTATCAAACAGGAAGTAAGAAAATTTGAGCTCCTGCTCAAATTCTGCCACTAAATAAATGTTTTAGGTAAATAAGCCTGAGCCTCAATTGTTCTTATTTGTAGAATGGGGGATGGTCTCTAAGATTGTATCTATATTGAATCCCCTTGGTTGCATGTATAGAAGCCACAGCTTATAAGAAATACTAATAATTGATCCTCAAAATGACTGTGCTTTTCTGGAAGAAGACAGTCCTGTGCTATTCCATCAGAGACTGTCAGGCACTCTGAGAGAGATGTGATTTTACCCGATTTGCAAGCTAACAAGTTAGCCTGCCGTACCTTTATAGATATGGGCAGAAGACATGTCACTCCTGAGTCAGAGACAAAAGATTTTATTGCTCACAGAAATAGCAGCAATGAAAATATCAACAACTCTTGTGATGGTTCCTTAAGACTCAGTTCCCAAAGGATGATGTAAAGAGGACTGGTGACCTCTATACATGGAGTGGGTCACATTTTTGGAGGAAAACCCTTAGCTTACAGAAGCCAAGTCTTTTATAATGGACATTAAGCAAGTCTGCCCTTAGCCCCAGAGGGAGACATTATCTTTATTATACTGGGCAGGAAGCATGACTGCACTTTGCTTTGGAAGGAAACACTATCTCTGTCTTCCCAGGCAATAAGAAGACTTGTTCTTTGTTCTGGAGGGAGATACCACCTCTGTCTTCCAAAATAGTTCACTATACAGACATCCTTGAAAAGATAATCCAGAACAGAGGCACTCAGTGTGTTTGCTCATTACACATGCAGAAATATGTGAGATAAATATGTAAGCAAATAAGTCTCCCCTAAATAGGTACCCCTTATTTTTATATCATCTTGGCTTTTGGAAAATCTTTCCATCAGAAGGCCACTCCATTGACCACTTTGAATAATCTGACAGAGGCTGGGGCCAAATCAGCTCAGTTCATGTCATACAGCATTTAATTCAGGAATCCAGCAGGATCCCAGGCAGGACGATGGTGTCAGTCTGCAATATTTGACCCTGAACTGTATCTCCAAGTTCTTGTTCCCAACCAATTAAACACAGATCAGGCCATTAGAGTCTACCTTAGAAAGCCAGGTGACTTGCTCCTTAAGTTTCTGTATTAACTTTTCTACTTGGCCCAACGTGTTAATGTAGGTACAGCAGACTTATTAGTGGCACAGATGCCACTTGGACTTGTTAAGAGAAATTATATGCTAATTTTCTTATGCATAGTGATGGCCGACAAGTTGAGGCTGACCTGAATGCCTCCTAGGACCAAGGGAATGTCATTGATCACTTTGAGTAAAGTGAGGGACAAATTTTGCACCTCCTTTTCTTTAAAAATTTTTTAATGCTTATTTACTTTTGAGAGAGCGAGAGAGACAGAGACAGAGCACAAGTGGGGGAGGGGCAGAGAGAGAGGGAGACATAGATCTAAAGCAGGCTCCAGGCTCTGAGCTGTTAGCACAGAGCTCAATACGGGACTCGAACCCATCAGCCATGAGATCATGATCTGAGCCGAAGCTGGATGCTCAACCAACTGAGCCACCAAGGCGCCCCTGTAACTCCTTTTCTAATTAGACGATCCACATCATATATATAACACCCAGCAGATGCACATAAGTAACGAGATAGAGGATAGTTATCTCTCTATTTCACAGCCAAATATGAAAGATTTCAAATCATATCTGATTATGAAATTGCTAGAACAATGTCAAACTAGAAAATTATAAATGATATACTTATTTACTGTCTAAATTTTATAATTTAAAGTTTCCTGCTGCTGAAGCTACTAAGTAAAATTCTTACTCCTTTGTAACTCCTAGGTTATTAAAAAAAAAAAAAGGTGAGAATAAAAGTTCACAGAGCATCATGTTGGACAAGTCCTATTTGCAGCCAGAGTAGATATTTCCCCACATGTGTGCAGATAAGTATCTCTGATCTAAACACATTCCTTCCATGGGGTTCCTGGGTGGCTCAGTCAGTTAAGCGTCTGACATCAGCTCAAGTCATGATCTCATGGTTCGTGAGTTTGAGTCCCGCGTGGGGCTCTGTGCTGACAGCTCAGAGCTTGCAGCCTGCTTCAGATCCTGTGTCTCCCTCTCTCTCTGCCCCTTCCCCATTCATTCTCTCTCTCTCTTTCTCTCTCAAAAATAAAATAAACATTAAATTAAAAAAAAAATAGCTTCCTCCTGCTTGCATACCACTGTATCTGAAATTTCCACCATTAAATACAAATTTGTTTATATCTAAATCTAAGATATATATTCATATATATATAATTTGCTTATATCTGTATCTGCATAAGGGAGAGAATCTTGTTTAAAAACAATATCCTTAAGAAGAGAAATGGTCTCACGTCATTATCCACACATTTTTCAATTAATGTGAGACCTTTTCCGCTGTGACAGCACCTATTTCAAGGAAATTTCTTATGAAATGAGACCCTCAACAGGTCAGTTTTGGGATGGTTATGACAATGAAGAAAGGCATGAGGTGGGGAGGAAAATAGTGGAAGTTACAGGTTAAGAACACAAGTCACCAAGACACCCACAGAGGAAGGGAGGGGAGGTGGGAAGATACTGTGGAGACCAGATTGTGTCAACATCTCAGTTTTGTCTAATAATGCTCTTTTGAGATATAAGGGGTGGCTAAATGACTGAAGCATGGAAGCCCTGCTTTTCCTGTGATGGGGTATACCAAAAAACCATGCTGGCTCCTTTTATTTCAAAACAATGTTGACCCATGTCCAGTGAGATTCATCCACAGCCCATCTCTACTGACTCATATAGCTATAAGGAAAGGTTCACAGATCAATTCAGAATAGCATAATGGCAAGGTGCACAAAGAAACAGAATTGAGAAATATCATGTAAGGCTTCTAGCACCCTTTAAAAAATGTTAAAGCAAGCCAAAAACAACAAACCAAAAAGGGTAAAGAAAAAGAAAAAAACAACAGTTTGGAAATCATTTTTAGGGGGAGTCTGAGTGCAAGACCTCTACACCAGGTGCATAGTAGGAGAAAAACATAACCTTTTGTCTCTCAGAATGATAGATGGATGATCATGAAATTGTAGAATCTGGAAATGGTTTTTCCCACCACTGCCTGAATACCTGGCTCCTGCATCTCACATCCATAGGCCAGATTTCATACCTCAGAAGCTAAAGGGAGGCATGCGGGGCTCAGCTGTCAGCCTGTGTTGATACGACGCGGCAAAGGCTGTTCAAATGGACAGATTTTCACTGGGATTATGCTTAACTGAATCGTTAGTCACTCACCCTTCGTGGCTTATCTGCTTTAATTTGTTTATCTTGTTTGGTCATTAGTTTTGTCTAGATTTTATATTCATTATTCTGTATCGTATCTCTGACATTTCAGTTTAGGAGGTGATTGTTTACCATATACATTGATTCTCCCAGGCCCTCAAATATTCCACAATCGATGCTAACAAGATAGTAACTACGAATAGTCATTATTTGGCTATTTTGGGACACTCTCTCCTTCTCATTTTAATGCATTCTTATGTTTCCAGTCTCCAGGGGACTCTCACATATTCCTTTTGAACCTTTACTCTTTAATGCTACCCAGACAGAGCCTTTGTACCTCTTTGGAATGAATAAATACAGACTATCTCAGGTGATTTAAATCTCTCTCTCATGTGCCTTTAAAAATACACACTTTGCTTTTATCAATCCCATATTTTGCACTTTCAAGAGAAAACACTGCAACTGGCATAGGTTCCCTTATCAGCCTGTATTATAGATGAGGGGACCAAGTAAGGACAGGCTTGTCTTCTAGGTTCCTAACAAGTCACAGACACAGCGAGAATGTATTATGGATGTTGTAGATCATTTGTCTGGCCTGTTTGCTATTGTAGTTTTTGTTGCTAGTTTATCTATTTACTGCACCTGGAGTTTCCATGTGGCCTTTAATTGGGACTGAGTAGGAAACAGGTACTCCTGGGGCCTAAGTGAATCTGCACAGTAATGGGTTTCCTGGGAGTTGGCTAAGCCTAGTGCAACCAACACCCCGGCCCTAAGGGAGAGACCGGTAGGAACAACTGCCCCTTTTACACTCCTTTCTGTCTTGACAATTTTGTTTTCATAGTGGAATTATCGCTGGTGTAGCTGTCATTGTTTGTGGTCAGAGAAGTCTGGGATATTGAAATACATCCCATATATTGGCAAAACTGATACACAGAGCACCCTGTGTCTTCATGCTGCAACTTTCACATAATGATGATATGATATATGATATGATATGATGATATGATACGATATAACTTGATATGAATACAGACAAGCCGGCTCTAGATGGCTATGGTTTCATGAGTAGACCTAAAACAGGTTCTGCACCACGCTATTCAAAAAAGATCTTACCTCTTTATGTCAAACTGCTGAGACATCCTAGCAAAACAATAAATGCAAAATGTGGCTGACTTCTGCAAGATTGTGTGAGCAGTCAAGCACTCTGGCCACCTGCCAGACCAACCAGCACAAGGTCTATTACATTGTGCTTCACTGCAGTCTGCCCCGAGATTTGCTTGGGAAGAGACCGAAGATGGAAAAAAGAGGAGGGCCAAGCAAATCTTTCTCCTAAGCATCACATGAAGCCCATACACTGGTGGTTGAATTCTGAGCACAAATGTGACCCCCTATCCATAGCTAAGCTTGTTTGCAATATTCTGTTGTCATCTCTTCCCCAACCACCAAAATACAAAAACACTTTCAAGGAGATGATAAACCCCAAAGTAGAATACAACGCAGCGTATGAGGAGTCCTGATTAACTCGGTTAGACGTCTAGTCCAGGGAACAAAATATTCAACCTTTAAATAAATACACAATAAAAATAGCACACTCTTACTACAGGGTTACTGGACTGTAGCAGTAAATGAACTGAATAAAATTTTATGGCTTCTTAACATGCTGAGGTTTTCGCAGTGTCTTCCATCTTGTAGCTTAACAACACTTTGCAGTCTGCTATCAGTGACACTAATAGTGCAGATGAAAATTTTATGAAAAATGGGAAATCTACATTGGTTTTATATTATGTCAGTGAAATGAATAAAGATCATATTTTGGCATTAACAGCTAATGGTGAGAAAAGAAGTGGGGGCAGGTTACTCCTTTTTTGGCCCCGGAACTGATGTTTTTTAAAGAGTCGGCTGTAATTATGATATTTGAATGTCATTATCATTAAACTGATGAATTATTTAGAAAGAAGGTGAACAAGGCAAAGAGTTCCTCGGTGTGTTCATGCATTTTAGTTGTATTTTGCCAGTTGAGGTGCTCTTTTCAGAGGGCGGTATTAATCACACGGATGGTGCAGATGTGTTATGTTATTATTTCTCTTAGCAAGGTCAAAGTTTTCTACTACGGAGCATATGGGGGATAAGAAGAGAGGAAAAGGGGAAGAGGAATTGCTAAATAATCACTCATATTGCAAATGTTGATAGGAAATAGTCCCCACTCTTTGAAATGGATTGTTTTATATCTTCTATGAGTTGTTGTAATGACCTCCTTATCAACTTTCTGGCCTCCCACTTTGATTGACTTCAAGAAAGCTTTTTGATAAGAAGGAAACATAATTTGAAAAAAAAAAAAAGACTATTGCAATCTGGATGAGAAAAATATTCAGTTTAGGATACAAGAAAATTTGCCTGCAAACATTTTTCTTGACGCAAATGGCAAATTAATAATGGACAACCTTTATTTTCTCATTTTTCTCTCTCCCACTCCCTCTCTAGGAAATAATCTTTACATGTTTTCAGTGGTCCCATTTCTTAAGAGTCTGAGAAATAAACTTTTCTCTAGATTTATTTTAAAAATTAGGTTTCGGTGTGCCTGGGTGGCTCAGTTGGTGGAGCGTCCACCTTCCACTCAGGTCATGATCTCACGGTTCTGGAGTTCAAGTCCCACATGGGGTGTGCTGCTGTCAGCCTGTCAGCACAGAGCTTGCTTCAGATCCTCTGGCCTTTTCTCTCTGCCCCTCCCCTGATTGTGCTCTCCCTCCAAAAAAATAAATATTAAAAAAAAGAAAAATAAATGAAAAATCATGTTTCATTTATCTGACTTAAATTAGTATGTCCTTGGGGCATCTGGGGGGCTCAGTTTGTTAAGCGTCTGACATGTGATTTTGGCTCAGGTCATGATCTCACGGATGATGAGTTCGAGCCCCCTGTAGGGGCTCTCTGCTGACAACTCAGAGTCTGGAGCCTGCTTCAAATTCTGTGTCCCTCTCTCTCTGCTACTCCCTTGCTCCTGCTCTCTCTCTCCCTCTCTTTCTCTCTCAAACATACATAAGCATTAAAAAATAAATTAAAAAGAAAATTGGTACGTCCCTGCCTTCAAAAGAAACTTGCCATGTTAAGTCCTTCATGTCAGCCTTTGATTCTTATTGAGTGTCAAGGTGCATAATCTTGTGTGGCATGTAAGACAAAACAGATGAAGTTGTGTACTTTTGGATGCTGTAATTAACATCATACCATATTTTAACTTCATCCTAAAAAATACAAGTAGTTTTTTGTGTCCTACATATTTTTGTGCATTTTCATAGTTTATAACATGAATAATTTTAACCTATAGAGCATTCTAAATGCTCTTTCTTGGTCATAGATGTTTTTGCTTTCCTGAAGAACTTGTAGAATTCCATGATCCCAGTGATGTGACTTCTCCCATCTGACCTTGTTTTTGTGATTTTTTTTTTCCCTTCAGCTGGGGGCTGATATTATTTTCACTGGGTATTCTCTGTTGACTCACCTCCCACAGGAAAACAAACAAAAAGCTGCATACTTGGAGTGGACTTTGGGTACATGACTTTAGGTAACACTCTAAAGGGTAATTTTCTTCCATGTTTTCTCTGTTCAGTTTAATTCATCCAGGAAAGGTCCAAGAATACATGACCCAACATCTGTTTAGTATAAAGAATATGCATTTGAATGGAGTATCTTTTCGACTCTAGATTAGAGAAAAATGGATATGGATCTATGGAGATAAGGAAACTCAATAGCCAAGTAAATTTTCAATCAATATGATGAGATTTAAACAGGGAAATGCAAGCCAAAATCACAATGAGATATCACCTCATACCTGTTATAATGGCTATTATTAAAAAGACAAAAAAAAAAAACAAACACAAAAACAAGTGTTGGCAAGGATACAGAATAAACGAACCCTTTGTGCACTGTTGGTGGGAATGTTAATTGGTGCATCCTCTAAGGAAACCAGTATGGAGTTTCTTTAAAAAATTAAAAATAGAACTACCATATGATCCAGCATACTGCTTCTGAGGTATTTGTTTGAAGATAATGAAAACCCTAATTCAAAAAGAATCTGTACCCCCATTTTTATTGCAGAATTATTTACAATAACTAAGACATAGAAACACTCTAAATTTTCATTGACAAATGAATGAATAAATTGTGGTACATATATACAATGGAATAGTATTCAGCCATAAAAATATCTTGCCATTTACAACACCATGGATGGACCTCGCGGGCATTAGGCTAAGTATGAAGTAAATCAGACAGAAAAGGACAAATAACTTCATATGTGGAATCTAAAAAAACAAACAAAATCAAAATGAAACAAAACAAAAAGACCCGAGCTTATGGATGTAGAATACAGAGTGCTATTGTCTGGGGTGGAGGTGAGGCAGTGAAACCAAAAGGTACAAATATCCAGTTATAATACGAATAAGTCATGGGGATGAAATGTAGAACATGGTGACTATCGTTAATAATACTGTATGGGATATATGAAAGTAGTTATGAGAGTAGGTCTTAAAAGTTCTCTATATAAGAAAAAAAAAACCAACGTTGTAAGTACACATGGGTGGCTCAGTCAGTTGAGCATCCAACTCTTGATTTTGGCTCAGTTCATGATCTCAGGATCGTGGGATTGAGCCCTGCAAAGGGCTCCGTGCTGAGTGTGGAGCCTGTTTGGGATTCTCTGTCTGTCTGTCTCTGTCTCTCTCTTTCTCTGCCCCTCTCTCCTGCTCATGCTCTCTCCCTCTCTCTCTCAATTAAAAAAGAAAAATAAAGAGAATAAAGAAAAGAAAAAAAGTTTTCTAACTATGTATAGTGACGGATGTTAACTAAACTTAGTGTAAGTTAGTAAGTTTAGTTAACATTTGATAATCGATCAAATATATATACAAATATCAAATTACTACATAGTACACCTTATTATACCTTAATAAAAAACAAAACAAAGCAAACAGAATTGTTTTCTTTCACTAATTATAATGTGGATTTATGTTTCTTCTTATATTTTTATCTAAAATATTTATGGCAAAGAAATGTAAGGAAATAATCTATAATATACTTCTTTCACTGTTAGGAGAATTTATTTTTTAATGTTTATTTATTTATTTATTTATTTTTATTTATTTATTTTGACATACAGCACCAGTGCAGGGAGGGGAATATAGCGAGGATAGACAGAATCCCAAACAATCTCTGCACTGTCGGTGCAAAGCTAGATATGGGACTCCATCCCAGGAACCGCGAAATCATGACCTGAGCTGAAATCAAGAGTCAGACACTCAACCAGCTGAGCCACCCAGGTACCCCACGAGAATTTCTTGATTTTTAAAAAGCTTATTGTAGCAGGCTACTCTCTTTTATCTGTTTAACCAAGTTCTTTTTCCCGCCAGTGCTTCATATACTTTACATGTTCACATATACACAGTTCAACACAAATACACATAAATGCACACATACACTCTCATCACAACTGAATATCAAAGAGAAGCCAGTCAATATGAATTTATTCAGTGTTATTTACATTGAATGAATGAGATCTTATTTTCTACAATAGTATTTACATTTTATACTGTTTAATTTATAATAAAGAGTAAGGATCAGCCACATATTTCATTCAGAGGTGAATCTTTAAGCATGGGAGCTTACACAAATTAACAAATGATTAGCCTTGACTAAATAGTAAAAGCTGAATATTAAGAAAGTGATAATATTTTGTTCTTTGCTACTGAACATGAATTCCTGTAAGATCTTTAACTCTTACCTGTCTCTTTTCTTTCTTGATTTTTTATTAATAAATGGTGTTTAGAAATTTTATAAGGCATTCAGTTTTGATTCTAGGTGTGACCTAAGGCTAGTTCTACCTAACCTTTTCAACAAAAGCATAAACACATACTATAATCTGAATACTATGTGCATGAGACGCTAACCATTTAGTGCTTATATATATATCTCCTATGTTTACATTCCTCTGGAGAGTTAACTTTATGTAGTCAAGACTCCTATTGAGGGACTCCAAAAGCTTCCCAGGAAATAATCCATAATATTTTGATTCCACTGATATGGTTTGAGCTTATTTGTTTGCTATTCTTGCTTACTTGTTTGTTGTTTTTATTCAGTCCTACCTTGATGGATCAAACCACACCACTTTCTTTCTCAAGTTGTAAGAATTGACTGTTTTAATTTGAGAAGGCTAAAAGAGGGTCCAAAATTTTTATTTACTTTTCACACCACTAGATATGGAGCAGGAAGGACGAAAACAGAGATCAAGTCTTTCCTTCTGGAGCATTTCAGAATCAGAGCTAGAAAAAGTATTTCTTTGGGATTTCATCAATCAATATTTACAAGAGTTCCATGAAATGGTTAGAACTGAGATGCCATGCTGAACAAGTCAAATGTGGCTGAAATTCACCCAGGGACGAATGTTGCAGGTATTAAATTATCCATGGGCTCCAGTCAAGCAATTCAATACTCAATCTGCTCAAAGCCCAAGGAAATAAAAATCACATAAGGAATTCCAGTTTGAAAGAATATTTTCTTTTTAATTTCTGACGTACAATGGCAGGCCATCTGACATCATGTCACATCAGCTTAACTCCCTGGCTGCAACAGACCTGTTGTGCCGTATCAGTGGGGGAAACGTACAAAGAGATTCTTGTCCTCAATCAGATTTCCCTGGTATCAGTCTGGACAGCAAGCAGTCAATCCCAATTGAGCGGGCAGATGGAGACAGAGCAGATTAATAAGTGGATCCTCTTTATCTGAAGAGCTGGCAGGCATCATGGTTCGCCAGGCACCTGAGTTATATTTTTAAATAGGTCAGCACATCGAGCGTTTACAAAGGGGAAATGGAGTTAGCTGGAAGATTGGCACCAGTGGGGAACACAATGTGGGAGGTGGAGCTCAAGGTGCACTTTGATGGAGTCTGAGGATTTTGGACAGTAGAGGATGGAAAATAAGGAGTAGCTCTCACTGTTTTACCACCTTGTTTAAAAACAATTGAATGTACTATGGAAAGCACATAAGACATATCTGGGTAATGTCTCTGAACCTGGTTAGGTATTTTTGTTTTAAAAACTTCCAACAACATCATCACTGCCACTCCACAATTATCATCAGGGCAAAAGTGAAGGGGTTTTGTTTGTTTTGCACCTTGCATAGTATAGGATCCTCTGGGAGCTACACAGAAAGGGGAGAAATTGGACCTTCACATAAAGCAGGGAGACATAAGCTATTAGGTTCAATTATGAAAAAATAACAACCGTGTGTGTGTGTGTGTGTGTGTGAAAAATTAATTAAACTGTCTTGAGGGGTGCCTGGGTGGCTCAGTTGGTTAAGCATCTGACTTCGGCTCAGTCAGGATCTTGCGGTACATGAGTTAGAGTCCTGCATTGGGCTCTATGTTGACAGCTCGGAGCCTGGAGCCTGCTTCAGATTCTGTGTCTCCTTCTCTCTCTCTGCCCCTCTCCTGCTCACACTCTGTCTCTTTCTTTCAAAAATAAATACACATTTAAAAAAACTGCCTTGAAATTAGGCCTCAAAGGAAATATATTTTTGTTTTGAACAGAGGCTACATATAAGCCAACATATAAGTAACACGTCTAAAATGATCCCTAAGATTTCCAAATAACGTTGCTTTGAAAACAGATTTTTTTTCCTACCATAGTCAACAACGTGATCAACAACTTACGTTTTGAATATTAGCCTATCTCAACCAGGAAGGTTTTGTCCCTTAAAGAATCAGAGAAACCTTGCTACCACATTTTCCAGGGTATGGATTTCTAGGGATGGAATTATAGGGAAGTCTGAGTTGAATTCTTAACAACAACAACAAAAAAGGTAACCCACTTAAAATACCCTATTTCCAAATCTTAACCCTGATTTACCAAAGACTTCCAAGGAACATAGTCAAGGATTAACTATTTAGGTAATAGTTTATGTATGAACAAATAATGTATAATTAAAAAAATAAACAAATTTTCCAACTTTTGAGAATTATACAATCTGTCTTTCACTCCTTTCTCTCTCTTGGTGGTAGGGGAGGTTTTGGGACGGTGCCACATTACCCAGATTGAACAAGGCAAGATGGAATGATTCGCGCTCACAGGGTTTGCCTCAACACTTGATTTGACAGCTGGAAGTCAGACTCCATTTGCTTGTGTTGTTTCCAAGGGTAGATAAAAAAGACATTTGAAAAGAATAATTTGGGACCTCTAGGGAGAATAGCGTATTGATTGAGATGAAGTGTGCAAGGCTAAAGGAGCAAATTTCTCCTAAAATGAGACTCAGGAAAATTAAGTAGCAAGAAAGCATTGAAGTAACAATAAATACTTAATTTGGAAAGGTTTTTAAAGTCTCCCAGAGTTCTTGAATTCTCTAATCTCAGTGTCTTAGATTTAGTCAGTGATTAAATGATTATCTGATATGACAGTACAGTGTGGTGGGAGTTTCCTCTAAAACTTCTGTGTGGAAACAATCATTTTCTTCCCTTGAATAGTAGAGGAATAAGTATTGGTAATATATATCTAAGATAGATTGGGATGTAAAAGTAAATGATAGAACTCTGAATTTCTTCCAAGTCATTTGAAAAACAAAGAAGTAGAAACCAAGGAAGTAGAAACAGTCTCACATTGACAGCCAAGGCAGTCCTCAAACACAGAAAGGCGAAGTGGCCACTGGAAGACTACAGTGGCTATGGGGCAGCCATCTTGGGTCAGGGAGATATGACAGAGCTGGAATGAGCATAAGGCGTGGGGATGAACTTGACAAATTGGTTCTGGCAAAGACTGGAAGGATCTCTAGATCTTTAAGTGTTTCTCATCTTTCTTTGTTGCTTTGTCTTTCTTCAGTTCTCCTCTGCCCATTGAAAAACCTTTCCAGTGGTTTTGGTTATCACCCACCTCTCCTTGTCTCACACTCTATTTCAGAAGCACAGTTGTAAAAATGTGGCCAAATGGGTCTTCCAAGGGAACAAAAACTGATCAATCCTTAGGTGACTTCCATATCCAAAAACTAATAAAAGATCATTTATATCTCTGAAAAAAACTTTCCCCTTTGACTTCTGGTGTAATACAAGTAAAGATACCAGCAAAGAAATCTAACCAGATAGCTTTTAACAGACTATGATAAAAAATATAATAAAATCTAGAAGTAAAAGTAGATTACCAATATTGTAACATAACACCCTTCATTTCTTGCATTCTCAACTCTTCAATTTAGTCCAGTGTAACAAACATAGAGTCAGCCCTGTAAGATGGATAGAAAGATGAGTAAGACATCCCTGCCAACAAGAAATTTGAAATTTTATATGGGAGGAAAATACTCATCTATAATAACCATGCTGTTATAAGTGTTACTCTATTCATTTAAGAGACGCTCTAAGGAAGAAAAGAAGTGTATATTTAAAAAAATTCTTACAGCTAAGAGCCTGGAGCCTGCTTTGGATTCTGTGTCTCCCTCTCTTTCTCTGTTTCTCCCCCACTTTCACTCTGTCTCTGTCTCTCTCTCAAAAATAAATAAGGATTAAATTTTTTTTAATTCTTGTCCTAGATGAATAATATTTTTCATATTGTAACATGCACTTTAAATATGTTAATCTTGAGACTTGCATTGTGGGCCTATTCCATAATTTTCTTAGATCTTTTCCTTTTTGTTGACTATAAAGATGTTTCCAATATTTTCATATTATAAATATAGTTGCAATAAATAATGTTAATATATTGTTTTCTCTTGTATTGTCTTTACACTCTACTTACCTGAGTATATAGTATGTTAAAAGGTAAGCAAGCAGATATTAATACACCTTTTTTTTCTTATGGAGAAACAAGTATAGATCCTTTAAAATTCATTTGGCATCTTTTGGTTCCTTTGAAAACACACCACACCCTTGTAATAACTGGCTGGTTGCTCATAAGGGAAACATGGGAGAACATTCTGGGGCATCTTTGACAGAGAATTCCAACATTGCTTAGATTTATTTTATGTGTTTGGATACCCTCAACTCTTGTACTTGACATGGTTTTGTTAGTTTTCTCTTTTTGTTTTGTCCTATATCCTTTCCAAGTTCTAGCTTCTCTTGGCTTTACTATTTAGTTAATGTTAACGTTTTCCCACTAGGGCTGTACTATGGTCTCCCTCTAAACAATTCTCAAAGCTTTCTCTGCTCATTCTATACATGGTAAATAGTAAAACACCTTTCAGCTTAGTCCAAACCTTATTCCCTTCCTCTTATAGCCAGCTACTCATAAAAGCAAGACCATGGATAAGTCCAACAGTTAAAGGACCTAAATGTGGCTTTACAGTTGGCATTCAAGCTGCCTTATTCACAGGAAATATGTGATTGGCACATGAGAGGTCAGTACATAAAAAACCTGAGAAAACTTTCTAAGGGAATTTTTACACCTACCATTTTTGCTCAGCTGAAGGTGATACATCATCACTTTCCAGAAAAGGTCTTCAAATTGCACTCATCTTTCAATATTCCCTTCCCTATCTATTTACCTGGTCTTCCTTGTCATCTTCAGAGTGTGAGCACAATGACTGTACTAGAGTGGAAACCTCTATCAGATGGTATACCTTTATGCTGAAAAGATTTGTTACTCTTTATCAATTATGTGTTTATTATTATAAATACACAAATAAATCAAATATACATAATTCATGCTGGCTTTAAGGAACAATAACATAAATAATAAAATCACCCAGAAAAACTGACTGGTTTCCTTCTCAGCCTCTTAAAACCACTTTTCGGGGCACATGGGTGGTTCAGTCGGTTGAGCATCCGACTTCAGCTCAGGTCATGATCTCACAGTTCGTGGGTTTGAGGCCCGCATTGGCCTCTGTGCTGACACAGAGCCTGGAGTCTGCTTCAGATTCTGTGTCCCCTCTCTCTCTGCTCCTGCTTCTGCTTGTGCTCTCTCTCTCTCTCTCTCAAAAATGGATAAATATTTTAAAAAATAAAAAAAAAAACACTTTTCAATATACTTTATTCATCTATAGATCTCATTATAACACTCAGGTCATTTTGTGTATATATATGTGTGTGTGTGTGTGTGTATAATAAATGCGTTAAACATATAGAATATGTTAACATGAAATACATAAATATTAATATAATAATCTATAATACAACATATATATTAGGCACATGCTTTCTCTTCTTAAAATTTTATAAGCTCCTGAGGACACAGATTGTGACTTGTATTTTCCTTGTATTTCCCTCAGTTATTAGAATAGTACTAAGTACAATAAATATTATTGGATTAATAATATTAATAATTCCTGATAATATTAATATTAACATTAATATTATTAATATTAATGGGTTGTTTGTTAAATGTTAGATATATTACCAAGGTAGACTTTAGTCTATTGTCACAAATGGCTTTTGAATTCTATTTTCTACTTATAGATTCCCTAATTATATTACTATCATTCACAATCCATTGGATGACCACCAAGAAGAAGATGATGTGTTCACAGGAGCTAGTGTGAAAATTAGAGTTGCCAAAGAAGGTTGTCTTAAGAAATCAGAAAGACTTATGATGTGATTAAAATAAGCTTCCTGATACCAAAATAGGAAGAAACCAAAGTTTGAAAACAAGCCTAAGGCCCTCCTCTATTATATTTTAATCAGTATCTGTGGCACCCTCTCCTTCCTGATAACTATAGGTCTTTACCTTTTCCCCAGACGCCCCTTACTATTTTTCTTTTTCCCTTGATAAATGATTTAATTTTCCCCAACTTGGTTGGCAGAATGGCCAACATTAAATGTTCATTTGTTTAAACTAACAGAGTGTGGTCAGTTGATTCCCAAGGGAGGAGAGGAAGCCAAACAGGTCTAAAATGGCATCATTTAAGAACACAATCAATTCATTATCTTTTTCATAAAGTTCACATATGCACACATTAATCATCATGGCATGGCACTGGGCAGGAAGTTCTTACCTAAGCAAGTTCTACTTTACAATATATCTTTAGTGTTTAATGGCCTTTTGCAGCTTTGATTTTATTGTGTGCTCACTCATCTGTTGTTTTATGAGCCAGTCTGTGTCTTTGTGATGAACTGATTAAGCAACTGGTTTTGAAGTTAAATTCATAGGCAAGTCAACACTCCATCCATATCTAAGGATTTTGGCCATTAGGATCTCATCATTTCTCTAAAATATACAGTGTTGGTGGGGTAGGGGAGAGAAGTCTTCTCAAAGGACTTAAGGCTGCTTAATAAATTAAACAGTTGAAGAAATTTAGATGATGAGTAAAAAAAAAAAAAAAAAAAAAAAAAAAGAGAGAGTATTAAAGAAATACCCTGGTGGCCATCTTCACATACGCAAAGGGTTATGTATATTAAAAAAAAAAAAAATCACTAGGTACTGCTCCAGAGAACAAACAACAGTCCTATGAAAAAGAATAAGGATCAACATAAGAAAGAACTTTGTCGATGTGCAACATTGAAACAAATTAACTGAGAAGAAGTTGAAATTTTAACCAATGAAATGATTACCAAAAAATCGGTGGTTTTGTCAAGGTATTGAAGTGAATCACGCTGTGAGATTGGACATGGTGACCTTCCTAGTTAAGAGTCCATGATGTTAAGCATTATTTGACATTTAACTGTCTTACCACTTACTAGCCAGTCTCATGTAATAACCCATTTATTTGTTTTATCCCTCTTTGTCTTTCTTCCTCCCTTCTTTCCTTTTTCTTTCTTTTTCTTTCTCTTTCTTTCTTTCTTCCTTCTTTTAACTTCTTTTCTTTCTTCTTTCTTATTTATTTATTTTTATTTTAGACACAGAGAGAGCATGAATGTGGGAGAGGGGCAGAGGGAAAGAGAGAAAGAATGTTAAGCAGGTTCCACACTCAGTATAAAGCCCCACATTGGGGTTGGTCCCACGATGATGGGATCATGACCTGAGGTGAAGTCAACAGTTGAACACTTAACTGAGTGAGCCACCCGGGCACCCCTGTCTCCTCCTTTTTTTCTATTTGTGTTTGGCAATTGTTTTTAGCTCAATTTAAGTCTTTTCATTATGGTTATCTATTTTATATAAAAGCTTAGTAACAGACTCAAATGTTCCCCTGGCACAAACAGAAAATTCAGGCCTGATTTGGTACCTAATTGGGTATCAAAGGGTACCTTTATTCCTTTCCATGTCCAGCTACTTTCCCTGGGTAGTATGACACCACTCTTCAAACTAACTGGCTCATATTATCAAAATTCAGAAGAGTTCACCTCATTTTTTTCTTGAATAAGGAAGTAAAAATTGCTTCATTCTTTATTTTAGAAGGAAGTTTATGCTTTTAAGTAATGTATATTAATAAATAGGATCAAAGAAAAGAAAAAAAAATGTCAAGGACATTTCCAATTCCAGATTTAGATTTAAAACCCACCTAGAGAAGAAGATTGTAGAATCACTTCAAAGTCTTTTAAAAAAAATGTCTAGGCTAAACAAAATCTCCTATTTCCTTAATCTAATTTGGGCTTCCTTGAATATGCAAAATAGTTTTTTTCTTATAAAGATTTCTCCTATATTTGTAGATAGCAATTAAATCACCCCTTAGCCTTCACTTCTCTATATTAAATTAGAACTCTATCTCTTCCCCAACAGTTTTGTGCCAGCTCTTTAAAGATTTATGCTGCTTTCTGCTGAATTCTTACTCAAAAGTATGTCTATACAAAATTGGGCTGAATTCTTTACATGCTAAAGCTCGTACTGCCCTTCTAAGATTGATGTATATCATCATCTACATTTTGAAAGTTGAGGAAGAAGTTAAAGAGGAATTAGGCCTGTCATCATTAATAGATCCTGAATCATGGCTAGGATTAGAAATCAGAAGCTCACACCACAAATAATAGCGAGATGAACAGCAACTTCATCACTCACCAGTCACCTAACAGGTTGCCCTCCAATATCATCTTTATTTTATAGCACTATATTTCTTACCTCTGGGGATCTTTGTGAAATGGATGGGATGATCAGCTGAGCTGTGATGGATGAAACCATGCTGATTGCTTGTTTTCCAAGATTGAAGACTCTCTGAATGTTAAACCATACCCACTCTGTGGTGGACAGACTTTAAAGTGACCCCATAACCCCCACCTCCCAGTGTGCATGCTCTTGTATAATCTTCTCTCCTTGAGTGTGGATGTAATATGTTGACTTTCTTCTAACCAGCTGAATATGAAAAGGTGATGGGATATCATTCCTGTAATTATGTTATATACATTCTGCCTTGCTAGGGGACTTGCTTATACTCTTCTACTAGTCTAAAGGAACACACTACTATGTAGTGAACTGTCTGTGGAGAAAGCTACAAGGCAGGAGGAGCTGGGAATTGAGGATGGCTTCCAAGCGACAGCTAGTAAGAAGCTGGGTCTCTCAGTCCTATATAACCACAAGGCAATGAACTCTGCCAACAACAGAGTGAGTTTGGAAGTAGATTTTTCCTCAGTTAAGTTGCCAGATGATAATGTAATCTGGCCAAAAGATATCTTGATTGCAACTTTGTGAAATGCAAGGAAAAGACCCAACTAAGCCATGGCCAGATTTCTGAGACACAATGACTGAGATAATAAGTGTGTGTTATTTTAAGCTCTTAAGTGTGCGGTAATTTTTTACACAGCATCTTTGCAGATGAGAAAAGTGAAGATGTTGATTATAATGAAGAAATTTCCCTGAAAAGCTTGATAAAGGGGCCATAACTCAGAACTGTGAGGATGATAAGAATTTTTTGTTTAAGCTTTAATGTAATGATATATCAAATGGAAGAAGATATGACACAAGATTAGACTTAAGGTTAGATTCTGCAGACTTAGAGTTTTATTCTCTTTCCTTTATACTCTTCAGACAGGTACTCTGGACAGTTACTATAAATGTAGGAAGAAGAGTCAGAGGATGACACAGAAATGCTGATGTAACTTTCAACATTGCAAAGGAGCTATGTATGGTTTTATTACAAGTCTCAAAGAAACTTTAAATTCTTACCAAGCGCATTAACCTACTTTTCAGATAGGTGTTTCCTTAAGACAAGAGAATCAAAACAAGAGTTATTTATACTTCATATATAAGAAAAATAAGAAAGAAACAAAAAGGAAGGAAGGAAGGAGGGAAAGAAGAAAGAAAAGAGGATAAGGGAGAGAGGGAACAAGGAGAAAGAAAGGGGAAAAAGATTGACACAAGGTAGTAATAACCCTATTCTGAGAATATATAAAATGCATTGTTTTTTAAGTGTATTTTTTATAAACTTCTATAACAGATTAATTACTTTAAATGTATGTGAATATGGAATGAATAAAACAATTATTAAAAAATAGAAATGCCTTATTTTATGTTTTGAACATATTACAGATGTAACTATAAATTTCTTTAAGATACTAAAAATTAATGACACAGAGTTTTGAACACAATGTTCACAACTTCTGGATTCTTCTCGAATTTCAAGTTTCAGCTAATCTTCAATTGCTTGTACAGTTGGTATTATCAATCACCCTCTTTGAATACTACCTTTTAGATTCAATATCTACAGACTCCCACCTCCTTATAACTCTTATATCTTATAAATTTATAACTCTAGATACTCTCGAGACTGGTAC
This sequence comes from Panthera tigris, assembly GCF_018350195.1. Lineage (NCBI taxonomy): Eukaryota > Metazoa > Chordata > Mammalia > Carnivora > Felidae > Panthera > Panthera tigris. The sequence continues at coordinate 60,192,826 of NC_056671.1, read as the reverse complement.
CTATAGTCTTTCTTAATTGTATATGATTAACTCTGCTCACTTACAGAAAATTAGACAAGAAGGACCCATTTGTAGACTCTGACAAAGTCAGAGGTCTTCAAGACCTTCAGGGATAGAATCAAAATCTTTTGACAGAGTTAGGTAGTGATTTCTCAGGAAAAGTAGCATTCAGTCACTGATTCTATAACTTCCTATTATTGTTCAGATCCCATGGAAGGTTTATACCCCATGGTTCCCTACTTAGACATTTGCTGGCCCTCATGCATTTTTTGGATAGCCAAGGTTTCTAATTTTGGGTTTCCTTGTACATTATTATACCTTAAAGTGCTCTGACTCTTATAATTTCCCATCTTTGAACATTCACTAGAAGGAAATCCTTCTTCATATTGAGTATTATTAGGTAATGCTTACTGTCATGTCTAGCTCTCTAACCATTATACAGGTCCAGACTTCCACTTAAGTGAATCCACTCAAACCAACCTTCTGCTTAGAATGCCCTGCTTCTCAACACTTAACTCATGGTCTGTAGGCACCTGACTAAAGGATGCTGAATTGTAACTTCAAAAGAATGAGCAAATACCTTCCTATTCAAGGTCTGGACCAGACCTTTCTACTTCAGTTTCTTCTTTGCCAAACTTGATGATTCAGTCCTTAAAAATATTAATTAATTTAGAACTTTTAGGATCCATTTGCAAACTTCTCAAACATCACAATGAAAGCTATTGTTCTATTTATATTGTGTTTAGGCATCATTTGCATATAAACAGCTAAAAAATAAGGTTTCAAATAATTTATTCCCCATAATAATAAATACAGTATTCTATACACAGTAAGCAATAATACATTGTCTATTAAATAAATAAGTACTTGCTGAAATAAATACTTGCTAATCACCAGTTAAAAATCAATGAAAAAAAAAATCTAACATCTAGAAGTGAGCCACTTAAAGGAGTTCATTTGTTTTCCATTATTATTACATTGAAAAGCGTTATTGAAAATGCTCAAAGTTTTCAGAGCTAAATGTGGAAAATGACTCCCCCCAAAAAAGTGGTGAAGAGAATGTTTTAAGGAGATAGGACCAGGTCCCTAGGAGGCCAATAAGGTTATGTTGCCTCAGCCTCATGATTCACTGTTTAGCAGGGAGATCATTTGAGTAACAAATGCAGGAGAACAGCTGCAGGTTTGCATGGGGTGAAGGTAAATTTAGGTGTGAAAGGAAGCTAATTGCCTTACTGTGTGCCAAACTTTTCAGGTGCTAACAAGATCCTGCTCAAGGACACTGGGGGAGCTGGAAAGGGAACCTGGAATGCACTTAAACTCAGCTATTGACTCCCATCTTAAAAATCAGTCACACATGCACACAAAAGAGAGGACAAGAATGAATGTTAATTTGTTAAATGTCAACGTATATAGATCAAATAAACTTAATTTAATTAATATATCTTCATTCTTTCAGGGGAAATGTAGAGTGAATCTCAACTGAATACTTTGACCAGGTGGAGATTTAGAACAAGATTTAGAGTTTCTAAAAATCTATGCTTATGTCAAGAAAATGTTAAATATGTCGTCCATAATTTCTACAATTTTGGGGAGAAGGTGACTCAAAGATCAGAAATCAAGCAAAAGTTATTTCAGTTCCTCATTGTGACTTTGTGAGTGTGTACGTGTGTATAAACTTTTCTGGATAAGAATCAGATCAAAAAGTCCTCAACGGTCAATTATATATATTTGACACTTACTTAAAAATCCTCCTATAATGCTCTGAAATGATAAAGAGAAAAAGCAAAGTAGTGAAGAAATCAACTACTTTCAAATAAATTAGTCAGTTCAGTGCCATGGGAAAAAATGGGTTTGTTTTAAAAGTGATTAAGTTGTCTGATAACATCGGCCACCTGTTCCTATTTGTTTCATGGTGGGTCTATCCATATGGGACATTCCTGCTCATGACATCACAGGGTGACTATAGGGAAGACCAGGCTTTAGGATCGATAGATCCCTAACTCTGGAATCTTAGAAAAGTCATCTATTCACCATCCTTGCCAGCTTTAGATCTGGACTCGGCTCAGGCAGTAACACAGGTGTTATATTCTTCTCTTTGTCTCCTGTACAAATGATCCAGCACCATTTATGTCAGTTCTTTACTCTTAATTTATTCTGAGATTTTCAGTCAGGGCTAGAGGGCAACTATGAGGCTGAAATTTTAATAAGCTAACATTTGAGCCTGATTTCCTACAGGCTGATTTCCACAGGCTACATTCCCGATTTCCACAAAGCCTTAACTGGTACTTGAGGAATGGGTAAATGTATTTTGTTTACACTTAAATTATAACTCACCACCAATGTCATATTTTAGGACAATCTTGTCCTAATTTCTGTAGCTCTTACAATCATGAGCACTTTTCTTCTTCTCAGTTGCACTGAGATGGGCCTCTGTCACAGGATAGAATTCCTAAGTGTGGGGGTTACCAAGTTCCCTGTCTCCTGACTTGCCTTTGGGAGAGGCAGTGGAAGTCCCTTAATTTTGAAGGCGTTACTCTCATCCTAATGATGCAATCAGTGATTCCCACTTTGTTTCCAAAGATGAATTATATTTTCATAAAACCCCCAACTCAGCCTCTGCCTCAAACTGAGATACATACACCTGGGTTTCTTCATTCTCCTCTGAAGGGTTAAGCTCTTGAGAGAAAGTATCAGGTCTTTTTTGAATCTATATTTTATATTTTATCATTCTATTAACACAACAGGTTTGCTGTATATTTACTCAATGATGTGATTTGGATCTAAATAATATTACACAAAGATATGATATAATGTCCAAAGTTTCTCTTCTGTCCCGAGGAAACACTTGCAGCCAAGAATGATCACAAATATCTCTTCTCTCTTAATCACACCACCATGCCCATCACAGAGAGTTCTTGCTCATTTCCTGAGTCTTAACATATTACCACATTTATTAGCCATGCACCATATTCTA